>NW_028263374.1:15952335-16290906 GCF_051168715.1 Poecilia mexicana | reverse complement strand
ATTTTTTTGATTTTTTTATGGTTTCTGTGTGGAGTTTAGAGTTATATTAAGGCCGGAAAATAAAGTTACACTATGCTTGAAACTTCGGCTGCAGAGGGGAAAGGCCAAAGCCTGAAGAGAGTGAGTCAGCAGCGTCTCACTCTGCACACCTGCAATAATCTGGACCAAGCAAGGCGTGCTGGAATCAGCCTCAGAAAGCTAAACACGTCTTGGCTTTAATGTCAACACACGCAAAGGCACAATCTAGAGAATGCGTGGCTTCTTTGAATCATGACACATGGTACGCATCATTCATTACATAGTAGATTGAACAATTTCTGCTCTGCTGAGCAGAGCTGCAGAAGTGCAGATAAAGCTAATTTGAATTCACTGTATTTAGCTTTTATCAAAACACGTCTCGTGCATTTTATACATGAAGCCAAGGCTGAGTCAGTTGAGAATCTTATTTGGCTTCTGTTTTTGTTGGTTAAGATTAAAATCAACAATCATAGTTTACACAAGTAGTGTATTGTGTGGAGAACCATTTTGAGTCGAAGCATGGTGATGGGTTTCTCAAGGCCTAAAGCAGGGGTCATTTACAAAATTTGGGCCAAAATTTTGCCCTTTTGTTTATTCACTTTAGTTAAAAATTTGGGGCAACTCTGGTTTTGTTGCCCTTTCTGAATAAAAGCATCCCATAACATGATGCCACCACCATGTTGTAAGATTTTCACAGGTGAATTTAGGTGAAAATTAAATCACCCAAGTAATTATTTATAGCTGACTTTTGAAAAAGTGCATTTTGCTGGATTTTATCTGATATCAGAGCAAAGTGGTATGAATAAAAATCGATGCACTGTTCAGAATGTTTTTGTAAAAAATTATGAAAACCATGTGTCATTTTCCTGCCACATTACAAGTATGTCCTTCTTGGTCTACCAAATGAAAAAAACATAGTTGTAACAAATTAATTAATTTAAATTTTTGTAAACCAGATCAGGTGCTATGGATGAGCTTCGCAATGGACTTCCTTTATCAATTGATCTGATTTTGAGTTGTCTTATTTAAGAACATGCACTCCAAGATTAATCTCATTGTAATGACAAAAGTTCAAAACCCTCCTGTGACTGTCTGCTGATTTCTTTTGAGGAGTTCACCTTAGAAGGTGAGAGTAGCCAAAGTTGTTTAGCACAAATTTTAACCAGACTGAATTTTTTTTAAATTTTAAACTGCCATATATATTTTTTTTTCTTAGAAAGAAGCTTTTTTGTTTATTTATTTTTTTCCCCTGCACAAGAATTAGCTACTGGCTTATATCGACTTGTTTTCATTTGATCGAGCTGAATTCTTTATTGAACTGTGCATGCACCATTAATAATTCAATAGTGCATTGGGTGAAGATGAGGTTCACTGCCCAAATTCATCTAGAAATAATTTTAATAATGTAAATATTACTTTAACTACATTTCAATATAAGGAAACTGTAATTTATGCTTCTTCTATGCTAGCAGTTTATTTATTACAGCCAACATTCACATTCCAATTCTTTTTGATTTGCTTTTTTTTTATTTCCAGGTGAGTAATAAGGAAGTGGTGAAGTTCTGGGAGAAAGCAGCACTTCTTTCTGCATTTCTTTCATCCTGCAGAGGAATGCTCCAGCATGGACTCTGTGAGAAAGCAGTACAATCTTCACTAACAGAAGCAAGGGTAGGGGCATATTGGACAAACCGTCCATGCATGTCACCTCTGATTCAGCTCAGCAGAAAGGAGCCTCACAGCGCCCTCTGCAGAGTTTTAATTGTAACACCACTCGCCTCTGAGGAATGTAGGTTGCACAAGGACTCTAGATTCTACATTGATGCTTTGGGAGCATTCTAAAAAAAAAAAAAAAAAAAAGGTTGTATTGCGTAGGTTTTCCTCGTCTCAAAGGAACCAGTCTTACCCGACAATGACAACATGTACCCGGAAACGACAAAGCTTTTGACAGCAACAACAAACCGGCTTGGAGATTCCTTGGAAACCCTGGAAATGCTTCTCCACAGTACATTCCAGTATAGGGAGCTTGACCCGTTCTCTGAATGTGTTTTTAGTTTATCGTCTCTTCGTTACTGTGTCTACAGAATGCATTGTGTAAATGTGGACACAGGAATGCACGCACAAATGGAAAAAAAAAAAAAAAGAAATAAAATCTGGAAAAAATAAGCCCATATCAGTTCTTTTTTCTCACCACTTATATAAGATGCCGCTACTCATTAGGTGTTGGTTTTTTAAAGGAAGGGACTTACTACCAGCGTGCCCATACGTGTGAGAGTCACACAGATGAGAGGACCAAATGAAAGAGTGGCCACGGCTCTTTATCAGCCATTGCTAAGCCATCGTTATGGACATTTATTGATTTGTCTCATCTTTTGTTTATTATTTATTTTTGTTTTCTTGTTCTTTTGCCTGATAATGAATGGAAGAGCCTTATTCACTTATGTTTTTACTTGTATACCTCATGTTTTAAGATGTCCATATCATCATGAATTTCTTTTTACACTGTATACTATTGTATGTACATAAAACAAATCAGAGATCTATGATGTAAATTGTCATTTGTGTATTTAATGAGTCACTCTCCGGTGAATTTCTTTATTTTTTGTTGTTGTTGCTATGTGTTTTCTTTTTTTGTAAAAGTTTATATTTTCACTTTGTAATTGTTTGATTCTGTTATTGCATCAAATGATTTGCTTCTTGGTTTTTTAAAGCAATAGCATGCAGCAAATGGTATATAGCACAATGGTATAAATGTTTGTTTTTTTTTTCTCAATCAGTGATGAGGGGGAATATCAAAGAAAAATCACTAATAAAAATCTGTCAGAGGGTTTACAGCCACAGCACCACATGTACAGACATGCATGATGACGTTTGGATGCGTAAGAGCATGCAGAAAGGCCGACACACACTCTCTCTATATATATGTGTCTGTTACAAGCTCAATACACACACACACACCCAACACTTTGCAATCCCAGTTCCACTTCAGAGCCAAGGCTAATTGAGTTTTCACCAAATAGACTTGTTAACCTCCTGCTGATTAATGGGGTTACCAATCCACTAACAAGCCGAGCCCACTGCCTCTGTTTCTGCAAGACACACACAGAACAACACAGACACAGGAGAGGACAAAAAGCAATTATCAAAGTCAAACGTTCTATGCAATGACTCATTTTGAAACGTGGAAGTGACTCACTCTAAAGCAGTTTAGCACCGTCGCTGTACTCACAACAAAACATTAGAATCATGAACAAAAAAAAAAGGTATAAAAAAATAAGTGAAATTAAAATGTTTTTACCTGGATTCTTGTCTGTATGAATTTGAATACTGAGTATTGATCTAGACTTGTTTTTATTTTCGTGGCATGTTCTTAACCCTCCTCACGCTCCCTAAAAAAAATGGGGAATGGTGGGGGACTTGTTGCCAAAGGGTAAACTTGTGTAGACTGTCAGTTTTATGAATGTCCACCATCATGTTGCTTTTGAAGCATGGGGTTTTGCTTGGCTTCATCTGGCTGTTGTTTATGTTTTTTTGTTTTTTTTGTTTTGTTTTTGTAATCCCTCATTCAGTCGTCGTGCATTTTGGCTGACCTGTTTGGCTTGCAGTGACTGTCTGTGCTGCTATGAACCTGTACTGCAGATGGTCGAGCACTTCTCATCAATTCGTGTCAGTGTACATATTTGGGTGTCAGTATAACCTGTGGGGTGAATGGAATGTTTATATTGGATATACGTCATTGTTGACTCAACCCACACAGCAGCCAAGCCATTTGAAAAGTGCATGATTAGACTATTCTTGAACGTCATAGTAGAAATAATAATAATAATAATAATAATAAAAAAGAGAAGTCAAGCATGATTTTAAGAAAGGTTTGCCTCACAAACCTCGACTCCAACCGGCCAATGATGATAATATCAGTGAGTTGAAATGTTCAGCCAGTCATTCACAAATCAGGGCATGTCATTTGGAAAGCACAAGCCTGACTGGTGGAGCTCGGCAGAGTGCAGGGACAGAGGGTGCGTAACAGCGCCTCTCTTAAGACGTGCGGCAGAACAAAGCGGAGGTGCAGTGTGGTCGATACGAGATGAAAACAGCCTTCAGTGCAGCCACGCGGATAAGCAGGGAGGCAGACGGACACATTCTCACATTCCTTACTGTAAATACAACCTCATTACTCTGTACAGCTTTTCAGTTTGGAGTACGGCTGTCATGTGCATCCCCATGCCGTATTTGCTGCCAACTTTTGTGTATAAAAAAAATATTTATTATGGTCACAATAATGATGATGAAAGTAATAATAATAATAATGATTATTATTATTATTACTGTTGTTGCCTAAGCCTAGTGTATGTGGCTGACTTGTACTAACTCTTTACAACAGTGGAACAAAACTCGTGCACATATCCACCCATCCAGTGTGTGTAGAGTTTCCCTTCGTATCGTTTCAAGAAGCCTTTGTCAGGCTAACAGAAGGCTATCAGTTTTGATGGATGTGATCTCGGAGGTTGAGAAGAGGGGGGGGGGGGCGGAAAGAAATCTGGAAAATGTCATTCACTGTTGTAAGTGCAATGGGCAAAATGTCAGTCGTGTATCCATTGTGAAACCCTTGTGTTCTATTCAGTGTATTCCTGTAAACAGATAGAGTACATTTTGGTGCATCATGTCAAGTAATGTGAAAATATTGACCCTGCAATTTCCAAACGGAGAAACGAATAAAAAGAAAAAAAGTTTATTGTGACTACTGTGTGCAGACTCTGTGTCAAGGTGGGTGCGTGTGTGCGTGTGTGTGTGTGTATGTGTGTGTGTGGTTCGCGCTCGGTCGTAGCAAGGTAAGTTTAGTTCAGGGCTTACTGCCGATGCAGAAGAGAGATCAAGAATAAGACCTCGACAGCTATGAGACTGTTCGGATAAGAGAGCGCTTTGCTTGCAGAGGTGGTGATGATTTATCCTGGTGTGGGTGGTAGAGAGAGCGAGAAGTGTGAAGAGCCGTGCTTGGCAATGCGCTGGGAGAGATGGAGGTGTGAGGATGATTCTGTGCAAGAAAGAGAAATCAAGCTCTTCCGTCTGTTGCTTGTGGATTTGTAAATGCAAAATACAGGAGAAGGCTATTACTATGTTGTTTTTGTTGTGTAAAAATGCAACAACGGGTTGGAAATCTACCTATTTGAAGTTGTTCACATTTTATAACATTGCCACTGCAAACTTTAGTGTGGGCAGTTGCTTAATGAAAACGTGGGGAATTATTAAGTCAGAAATGTTTGGCATGCTGATGTATTCATCCCCCTTTGCTCTGAGTTGTAAGCCTTCATTAGTCACCTAATTAGTAAGTTTTAGTTCACTTTTATTATTTCAGGAAACACTACGTTAAAATTTAAAATCCTTTTTCAGCAGGGTCATGGAAAAGGGTCAAGGAAAATGTTTAATTCATCACTTTTAATATTGTCAAATACAATCAAAGTTGGGGTTAAGCATGAAAACATCTGCATATTTTTCCATATCTTAAAAACACATTGTGCAGCTAATTCCAGGAGGATGGAATTAAAGAATGCCGCTTTCTATCCTCAGTCCAGACTTTTGGCATTGTCAGAATGCAGACAGACAATCTGAGAGCAGACTTTAACATCAGATCATCTTTTTGTTGACATGGCTTAGCAGTCATGCTGGCAGATGTCCAACAATTGCTATATAAATGCTTTAGTAAATAGAGTCCATCTGTGTCCATGGTTGGTGCCTACAACCAGTAGTCATGCACTCCACAAATCTGGCCCTTATGAAAGAGGGACAACAAGAATGTTTTTGCTGAAAGAGCCATTTGAACTCCAGTTGACAGTTTGCTCAACCCATGTAGGGGATGCAAGAAAGTGCTCTGGTCAAATGAAACCACCAGTGAACTCTTCGACCAAAGTCCAAAAACCATTTTGCATCTGAATGCCAGCCCACCCTGTGGTGAAACATGGTGGTGACAGCATCATGATGTGAAGATGTCATTTTTTCCCAGCAGAGATGGGGGAAATTAATGGAGTCAAACATTGACTTTTAGGTTTAAAGAAACCAGTTAGGAGCCACAAAGAGCTGGGGGGAGCTTCATCTTCAGGACGGCAACCTTAACGAATACCTGAAACCTTTAGATAAAAGATTTTAAGTGTGGGAGATCCAGCACCCTCCATCAGAGAGCGAACAGAAAACTGCTAACCTGCCCACCCCCCTAATTGCATTATCGCCATTATTTCTGTCAAATCATTGCTGCTGCTAAGTTTGATGTTCCATTCATGTTTTATTGATGAGAAATTAATGCAAACCCTGATTAAGCTGGGTTCATATTTTGTTTGCAGTATTTCAGCTTCTGGTTGTCATCTTATGGGTGTGCATGCAATTTTTACAGCACTTATTTTCTTTTCTCTTTCTTTGTTCTTTGTCTTTAAAATATTTCTCAGTTCTTGGGCACAATTACTTTCATACATGAGTTTATCTGTCTACATAAAATCCAGTCATATAATCAGTCAGTCAGAAGACTTTATGCATAAAGGATTCATATTAGGATTACTTTCACTGATGTTTTCAGTTTGTTGTTTCTTACCTGATGTACATCCACACTGCTCCACACTAAACATGTCCCAGTGCTGATATTGTTTCTACAATATATCATTACAATTCTGGAAGAAAAACAAATTGGCTTGACTTTAATAACAGGACTTTTGAGATGCTTTGTGTGGCCAACAATCCCATCTGCAGAAGAAGACTGCCCTCTACTGGACTAGAACAGAACTGACGGCACAAAGTCAAACAAATATTGTGCGGCTTCCAAAAGTAGGATAATTAATCAAAAATATTTCTAAAATAATTATTATGTACTGATAGTACACATAATAATATAAGGAAAAATCAAAACTGTTGATAGCTTTATATCAGCAGCTTTCACCCAGAGAGCATTCTGACCTTCAGGCTGCACAGCTGCCGACAGCAAAACGCTCCAGCAGGTCATCACCGCAGCCCAGAGGATCACCTGCTGTCCCTGCCATCATTAGAAGAACTGTACGCCTGTCACTTCCTGAGGAAGGCAGTTGACATGGCCAGAGACCCCTCCCACCCTGGACATCATCTGTTTGAGCTTCTGCAGACTGTACAATGCACATAAAACCGAAACAAAGGTACTAAAGAATGTTTCTACCCCAGAGCCATACATGCACAAAACTCTGTAGCAACTACACAGTGTATTGATTGATTGGATTCCTGAGTGTTTAACATTTTAGTTATTGCTGCTTTCACTGTTTTGTTTTGTTCTGAGCACCTGGAGTTCTGTGTTTCAATTTTGTTGTATTTTGGGTTGTGTTGGTTTGTGCTTTAAATGATTGGACGGGGCCTTTGGAAAGGTTGATCCAGACGTTTTATGCTAGTTTGATTTGTCTACAAACGGTTGTAATGAATGTTTGGGATCATCGTCCTGGTGGAGATGTGAAAGATCTGGTTATTGGTCAGCACCCGCTCTGTTCATGGTGATGTTAATCTAGTGTGGATGGTGACGCTGGTGTAGTATCTCCCAAGATATAATGAAACTCGAGTCTTTGTGATTCCTGGATTGTTCCTGAACATCATGATCAATGTCCTTTACTTTTTGGGCCAAATGGTTCAAATTTGGGCACAATTGTATTTCCTAACATGACTATGATCCTGAACACCTAATCATGCTGCTTTTAGCTGGGACAAAGCTGAACTTTATTCAAAATGTATGCCTTAATATCAGCACTCTGACGAGAAACCAATCAATTTAAACAGGATCCACGTCTTCTACTGAAAGCAGCGATCAAACATGCCAGGAACTTGTTGTTGGTGATGAAAATGTTTATTGAGGTATAATTTGGCAAGGCCTATTTTACCACCTATTAAGGGTGTTTGTATACTTGTGACTGTATGTGTAATTTTAAACCCACATGAATTAAAAAATAAATAAGTACCCTAGTTCCTGTAAGTTTCACTTTTGTAATCTTTTTGTTATATGCAGGATTTCCGTATGTAAATTAAAGAAGAATTTCAGTATTCTCCCGGTCTGGATAAGTATTTGTGATACCAAGTTTTATTTCCTGCCCCAGGGGTCAGACACATTTACAATGTCCGTTTTTACCTTCTGTCCCTCTTTTTATCGTTTTTGTTTCTCTCCTTTATCTTTTTCTTCCTTGTGTCCTTTCATCCTCTGTTAGTTTCGTTCCATTCTGTGTCCTTCATTTCCTTCTTTGATTTCTCTTCAGGTTGCACATTTAAAAAGCTTGCACTGTTTAAATATTTGCCAAATTGATAATGCACATTTGTGTTTTGCGTTTAATCTCAAACAACTGAGAAAAGTTTAACATGAAACATGAAGGATAGGTTTCTTAGACATTTCTGAATGAGTAGAATCGCTGCTTGCACACAGCCGATTGATTAGCAGTCTCTGGTTATCATCTGGACTGCTTGACCTCAGTGTCCTCAGATCAAAGGCATAAATGTAAAATCATTAAGCTGTAATTGGGGTGCCTGCATTCATCCATTTCCTGAAAGCCGTGACAAGAGCCTGTGCCTCTGAAGATTAACCACTTATTAACGTCGGCGGTGACCTCCGAGAAGAAGTTCATGACTCATGGGCAAGTGATGGGAAGTACAGGAACTTAAGGCTGAATAGTTATCCTGCAAATTAGATATTTGTCATTGTTACAGTCAAAGTACCATCATGGATAACTGGAACTGAGTGTCAAATGGAATTGGATTCATTGGATGGCAAGCACCAGCTTGTGCCATTATTTTGTGATGTAAAACTACATTTTTAAGCTTTCTTTGCTCCTTAAAATCTATGGGATAAACTAATAAATCACACAAGTGATTAAGAACCCACTTAAAAAGGCTTAAGCACAACACAGGAAGCAGATCCATAACCCAATCAGCCCTGAATCCTGCAGGCTGTGGAGTGGATGATGGAGCTAATGTGGCTGAAGGACAGCTGCCAGCTCAGGTTTTCCAGTCTCACCCGTCACTCATCCACGTGTTTACTGACAACCATCACACACACACACACACACACACAACCAGGGCATGAAAAATATCTGCAGGATACGGACAGGTGAAGTGAGTAAAGATTTTGTAGGGAAAGAAAGTAACAAACACACATGCTGAGTGATGTGATGACAGTGAGGAAGGCTGAATTGAAAAATGGTGTTTAATGGTGATTTGTTTCACCGAATCTCTCCTCTTTTATGCATTTCTGTGAACAAGCCAGATCTTTTTTGTAATTTAAACTAATTCAACTTTATGTTTAGGAGAGTAAAACAACACTGGTTAGGATATTGTGTTTATCTGTTAGAGTAGAATTACCTAAGGCAATGCAATATCTGCTTAAGTTGTTTTTATTTGTTACGCAATCAATGTTGTGTCTTACTTTCTTTGGAAACTTGTTCCGGTTGAACTTTCTGTCAGAATATGAATGCAAATTTCAAATGTGTTTGCTAAAAAAATATTTTTTTTTCTTGTTTTCCGAAAACGTTAAAATATGACTGACGATATATAAACCTTAACCTAACTCTGTATTAATGGAAAGCCAAGAGTAACAAAGGCCAGAGAGTTTCTTTGTTGTTCGTAACGTTCTCCTTTCACACCTTCACTGCTTGTCTGTGTCCATTTTAAAGCTCGTCTTAAAACCCATCTATTTTACTTGGCTTTCAACTCCAGCGGGATCTAGTTTTAAATTTGTATGTTTTTGTTTTTAAACTGTAAGTTTTTATTGTATGTTTTTTTATTGTTATGTTGTGTTTTGATGTACAGCACTTTGTATCAGCTGTGGTTGTTTTAAAGTGCTTTATAAATAAAGTTGGTATGGTATGGTATGGTATGACAAAGAGTTTGACAGGGAAAAGCAGAGAGCCGGTGTTTGTTCAGAAACGCTGACGTCCTGTCAGCTATGCTTACAGTCAGTGTTTATAAAACGGCACAAAGTACCTATAATGTCATTTTTGCATGAAGGAAGGAGGAGCATCGCAGCCGGCGCTGCAGCCAGGAGGGGTTGTTCTGCTTTGAAAACGTGTGCCGGGCTCTCTCTTCACACGTTTATGGAGGACACGCTCACCTCTCATGATGGCAGTTATGATGTCATGAGATCAGACAGATTTATGTTTCAACAGAAAAGTGCTCAGGGGATTTGCAGACAGTCACTGTATCCTCGGGGCAGCCTGAATACTACAGGAATATGCCGGAGCTTTAGCAGATAGTAACCTTGTTCTCACATTTTGAGGCTTAGATACTTGGTTGATTATATTTTTCATAGCATCTTTTGCCATGAGTGTCAAAAGAGAAAATTAGTCTGAAATGTCAGTCATGAAATGTTGGAAAATCTGTAAATGTTCTTCGGCTTTCTGCGTTGCATCACACCTTCATTCAGTGGCTCTTAAAACTTTGTCCACCCCTGAGAAAAATCCTTGTTTGTGGGATACAGAAGTGTGAGACCACAATAAATCATTTCTGAACTTTTTCCAACTTCATTGTACCATAATCCTACTCAACTGAACTGAAAACCAAACTAATCTGTTAGATGAATAAGAAGAAATGCAAAAAAATAGTTTTAATCACTCATTAAATGTTGGAAAGATATTTTATACATCATCATGACATATTTTACAACTTTGCCTCCTCAGTCTTCAGTTTTGTCTAAATTTGTGCTCATAATTCATTTTCATAAGGAGAGAAATGTTTCATTGCTCAGCCAGGACTGAGGGCTAATGTAGCAACATATTTAGAATATGTATATGTAGAATCCAGAGTTGAGCATGTCCAGCTCCTTCCTCATGCCAGAAATGGCAATTGCCTCATCCCCCATACCAGCGGTTTAAAGTAACTCAATACTTCCTAACCATTTTTTATTTGTAAGTATTGATTTTATTTTTTAGCCAAGACTCTGTAGAACCATTTGTCTCTGCTAATGACATCTTCAATACATTTTTTGATCCCAGGCTTAGTTTATGGACTGAACAGACAGAAACGGTTACCATTATACAGTTTGAATGGTTGATTTTATTTTTGAACCATTTTTTATTTTAAAGTGTTGATTTTATTTTTGAACCCTTATTTATTGTAAAGTATTAATTGTATTTTTGAAACCTTATTTATTTTGAAGTGTTGATTGTCTGAAAGACCTTACACACATGAATTGCCCCATACGGGGATTGAACCAATGACCTCAGCATTACCAGCACTGTGCTCTAACCTGCTGAGCTAACTCACCTACCTTATGAACTGTTGAGTTTCCATGGATTTAAGAAGAACTTACATGATCTTACCACAATGAAGATTTGATAAAAGTGCTTATATTCTAATGTTTTTCAAAACAACATACATAATATTTTATTTTCCAGAGATTTTGTATTTTTAAGTGTTGATTGTATTTTTGAACCATTATTTATTTTGAAGTGTTATTATTTTTGAACCATTTTTAATTTTCAAGTGTTGATTGTATTTCACAGATATTTTTTTATTTTAATGTGTTAATTGTATTTTTGAACCATTTTTTATTTGTAACTATTGATTTTATTTTTTAGCCATTTAGCCAAGTCTCTGTAGAACCATTTGTCTCTGCTAATGACATCTTCAATACAGTTTTTTGATCCCAGGCTTAGTTTATGCACTGTAATGTGAAATTAGGCACAAGTCTGACAGTTTGTTGACCAGGTTACTGTGCTCTCTGAGAGGATCTGTAAGTATTTGACATTGTTCCATGCCCATCGTTGACGTTAGTCTCTAACAAAATGTGGATCATCTACCAGGAACACTGCAAAGAGCTGAGTTTCTGTAGTGTAGTGGTCTCTGGTTCGAAACCAGACAGAAACAGATTTTGCATGTTCTATTCATCACAGGTGTTTACTAAAGGTCAACAAGGGCTCTGTGGTGTCATGGTCTATACTCTGAATCCAGGCATCTGAGTGCAAACCTCAGTTGAAATTTTCATGCGTTGCATCTCACATCATCAACTTTGGAACCTCAAACTGAAACAAAGCAGAGAAGTTCAGTTCCTGTAGTGTAGTGGTTATCACGTTTGCTTTACATGCAAAAGGTCTTTGGTTTGAAACCAGACAGAAACTGTTTTTGTAGGTTATGCATCTCTTGGGGTGCAGTGAGACAACAAGAGCCTTCCTCTTTTGTGATGGTTCATTTGCCAATCAACTTCAATGTCGGCTTCTTTGAAATCCAAGCTACTTTACTTCAATTACCAATTGGCAGTTCTATGGCGTAATGCACATGTGTCAAACTCGTGGCCCCAGAGCATTTTATAGGCCATGGAAACTCAAATGTAATATTTAAAACTTTAATACATAAAATCAGTTATTTAACAATATGAGGTGGTGTTTAATTTATTTTTAACATTGTATTTTTATACATTTATGCTGGGGCTCCCCAAGTCTACTTTTCCAGAGCTACCATCTGCAGCTTTAGATGGATTCCTTCTCTAACACACCTGGACCATTGACTCATTATAAACCTCTACAGAACTGAATGAGGGAAGTCAACCTTTTGTCTGCGGTGTGTTTTAGCAGGGATGCACTCCTGATTTATACCGTCAATGTGACCCATTGAGGGTGGCCAATATGCTGAAGTGGCCCTGGGTGAAATTGAGTTTGACACCCCTGCTCTAGATTGAGTTCATATACTACATGGAAAAAAAACTGATAAAATGAAAAAAAAAGAGGGGGGATACAGTTCACAGGGGTATTAATACCCCTGCGGAGCATTGTGATCAAATAAAACAAGTTTTGAAGCCGAATAATTCGGGTCACCTGTGTGAGTTGATCCTAGACTAGTAAACATCTGTGAAAGACGAGCAGCCCAACTCTGAACATTACCATCAGCAGCACCAGGCCGCTCTCCGGTGCTCCTTCTCTCTCCTCCCCCTGCATGTGATCCGCCCATCCCCTCCTGCCAGCTGCCACTTGCCGTATCGCAGTGATGCTACTCGCGGCCGTGTGGAGGAGGAGAGAGAGGCTGCCCGCTGCCCAATGACAGCGCAGGATGCTGAGAGAGGCTGTTAGGCTTGAATGGAGGCGACAAGATGCCGTCCAGAGCGACCAAGGAGACCAATTGACATCTGAAAAGGTATACCTGTATCTGTTGATATTTTACGGCTAAAAAAACTAACACGTACTATTGTAACGTTAGAAAGAATGACGCCTGAAATACGTAACGTGTTCGCTCGCGTTTTGTTGTGCGCGTTTTGATGAGCGATACCCCGGGGGTAAAAAGAAAAAAAAAAAAAAAAAAAAGGCACAGGCTGTGTCCATTTAACCAAATCTTTTTCCTGCTCGCTTAATTAAGCGAGACAATATAAGCTAGCCGTTTCCTGGAAACTAATATTACTCTATAGTCGCGAAAAGGCGATGACAGAGCGCCGTTGTTCCTAAAAATAAAGATTTCCCCCACACGACAGGTTAGAGTGTTATATTTCAGGCGAGCATGTAGGCCCGGCGTGCTGTCAATTGCTCGGTCGTGCCCTGCTAGTCTTCATCAATTCCACCTTCAGATCAAACCTGGCTACATATTGTAATATATAGGAGCTATTTCTGAGCAGCAAAGTCTGCTAACGCTGGCATTTGGTGACGTGAGTGCTCGGGCCAATTTGGAGACATTTAACATCTCATCCAGTCCACCAAGCGTTTGAGTCTGGAGGAGGCATGGAGGCGTCAGGATCTGTAGTAGAATGCTTGATGAGGAGGCTGGATGTGTTGCATCTGCTCTTTCATAGAAATATCAACAAGATTCCCCTACATGTCATATATTCCCCAGTGCCATATAACTCCACACATGGCGTTATTTGTATGATGGCTTTTTTTTTTTTTTTAAATGTCATGACTGCCTCATTGAACAACCGACTTCTTTCTCCAAAGGCTGTGCCTGTGGAAAAAAAAAAAAAAAATCTTTGTTTCAGGACATCTGTATCCTCTCTGCTGTTTCCGCACCACCGCACAGCCAGATTCATTTCCACATTGCCTTCACTCTGGCATTTGCTGATCAGATGTACATGTATGTGCTGCAGCAGCTCTCCCAACCTCCAACACAGAAAGTGGGGTGCAAAAAAAAAAAAAAAAAAGAACATTGTGATCCAGGTCAGAAAACTAGTGTCGCTCAAAACTGTGCTGTTCCAAGATTCATAAAACTGAAGAAATGAGTCAACATATGGGCGATATGGCCCATTACTCTGGGCGGCAGAGTCTTGTGGGTGCACCATGCAAGGTTACAAGGCAATATAGCTCATTGCCCTGGTTGCTGCAGTCTTGTGTGTACTTCATAGCAATTTACAGGACAATTTAAATCACTATGCAGGGCACCACAGTCTTGTGGATGTGTTACAGAGTTTTAAAGTCAGTATGGCCCTTAACCCAGGGTAGCACAGTCTTTTGGGCGTCCCATACAAGTTTAATAGAAGCCTTGTTTCAGAATTGGCTGTTTTTTTAAAAAAAAATATGTTCAACTGGAATAGCTGATATAGTTTCACATTTTCAGAGCCGTGTTAGTAGAGTCATCTAATATTTCTTGTCTTATCAACAAGTGGACGCATAAACCAAATCATTCAATCCCCAACTTATTTCACTGCTGTTTTGACAAGCATTTGCAAATTTGGTAACCAGCCATTTTATAGCTGTGCTTTTCATGTTATGATACAGATACATTTTGAAAGTGATAACTTGTATTAGACAAATATTTGACAAATAGGTTTACAGCAAATTCAGCCACAATTTCTCAGTTACTGCTTGAAGAGATAATTAAATTCCCTTGTGCGGCTCTATTGCTTGGAATAAGGTAGAAAAACAACAGAATGAAATGCTGAGAAGTCAACGTAAAAGACAATATTGCTACCTATTTCAAATTGAAGCTGTGAATTGGAGAATGAAAACATTATTTTCCAATAGATGCCCGCTCCTCTGCTCTGTCAGCAGTAATAACCACACTAGCTGATTATTTATATAAAGATACCCTTACTCTTAAGTGGGAAATTGATAGGAATGTGTAACACTGGGAACCATTGAAAAAACCCTCAATATTCTAATCGCTAAAATCGGAAAGGGATCATAAAAGGAAGAGTTTATCTTCATCTTGCTTTGTAAAGTGAGGCTTTGGGTCCAGTAGAGGTTATAATCATGAAGTTGTTTTATGAAAAGAACCAAAAGTTAAATCACTTGTGGACTACAGCACTCTGCACATCAGCTGAAGTAAAAATCTGTAAAAAGCCCTGAATAGTTTAATCTATTGCAGAAACAGATTCTCATTCATTTTACAAAAACAAAAAACAAAAAACATTCAGTGGGGAAGAAATCCTGCATAAGAAATAACATTTTCTCACAAAAGCACCACCCATAGAAATTCCTATTAAACAAATGTAACGTAAGCATTTTTTTCTTTAGATAGATCATAGTTTTGTCTACATTTTCATGAGTAATAGTGAGGAGGAATAAGCAGATTTGACATGGAGGTAACATTTCTGTTCCCCTCTCTTCTTCCCGGGAAAAACAGAAAAATGTTGCATTTAAAGTTAGGCAGATTGTTGTTAAGTCTCATAAATCAAATGGTATCAGAAATTTAGCTGGAAGGAAGTTTATCTGGTTGCAATGCACAGTGAAGAGGATGATACATAAAACTGAAAAAAGACAGATCTCCAAAGCTCTCACACGGAAAAACTGCAGGTGACCTCGGGTTCACAAAATCTCCATGAAACTCATTAGATACTAATCAATGTATCTAATTCATGTAATGAAAAATAACTTCCCGTGTATAGTGAAGGTCTTCATTGAGAAACAGTTAATTTAGGGAGATAGAAATCAATCATATACATCAAAGGGAACAAAAGGTGCGTTATATAAAATAAAAACAGCAGGCAGGAAAGAGGAACAAATAATTAATTAAGATCTAATCTTAATTAAAGGAGCTGTTATAAACATAAATTAGTCATAACATTAAAGCAAAAAGTCAGAGTACATGTGCAATTAAACTACTGACACTAGTCAATTAAAATAAGGTTAAATTAGGACTAAATATCTAATTTTTAAAAGTCAGTTATAGGCCAGGCCCTGAAGATCCTTTGTTTACTTTACAAAACTCACGATTTTCATGTTCTAACATCTTTTTAGATTTATTGTGGAGGTCCACAATAAACCCTTTAAATGAATTTACTTTAGGGGATTTTCAAATAAGTGTCAGTAAATGTGGAGGTTGCTGCATGTTTCAGGCAAACTGACAGCAGTGCAAAATTAATATCAATAGGAGAAAGACGTGCAGTGGAGTAAGAGTGAAAGTGTCGTCATCACATCCCAGATCATTAGCTCAGCAGCTCTGCTCTGCTCACATAATTTCCCCCCTTTAGTTACAGTTTTCCTGAAAATCCTGTTCCACTTACGTAACTTATAGCCGTAACAAGAAAGCATTAAAAATGTTGGATTTATTACGCAGCCTGGAATTGATGTCGTTTGCGGTAAGGAAAGGGACGGTTGAAAGGCAAGAAGAAAAAAAAAAAAGAAAAGAAAAAATGGCGGAGTGACTCCCTTAATCAATGACCCATCAGTGGTGAGGTACACAAAAGCTGACAAACACCGACTCAAAGATGCGTCACAGGAGATGCAGCCCAACACACAAACTGGTTTATCTGCACTACCGGTGGATCAAAGAAGCAAACACGTGTTTATCTTCCTCAGAAGTGAGCAGCAAGCTGGCTGGAACTTATGCTGGATGCTGTTTTGTCTGAACCCCTGCTGGATCCTGCTTCCCCCACTGATAGATTTACCCACCAGACCTCACTGATCTGATCTGGCTGCTTTTTTTTTTTAACTCTGGTCTACTGCTTGTGATACATGTTTTAAAGGAGAACAAAAAGAAATGTTCTGTAAATTCTTTGTAAATTCTGGTAATTGTGAATCTAACAGGAAGGGAATATTTTCCCCTTGCATCAAAGCAAATGTTGCCAGCCTTTATATGATAAATAAATAAATAAATAAATAAATAAATAAATAAATAAATAAATAAATAAATAAAATAAATAAAACGCATTGGAGAATATTTTTTGAGGCATTTCTAGTATTAAAATACCAATAGTCCTTCATTTTGATGCATTTAGTGGAGAAAAGATCAGATATTTCACAAACCGATCACAGATGAGTACAGATCAAGGTAAATGCCAGTCTGTGGGCCTTTTCTCATGCATCTCTTCAATATAGAAAATCAGAAAACTTCCTCATTGCAAATCAAAATTTGTTGTTCAGTTGACTTAATTTTCAGCATTTCCACGCTCTTATAACTTTATCGTACAGATGGGAATGACTTTCTGAATTTCATGTAAAGCATCAGCGATGCTGTCATGGGAAATTTGAGTGACTTTCATATATCGAAGGAACCTGCTGACACATGGATTCCTCTTTTTATGAACAATCTGTCCTTTATTTTAAAGATATACAGGAATGACTTAAAAAGCAGAAAGAACAAACCTTCCCCTTGTCACTGTGGCTGTATTCAGCCACAGTTTCTTTGATTGATATTTTGAAGATTTCTTCCACCTTCATGTGATGACGACAGGTGATTTGTCTGCGCTAGCCCAGACAGAAACACCATGGCAACCGAATCCGAGAAGTGTCACCAGGAGGAGAGAAAGATGGAAAAGTCTAAGCGTACATGATTAACCACTTTTTTCTTAGACATATCGGTATCTTTCATCCTTTGACAGCTGGGGAAATTAAAAACCCTGGTTAGAGTCTTTGTCTTGACATTTGTGTTTAATAGCATTCAGTTTTTACCCTAAAAATATCGACCACAGTAAAATAATGATGCCTTCAGATTACATAAATCACAGCCGTGATAAATCTAGAAATGTATTAAAGCCAAAGGACAGCATTAAATAGCCCAGCTATTATTACATGATTAAAAATTAAGTCTCCTGTATCATTTTTTTCTTCTTATTACCCAGGAGGAAGAAATTTATTTTAAAACTTGTACATTTTTACAATTTTATTAATCAAAAGATGATTGGGCCTTTATTATTAAAAGAGCATATGCGTGATATACGTGGTGATTTCTGATGTTTTTCTTTCTAGTATAAGCCTCAGATAAAAAGACATGTTGGGTCCAGTTCTTACAGTCATACTGTTAGCCAAGCTGCACTCTGTCACTAAATATTTATCAGTTAGCTTATGAGACAAGACAGTGCTGCAGAAATGTTGCTTTATTTCTCGTCCAGCATGTCTTTATTTGTCAGAATTATTGGTCTTTCTTCCCTACTTTTCTTTCTTGTATTTCTATGTGCAGCACTCTGCACACACACAGAGCACCAGCACCTCTGGGGATTATTTATTAAAGGCTTAAACATAAATGTGTTTATTACAGTGGCATAATCTCATGCTGAAATTTTAGTTTGAACACATCCTGTCAGTGGGGGAAATACACTATTTTATTTTTATATTCATTTTAGACTTCATCATCCTTGCTTCCATGCTGACTGTGCACGACAGAAATAAGATTTAATCCCACTTTTAGAGTTTTAAATTATCGCCTGGATTATACATGCAACAAACTTTTAGACAAGAATTTGTTTCTTTGTAGCCATTTCCTTAAAGATCCTGGCTTTCTTTAATTGCATGTTCGATTGTCTTTGCAATTTTGAGGGTTGGCTAATAACCCAGGGAAAAAAATTAAGTTATGAGTGACTTATTAAAAAGTTTCCACTCACCTCACTTTTTTTTTTTAGATTATGCTTCTGCAACAAAAGCTGATTTGTTTTCGTAGCTTTCTCCACGTCTTTACCGGGGGTGCCAATAAATTTGCTTGATCACTTATATGATAGCTAATTAACAAAGTGCCTTAAGAAACAACACTTCTCAGAAGATGATGATGAGCTTGATATCACGCACTAAACTGCTAATTGGGTCTGTGCTGTACGGCTTGGTTGTACTAAACCTGTGATTGAAAACAAAGGTGATTAATAATCAGATGGATTCTAAGTGATTCAAAATGTACTGATGTTTTGTAGAACGTGCTCCTCGACATCTAAAATGCTCTCTATAGTTGTCTTTGTTTACTCTGATGAAATGATGGCTATCATGATTCAGGTCAGAGAAATGTGAGACTGTAAAGTTATATTTTAATCAGTACTGAGATCTACTATAGATAAATGTTAGCCTGTGTGACATCTGGGATGATGTTGTGAAATTCCTGCAGGCCATTTGAAATTAGAGCCTTGTAAATTGGGACAGCTTGTCGTCTACGCTGACTAACACAAATCTTAGAGCTAATATAAAATTTCCCTTTCCGTCTAGAGCTTAGATTTTTGACTGGAATGTGCTGTTTTGTTTTTTTCTTTTCTGCTGTCTGAAATGCTGTATGTCTGACAAATCCTTCTCCCCTGTTTCCTCAGATCTGACATTGATGTGACCTAACCCACCCATTCAGACATGAACTAAGTCATCCATGTTTGGTTGAAAAAAGTCAGAGCAGTCTCATTTGAGCACGCCCCTGTTAAAGGACCCTCTGGTGGCTACTCCTCTGAATCACGGGACATGTACGGCAGTGCCAGAGCTGTAGGTCATGTAGAGAGCAGCCCTGTACGGTCCCCGCGCCTTCCAAGGTCCCCCAGACTGGGCCATCGAAGGGCACACAGTGGGAGCGGGGGTGGTGCAGGGGGCAAGACCCTCTCCATGGAGAACATCCAATCACTCAACGCTGCCTATGCTACTTCAGGGCCCATGTACCTGAGTGACCACGAGGGCGTGGGCTCCACTGCCACCTACCCAAAGGGAACCATGACTCTGGGTCGCGCCACCAGCCGGGCCATGTACGGGGGTCGCGTCACAGCCATGGGCAGCAGCCCCAATATTGCTTCAGTGGGGCTGCCTCATGCTGACCTTCTGTCTTACAGTGACCTGGGCTCCCTCTCCATGCTGCACGCCCACCACCACCACCACCAGGGGGTGCCCTCGGCTCTGCTCAGGCAGGCCGTGCGGGGCAGTGGTGGCGAGCTGCTGGAGATGCAGGCCCAGCTCAGGGAGATGCAGAGGGAGAATGAGATGCTGCGGCGAGAGCTTGACCTGAAGGAGAGTAAGTTGGGATCTTCCACCAACAGCATCAAGAGCTTCTGGAGCCCAGAGCTGAAGAAGGAGAGGATCATGAGGAAAGAGGAGGCGGCTCGCACGTCCATTCTGAAAGAGCAGATGAGAGTCACTCACGAGGAGAATCAGGTGAGACCACTCCTCTCTGAGCTGTCATAATCCACTTATTGCTGCAGTGAATTTCACTCGCTGCCTATTTGTCTGCCCATTTTGCTCTGCTTTGATCTCTGCTTTCACCATGCTGTCTTTTGCAAATAATCACAGCCATCCTCTCTTATGTATGCTGTAGAAAATTAAAGCAGTCAGTTCTGTTTTTTTTTTTTTTAACAGATTTGTAAAACCTTTCTGGAAAGATGTTCTTTTATTGACATAAATATCTCTTCATCCAGTGAAGAATCGATAAGACTTCAGCCTCTCAGAAAATACAAGCACTTCAACTAAAAAGGAGTAGAGCAGAAATCTGAACGTTCAGTTATTTGTGGCTCAGTTAAAAAGTACGATGACACTGCCGACAGGTGTATTGAATGCCGTCTGGCCCCGATATCGCTTAATTTTGGTTTATTTTCACAGGTTCAGCAGATTGGCCCCAGGGGAAGAGATGTCAAAAGGTTTTTTTTTTTTTGCTTACCTCAGTGTGGGGGTGTAGTCATGGCCCAGTTAAATCACTTACTGACAGGAGTAGGCACAGGGCCCAGAGACAAATGTCAAGGACACTTAAACACTCCCCGTCTGTCTTCCTTTGCCTTCTCTTCATATGCTCTGACCTGCATCATCTCACAGTGTTTACTTTGGTTCATATAGTTGTTTCTACAAAAGATTTTGTCATCTTTCTGTCTATTTTAAATGATTGTCTTGGCAAAAAAAACAAAAAAAAAAACAGCTGGAGATCACTTTCTTTAATGTCAGGCCTCACCTGGAGGATTATTAATAGTTGGCTAGCTGTTGGTGCGAGCGAATGCACAGCCTCTGGCTTAGTGGGTTCTGTCAGCTGCAAGTGGAAATGTATGACACTCTGATATTGTGTAGATTGTGTATATAGACTGAGCTTTTCAGTATGAATGCATTTTCAAAAAACAAAACAAAACGCTGTGTTCATGATGCAGCATACCGAGCAATGCTTTGTGCAGTTTAAAGGCTGAGTTTGGACTCGCTCTTTGTGCAGGGCATTGTGTCTGCTCCAACTCTGTTTTCATACACTGAAGAGACACGATTAGTCATTACTCTACCCTGCAAGGTAGTACCATCAGTGGGTTTTTCCACACAGGACTTGTTGATCTTCTTATGAAAGACGGGGTTTTGTCTCTGCATATTGCTAAAGTATTCGTTCCCTTTGAACATTTCAACATTTCATTAACCTAATAGTATTTTGTACTTTTTGTGCATTTTGAGGAGATTTTATGTGATGCAACAACACAAAGCAATGGATAATTGTGAAGTGGAAGGAAAACAATTCAGCGTTTTATATAAATGAATATATAAAATGTGTGATGTGCATTTTTTTTAATCAATCTAATCTCAGTATCAATCCATCCATATCTGTTTATGAAAATGCAGTAAAAATTGGTGAATTATAAACATATGGAGATTTTTTTTTATTTATAATTTTTCCTCCTCATTCCAAATTTGTGCTGCTTTGTGTTAGTCTTTTTGGGTATGAATACTTTTGCAAGGCGCTTTAGTCTAACTATCAGTCAATTATGCAATACCAGAAGTATTTTACATCATTATGATTTGCAAAAATCTGAGTCTGTGTTAAAGCTGAATCATCCGTGTCACCGACGGAACCGAAGCAACTCAGCTTTTCACATTTCTTTATAGAGTCGTTAAATCCTCATTGTGATATTTTTAGTTGGAACTCATAGAGTTGAGGAGCTGAATGTGTCCTGCAGCTTACGAAAGCTGTTCGCTGACGGGTTTCCATGGCATCATCCTTGAATCAAAGAGAGGACTCGGTGCTTGCTCTCCCCTTATGTCGAGTGATATTTATATTCCTCCTGGTAGGATTCATTAATGCAGTGTGGCAGCTAATAAAAGGCAGATGTGCCTTGTTGCTATAATTGGTCTATTCTAACTTGATTTCTGGGCTCTGAGGCGTGCTTACATAAGTGCATATTTACGGTGGGCTGGTTTGGTCACACCCACTGGGCTTACTGAGAGGCTGACTGAGGAGCAAATTGCCTCATTAATAATGGAAACATTTCAAGCCAGTCATTGCATCTGTCTTCTAGCACCACTTTTTACAATTGCATCAGGCGCCTTAGGCCCCTGTTAGTTTCAGCAAATACCATGCATCATTTATCATGAGATAATCAGAATCAGGGTGTACGGGCCTCTGTTTGCAAAATCTCCTGATATAACATTCACTTTCTGAAGCATGGAAGTTTTTTTTATTTTTATTATTATTTTTTTATGTTTAAATACCACCCACAGCCTGCAGAGCCTCAATCATAAACAGTGGAGGTGATGACTTGCGGTGATGATTAGCGTGAGATCATTTTGTGTGGTAGATTTTTGTTGTGAAGGGGAACTGATTTTTGTTTTCATGGAATTGAACAGAATTTTTGTTGTCCTGCCGAAGCTGTACGAGAGCTGCTGGAGGCGAGCGCGTGAGCTAGAGCATACCATATCTGACTGAGTCATGACCACTGCTGCTCAGCTGCCCAGTCAGCCCTGATCAACGGTTCCAACAAAAATAGGTCCCGCTTTGCGCCTTCTGCACATGCATGCAAGACTTAAAGTAAATCATGCTGTTTCCCACCCAGAAATTCTGGATTTTCTATATTTGGAACATAGGCTTAACGTAACATCGTCAACACGAACAAGCGTCTACGCTTGTGTCCGATTAAGTGTTATATAACACGTGGTGTGTGACGGGTGAAAATTTAATTAGAGGTAATTCCCCTGGTGGATTGTGCAGCCCTGTAATCAAACAGAGCGGCGTACTGCTCATGTGTGAGAGGTGAACTCACAATTGTTTGTTTACACGCATGTTTTATAATTCAGCTGTGCAAACCAGGTACTGCACATCAGTGCAGGATGTTGACTTAACTTGACTTCTAAGCTACAGCAGTCACATGGTGACGCTTTGTCACGTAACAACCCTAAGCTTTTGGTGTCTCTCACAGCCCCTAGAACAAAAACAGTTCACATTTGTCACCTAACAGCTGAAACCTTCATGTACTGTATTGAGATTGTATGCGATAGTTAAAAACAAAATTGTGAGTAATGGTGAAGTGGAAGAAAAACATTATATGGTGTCTTGCTACTCATAAGCTGAAGAGCGTTGCATTTGTTTTCATTAATTACTTACTGTTTTACCCCCAAATAATATAATTTGGATCCAGTGAACATGTAATAAAAAAACAAACAACCAAACAAAAAATGCATATGGCATAAGTATAATTCTTCCAAAACATGGCAGTTCACATTTCCTGACAGGTTGGCAAGAGGGCCATTAATCAGACACAGTAAGAGGCCCATGGTAATTCAGGACAAACTGCAGAGATTAAGGCTGTGAATCTGTTGAAGGGACCACTGTTAGTCAAGCACTTCAAATATCTGGCTGCCAAGAGTACCAAAACTGTTGAGTTGATGATCTCGCCCCACAAAAGCCCCCAGGCAGGTTGCCACAAACAAAGACGGGGACGCATCTACACACGTGTTGGGGGAACAAGGATGGTGCAAAGGAAACCTGGCCACTAGACATAACCTGGAGCTGCAGCTTATCTATACCCACAACATAAGGAAAGAGAAGTAGGACTACTATGTGCCACCAGCACTCACAGTGGTCATCTGTGGTCAACCTGGTTTCATCAGCCAGTGTCTACATGTTGCCACTTGAACAGCCGCCTATAACGGGACTGTGAACCCAGAGTTTTGGAGATGCCACCAGTCGAGACGCCGCATGGGAGGACACAGGGAGTCGCATCAGGATCAATACCTTTGTAGAATCACAGAGTTCTCTATTGATTCTTTCACGTTATGACAGTCTTCTCTTGGCGTGAATTTTCATGACAAGCAGAACCCTGGCGAACCGTGTGGGTGGTATCGAATACAAACTGGTTCCAGCATGGCCCCTGTGACTGCCAAGCGGTTGTGTGAGCCATCTGGCCTCATGCTAACCCACAAAGCAACCCCTATCAAGTGCTGCTAAAGCTGCTTAATCACACGATAAACAGCTTCCTCTAGTTCAAGCATCTGAATGAGATTCGATTAAAACAAAAAAATATAAAAGAAGTCTTGACAGATGGCTTACTTCTGTGCACAGAGTGGCATTTTTTTTTTACCGTCTCAGACTGTCAGATTTCTGCAGGCGCCCCTCTTGTAACTTTGTGCTAAGTGAGGGGAGGTGATGAAACGCAGCATTTGCTTGTGTGGTGTGGGTGTAATTGTGTATTGTCAGCTATCACGACACACTACGCAGAGATTAGGAACGGTGTGAACAGTAGGCTGCTGCAGCTCAAGAGCTTTGGAGTTGCTCATTTATTCTCACAAAAACACAACCTCCCATGTATGTAGAGCATTACATGCAGAGCAGCTGGTTCCTGTGTCACCAGATGGCTCATTCTGGAGCAGGGGTCATCATCTAATTGCTTAAGGGGCCAAAATAATATTTTAAGGCGCGTAGTGTGGCAGCCAGCCTTTTATTAGGCGTGTTTGTAACAATGGCCTGTTTGTGTGAAGCATTTAAATTATGGCTGAAGTAAGTAGATGGGATGTTCTGTAACATCTAACAGCTTATATTTGTTAAAGAAAATTTAACTTTTTCTTTAGTTTTAGCGAGGATCTGGTTGTGACTTTATCTGTGAATAAAAGCAGAAATGGCCAAAATTATGATAAATGCAAAATAAGAAAATAATTTTAAATGGACCTCTGACTTTTGGTGCTTCAGAATTCGCAGCTTCGCCTATTTTCACAGTTGTTTCTTTTATTTACTTTTTTTTTTAGCCCCATCTATCTTGTCATAAACTCTACAATGGTACATGTTGATTATAGCACCCCACAGTATTATGCAACCACCACCATGTTTCACTGTAAAGATGGTATGAGAAACACCAAAGCAACCAAAACTGGTGTCAAATGCTGCCCTGTTCTTCAATATATAATTTAAATATTTCGGTGCCCGTTCATTCTTTCTGTTTTTAACTTAGATGTTTTTTTCCCTCCTCAATCTTCAGTGGCAATTGACTTGGGGGAACTCAGACGCTCAACACTGTCACAGGTAAAACTGCCCCCTACAAGTCAGACAGAGTAACCCCTCTGCTAAATCACCACAACGCTTTGTTAAGGCATTCACATGGCAGAAGCCAGAACCTGAGTCAGTGTGTGATGTTGCCCTCAAAAGGATTCTCTGCTTCTGCACCACAAGATTTATGACAGCCAGTTACCCCCGGCTGGCCCAGGTGTCATTACGATAAGGAGTCACAGCAGCTCAGCGTCTCTGTCTAGTGCTGAGAAACTCTCTGGGTTTTGACCGTCAAGGTTTTCAAGAACAGAAAGAACCCCCCCCACCCCCCACCCCTCCCTGACCACAGCACCAGTATCAGCTGAGTCATGACCAGTTCAGGCAAACAGCTGCACCTCAGCTGTGGCTGACGTGGAGGAACCGGGCGGAAGGCTGCATAGTGATTTTAAGTCTCAGTTCAATTACGCAGATGCATTCACTGGATTGTTTCCTGCATTTTGGTTTCCAAGGCAGGCAGGAGTTTATTGATCGGTGAGGAGGGAGGATCCGAAACGAGAAGGATAGATCTGAAAAAAGAAGAAAACATTTGGGGTTCCTTCTCAGTGTGGGCACGCTTTACTCCAAATCTAACTACAGTAGAATCATTTGTTTGCTGTAAAAAAACAAACAAACAAACAAATACACACACACACACACACGCACACACACACATATATATATATATATATATATATATATATATATATATATATACATACATACATAATTCATGTTTGGGACTCATAAAATCTATATATTTTTTCAACTTTCCACTCTCATGGTTTACTTTGAGATGAGAGTAAGAGCAGAATATGCTCAATGTTAAAATTAGACTTTAGCATCTTCGTACTGCATCATTTCTGCTGCTGTACCGAAGGCCAATGACTCAGAGAGGGGGTGTCTGACTGAAACAACCTGTCATGGCAGCAGTCAGCAGAAAATTCAGCAGCTTTTACTGGAAATGCAAACACTGTCCCCTGGTGGTCAAACAAGCACTTGGAAAACGTTGTCAAACGGTAATCTTGTGTCTTTAGGTCAGAATTTTACTGGTGTTTATTTTCCTCCAGCTTATTTTCCTGTTGGTTGTTTACTTATAGGACCAAGTACTTCTAAAGTTAGTCATTAAAAGAATAATGTTAACTTTTTGCGTACTGTAAATCTGTAGAGTAAATGTGAATTGTGCTAGAGTTTAATTTTCTGTTAATGTTTACAGAATCGTACAGCAAAAATAGTTCTCAGTTGTTCCTTTTACTTTTAACTTGACTGTTAATGCTTCTCATTAAAATATTATGATTAGTAAATATATTTTAACAGTTTATTGGAAAAATACTATACCCACTTCTACCCATTTTTAAAATGTCTTTCCAGAAAGGTAATCCTGTCTAAGTAAACATTGGTTTGTACATGAAAAATCTATTTTCTGGCAGATATTTTTATTTGTTATAAAGAAAAAAATGTCTACGTTCAGCTCTTAGAACTGTTAATCTGGCTGTCTCGAAACCAATCGGGCTAATAGTTTAAAAACTGTTCTTTTTCTTATAACAAGATGAAAAGTTTGCTATCAAAAAAGGTTTGTTGTAAATTTGCTTTACTAACTGCAAGAGTGATAAACCAGCAGCTCTCATTTAGGATTTTTCTGCTTTGTGTTGATCATCCGTTTCTGTTGCATCAAGCTCTGACGCTCTGTTTTCACCACACATCTGTTTTTTCTGTTCATTCTGTTCATGCTCTGCAGCTGCTGGATGCCAGGAGAACCAAGGTTTGTCCCTATGTTTGCACCGTGTCGTGTGCACAACATAGAGTCACCTTTCGTGTGCCGTGTATTTTTTTTCCAGATACCTGACAATCCCTTTTTCTCCTAACCCTTTAACCTCCTTGGAGAACTGAATGATATCCCTTCAGTCCCTCAGTTCTGCTGCCCCTTGAATCCTGATGTTTCAACACAAAGACCTGGAGAACAGAAAGTCATGTTACTGCTCCACTATAAGAATTCAAACCATACATTCGTAGCCTGGGAAGGTGAATGACTTCAGGAGAAAAAGCTGTTTCTGTTCTCTAAGGACCTAACTGGACCATTTTCAGTACATGGGTGAATCTTTGTTTCTCTTCTACTTTATTGGAGGAAAGTTATACATCTAGCAAAACTAAACCTTTTGTCAGAAACGTGGTACAAATATCCTTACAGACAGTTATATACACATGGGTGAAAAATGTCATGAAAATGGTAAAAACATGAAGTGTCAAAGTTACAATCCATGTTAGTTCAGTGGAGTACAAAATCCACATGAGGAAATAGGTGTTTTAACAAAGTCACTGGTGAACATTTCACACTTATTTTTCCACCCTTCAAAATAGGGCTGGACGACATGGCTGAAAATCGTATCATGATATGCTTCATATCAGTCGATATTGATAATTATCAATTAGTTTTTTGTTCTAAATATCTGAAGTATTACCAAACTGGTGATGTGACTTTTCCTCTTTTATCCACAATTTCCCCTCGATTTGTTTTCCTCTTTTTATCCTTTCATTCCACGCTGTTGTTTATTTTTAAGCACTTATGAGGCATGGTGGCAAAACCTTAAACTGCTGGTAAGTTACTCTACAGCTTGTTGCTAGGTAACGAAAGAGTGAGTGAGTTGCTAGGTAACCGAATAGTGAGTGAATTAGTTGATGCCACCAACCGTGAGAGGTTGAGCGACTAAACACTTCCTCTACCTACTTCCCCCAGAATGCCGTGCGGTTCTGGATTGGAGTTCATAGAAATTATTGAATATTCTATCCAACATATTACCTATTGATATGAATCATGTGTCTACCACAATATATATTGTTATTGATTTATTGTCCAGCCCTACTTCCAAATAGACAAAAAACAAAAGAACATCTTCTGAATAAAGAACGTGTTTTGATTTTTCAGGCAGACAATGTAAAACATATTCTTCAGCTCTCACTCTTAGGGGAACTGGTTTAATCTAGTTAATCCATTAATTAACCCAATGGCTATTTAATCACTTAAGTTGAATAACAAAATAATCGCTTATTGCCTGTAAGTACATGCAGGTTTATAAAAGTAAATCTTTCAGGGTTGGCAGTGGAGACACAGTGGTAAATTGTGTATAGAGAAGCCTCAGTGTTGCACAAAACCACTCTGGATTTTAACTCCTACCAGTCAAAGGCAAGAAACTGAGGGTTCAATTCCCAGTTCCTATTTTCTATGACTACTTCTAGCTGGACACTCCACCATGAAACGGAAAGGACAGTAAGGTCACTGTACCTCAACGACCTCCGGAATCACCAGATCTCTGTCCAAGACAGAACCACTGGGATGTGATGAATATGAGATTCACATCATGAACATGCAGCTGACAAAACTGCAACAACTGCATGGCAATGTGACGTCAATGTGAGCCAAACTGCTTGAAGAAAGTTTATCTTGCCTCAACGAAATAAGCCACATCTACTAGCAAGGTGTATTTAATGATTAGCAGTGAGTATATATTATGCACTCATTTTACCAGTTATTGGCTCATTTAAATTCAACAAATATTTTGTTTTTCTGTAGATTGTGGTCTTACTGCTTATTAAAAGACTATCTTAATCACTTTAGGAGAGTTCTTACACTGTAATTATTGTATTAACTGACCATTGTTGATCAAAGTTTTTATCAAAAGAAAACTAACCTCTTTCCCTGAACGTAAATGTTATTCTACATGTTTTACTAGTTGGTTGATTGTTCCTGAAGCACCAATACTGTTTTCTTTGTGTCATTTAAATACAAACTACTAAAATCATGACTGAAAATTAATGGATGAATTTTAGCCCTGCATTTGCTCTTATTATATTCATCCATTTCTTTAATTTGTTGTCTGTGTTTAGGTATTTTTGTGATCTTTAGTCCTGAAGAGACATTTTCACTAAAATTAACATCTAAGACAATTTCAAGACGTTGTAACTTATGGGAGTTTATATTTAGTTGTTAGTTCTTCCATATCCTGACTAGACAGACATGTAAATATCCAGAATGTTTTGAACTGAGAACTGAGAGCTGCTTTTAGAGGTTAGAGTCACATCATGTCTGTCCCTTAGTGTCTAGTGGTAAAACAAGAAATTCTCCCTGGTCCTGGCATTCATATAAATAATTAATTGTTGTATCAAACCAAACGGTGCTAATTCTTTGAAATCAGTTTTTAAAGGTGCTGTAATGTAAGTGCTGGTGTGTCATGGGTTAGGCCTTCCCAGTACTGCACATTTTGCCACTGATGTTAGTTTTGACTAAAATAAATTAAATTGGATTCTGTTTTATTCCTAAATGCGTTGGGTCTTTGTGTGTGTACACGTCCGTTTCTGTCCACGTCTCCTGCAGCATCTCCAAATGACCATCCAGGCTCTGCAGGACGAACTACGCACACAGCGAGACCTCAACCACCTGCTTCAGCAGGAGAGCGGAAACCGATCTGGCTCGGAGCATTTCACCACCATCGAGCTGACAGAGGAGAACTTCCGCCGGCTGCAAGCCGAGCACGACAGGCAGGCCAAGGAGCTCTTCCTGCTTAGAAAAACCCTGGAGGAGATGGAGCTAAGAATAGAGACGCAGAAACAAACACTCGGTGCCAGGGACGAGTCCATTAAGAAGCTGCTGGAGATGCTGCAGAGTAAAGGGCTGCCTCCCGGGCCGGGCAGGGCGACCGAAGAGGAAGAGCAGGAGAGAGCCAGGCGCATTGCTGAGGCCGAGGCCCAACTCGGACACCTGGAAGTAATTCTGGACCAGAAGGAGAAGGAAAACATCCATCTGCGAGAGGTACAATGAAACAAACAGTATTTGAAATTTAGTATGCGTCTTTGTCACTAGATGGCAGTGCTGAGCATCATAAATTCAGTGCACTCCTGTCTGCTCCTTGTGATGCATTGATTATGTAACATGTACAAAAACTGTGGGGCACTTTTGTAAATGTGGCACCGTGAACAGAACAGACGCATATCGTTTGAATTGTATTATTATTGTTTATCCTTTGCTCTTGTGTAGAAAAAGTTAAAAATTATTTCTCTTTCCCAAAAGGAACTGCACAGAAGAAATCAGCTTCATCAGGATCCAAGCAAAACCAAGGCCTTGCAGACCATCATAGAGATGAAAGTAAGAACTTGACTACACACAGCAGCTCCGCATTTGTGTGGAAGCAAACGTTGTGTGTTCATACGCTCCCATTCTCAAGCCTTTCATTGCGTTTCCCACAGAGGGGCTTTTGCTGATGTGTGTTCTGCTGAATCTATTGTTGTCACTGCAATTTGCTGCAGCTGAGTCAATCACCAGCCTGGCATCACATGCCTCTCTCTTGTTCTCACACATGGAACGGTGCTGTATCAGCTTTCAGAGCTTTTGTGCTAACTTGAACGAGAGTCAACATTTGGTTTGTTGAAGAGGTTTGTGTCAAATTGAAACAAGAAAAGGTTTGTGACAGCCAATGTGATTCTTTTACAATCAACTCCTCACATCGCTGACTGCAAACACAGAGCAGACTTTGATTCTGCAAGAGCTCTGGAGGTTTATATAACATTTTCCATCAAGATTTTTTTGGAGGATGGATAGAGTTTCTTTCACATGCTTTCTGATCATGCATATCTGAAACTAAAGATCAGGAATGAACAGTTTGGAAGTAATTTTGCTCTATAACGACTAAGTGAATCACTGGAATTAAAGAGCTTGCAAAGCTAGTGATATCTAGTGAACTATTTCACTTTTTGTAAGCTTACGGTCAGAAAAAGTATTTTATTGTGACAGATCAACACAGGGTAATTTGTGAAGTAAAGCAAAAAGGACAATTGATTGTCAAAAGTTTTTACAAATAAAAGTCGACTACCACTTGCCTGCAGAAGTTGTCCACTTCATGAATGGAGTCCACCTATGTAAAGTACAGCTGTTTTGTAAAAGCAGAGGGTTAGTAAAGGACATTGATGACCAAATATCATGATAAAGACCAAGGAATTTTGCCTATTAGGGAAAAAATTACCAAATGGGCAAATTTTAGTTGTTCACTTGCTGGGTCTTGCCTTCACGAAACAGTGACAAGATGAAGGTTATAGTTGAAAGACAGCATAAATTAGTTCCATTTAATGTCATGCTGCACATGGCCTTGAACACACCTTAGACAGTGAAGCACAGTAGTGGCAGCATTATGTTATGGGAAAGGTTTTCTTAATGACAAAGGCTACAAAGAAGCTGACACAAGGGCAGAGTTATAACCTGATGAAAACAACAGCATCTACTCTTTGCTTTGCACAGAGGGTCTGGGCTCTTAGCTACTCAGAAATGATGATTGCTTCCTGGAGGTGTGAACTCTGTTAAAGTTTTCAATTTTACCCAGTCCCTAACACTGATGTATATAATGTGGCAGTCTGATGCTATGAAGTTTACCGGAAATTAACTGCACTGTAAGCAACCATCCTCCACTTTAAAGAGAGAAGTGCCAAGCGGGTGGCTGTTAATGATAATTCAGTGTTTGGAAGAATGACCAACGTCGACTGAATGTCCTCATTCACTTCCTCCACTGCCATTATTAAATCTACAGGCAGATTAAAATGGACCAGAAAACTGACATCAACAATAACTTCTCCTTCAGTGCTCTCATTGGTCCAGTTGAAATCCAAGTGAATGGGAGAAAGCCCAGACTGTGAAGTGAAGTGAGTTTTGAATCAAGTAGAATAGCATAGGAAAGCAATGGCCATCCTAGCAGAGCTACAAGGAGATGGTTTAGGTTGTGATGAAAAAATAAGATTCTCCAAGTGAAAATCAAACATCTTGTTCAAAAGCAGAGCAAAAACTGAACATGGAGAATCTGCACTCGAGTTCAAACTCTGTCAGAGTGTCATGTCTCCTTACCCAAGGACAAGACAGGACAAGCAAAAAAAAAAAGAAAAAAAAAGCTATGAGAGGCTGTGAGAGCTGGCATGTCAACAGGCTGTTGTGAGACCTGACTGCTCCTTATCTAGAAGTCATATTTGGCAGAAGAGCTTCAGAGTGGCAAAGAGAAACATATTCAGAAAATAAAGACCTAAAAAACATACATTCAACACAGTCACAATGTGCTGAACACAAGATCCCGACTTTAGTCAAAATGACAACCTGTGGCAAGATTTGAAAACTCATGTTCACCAGTGCATTCCATCCAATCTGGCATACACAACCAGAAGGAGCAAATGCTTCAGTCTGTAGATCTGCAAAGTCTTAATTGCAGCACGAAGACTGATGTGGAAATACTGACTCAGGAGAGCTGAATGCAAAGGTGTGCCACACCTTTAGATTATTATTTTCAAAACATTTTGAAACTATGGATCACTTTCCTTTCGCTTTCCAGTTATGTACCACGTTGTTTCAGTCAATCAAATAAAATCTAATTAAAAAGAAATTGAACTTTTCGTTTGTAACAAAACAAAATATGACAAAGTTCAAGACACTGTAGTAAAGCTTTTAAACTAATTATAGGTATGAATCTAAACATGTTATTCAATATTGGAAAATATGAGAGTTTCTGGAGTCTACCCACAACAAATCCTTTAATTAAGCTCATGTTCATACCATTTCGCTAATCTGTCTCAGACTACTAAACACAGATGGAGAAAGGGATAAACTATAGCAAATAAAAAAGGACATTCAGTATCACTGTGACAGTGGAGAATATCAGGAACATCCAGCTACTGAGCTGCTGTAGACACCCCCAGCCTCACTGCAGAGGCCTGACATCACTTCCTCAAAATAAATCATGACATCATCGCTGAGCTGACACAGCCCCTCTCGCTTGGCTGCACCGGCCCAGCCTCCCACAGCCTGGTCATGTGACTTCAGGGCGCTCTGTACCCTGTTGATTATCATACAGGGCGAGGGAAGTCCCGCCCCCTCCTCCTTCTCCTTTTGCTGTGGAGGAAGACCCTGCTTCTCTCCTCTCTCCCCTTCTCTGTTGATGCTGATGGAAGCGCGAATAATCCTACCTCCTTCCCTCCCTCCCCCTCGTCTCCGACCCTCCCGCCTTCTCTTCCTCCTCACTCACCAGAGACGGTGCACCGTATATAGCCTGCCTGCTGCTGCCATGGAAACAGGTGTGGTTGTTTATGACAGTGAGAGGCCAGTATGCAGGGATATGGAGAGACAGAGGGATGTACAGATCCAGGGACAGATAACGAGCACAATTCACTGACCAGGTCCGTGGGATAAAATCACTCTCCTCTGAAGGTACGGCGCCTCATGTCTGTTGCAGAATTGTCACTTCATTGATGTTCTTCTTGTAAGGTGAGATGCAGCAGCTGGGCGAAGTGCATGCACACGAGCGGCGCTCCATGCATTGACGTTAAACTCCCAATCATTCATTTCTCATTACAACTCATCACCCATGTTGTTCAGCAGGCTGTGGCTGACCCTGCAAATGGCTATAAGTTCACAAGTTCACAAAGAGGAAGGAAGGACGATATTAAAAAAAGAGAGAGAAAGGCAGGAAGAAGCAAGGTTGCTCTATGCTCTGCTGGAGAGGGAGATGAACCATGGCTAATCTTAAAGACGTAGTATTATTTATTTAAAAAGCCGTGAAGCTAAAGCTGGTCTCTCAGTCGCAGTCCAGAGACTTGATTCTGCATGTATCTGCAAGCCTCCACAGCAGAAGCTAGAGCTTGTTACTTTTTCCTTTTTATTTTTTGCACGTCTCTCTCTGTTCCTGAAGGATCAGTCTGTGCTGGATGTGCACTCAATATTTCCCAATGGTGATTAATCCTTTGAGCCGCTGCAAAGAGCTGGGTAGAAAGCTTTTGATTTCCCCGACAGATACTGCAGTTGTTCTGAGCCAAACCAGAGAGCTTCTTCCATCCACTCCTTATCTCTCTGCATCTCCCCTTTTTACCTCTCTTTTGTCTCTCTGTCGGTCCAAATCGTTGCGGTCGCTTTCAGTCTTTGCGTTTATTCGTGGACTCCTGTCCGTAGTTCTGATTGTTTTTGCAGCACTCGGCTAGTGGGAATGCTGGTCTCGGTTTTGAGGTGTGTCTCTTTCGCGTGTTTGTGTGCAGGATACCAAAATTGCCTCTCTGGAGCGCAACATTCGAGATCTGGAGGATGAGATCCAGATGCTGAAGGCGAACAGCTTACTAAACACAGAGGATCGAGAGGAGGAAATCAAACAGATGGAGGTCTACAAGAACCACTCCAAGTTTATGAAGACTAAGGTAGAGGCCATGTGCATGCGGCTTCACAAACAGGATTGCTCTCTGTGTTTTTTCAGCTGAGATGATGGACCTTATTTGCTCACAAACTTTGCTTATCTATTGTTCTTTGCTTTTTATGATGGAAACTTTTGTACATTCTTTTAATTTGCACAATTGAAATCAATAACCGACCACAACAAATTCATGAGGAAACAAACAAAAGGTGTGAAAACCCCCTAAAGAGCTGATTAAGACTGTCACCTAACTTCAAAACACATGCTTAAATTAGTACAGGGTCTCTTTAAAACTGCACACTTCCCAGTCACAATGCAAGATTTCTATGACGTTTACAAAGAAATCCTTCATGTTTTCTAAACTTTTTCTAAAGATAAGACACATTCATACTGCATGATTTAATTGAGGAGGAAACATGTGAGAAACAGAAGAATTACAATGATAGCAAAAATGTGCACAGCCTTAAACTAACACTTTGTTGAAGTTTTGAGAGAATGTGTTATGATATGATGAAGAAAACCGAGACCTGCTCTGCAATGATTCCAAATATTTTTCACACAGAAAAAAATAAAATAAAAAGACATTTCACCGAAAGAAAATCACACCTGGAGTGAAAGAGGATGTGGACACCATCGTGATCTGAACTTTTTTTGTTTTTGTTCAAAAGTTTTGACACAACATTATAAGATGGTATGTACACTTTCGATTCCAACTCTATATTGTCAAATCTTGCAAGTGTTTATATGTCAGTTGTGCAGCATAAGAAGCAGTTGCAGGAATCGGTAGTTGCTACAAGTCAATTTATCTTCCTGCCAATTCATGTCCTCGTTTCATTACCACACAATTACAGTGACATTACTTTCTACTTGCACTTCATACCTCTGAACAGACAACATTGTGCTAATATAATGAAATCATCGAGCATGAACTTATTTTTTTTCTGGTGTTTTTCATCAATTATGAAGTTAGCCATAAATTGCTCAAATCCATCCGTTAGTGCTTATCTTCCAGCAGTCTTTGGGTGAGAAATGGGGTTCACCCAGTTCATCAGAGGGGAACACAGAAACACACAGGACAAACAAATGTGCACACACTCACCCCTAAGGTAACTTAAACCATCAGTCATGTTTTTCCTTCTTTTTTTTTTCTTTTGTTTTTTACTTTGCTTTATCTTTTAATTATTTTTGTTTTTATGTCATGCTTTATGTCCTGTCTTTGGACTGTAGGAAGTGGGTGGAGTACCCAAAGAGAGCCCATACATGCACAAAGACAACATGGAAACTTCTGGCAAAAAACAATTTCTGATTTAAATTCTTGACCTTCTTGCTGCAAGGCCACCGTACAACCCAGAACTGCCCAAATCCTGTTATTCAATTGTATAGTACTCACTGAAAATTGTATTTTTCACTGTATTCTTTTAGCTATGTTGGTTATTAACCATTTACAAAATCGCTGACTTTTATTACATATGACCCCTGATCAAACTGAAATAACTCCAATCAACCTCCAGGTGGTGATTGCTATTTTTCAAGCCTTAAAACCACATTTACATAACAGGTAAAGCATAATAAATTCTATTAAAGACAACTTGTTAGTTAAACAGAAGGACCCATTTCGATGTTTTCTAAGCTATACAGGTATAAAACGATGAAGGGAGTTAAATGACCAGCTCTGTGCTGCCCACAGTGCTGGTTTAGAGGTTTCAGATTGTGTTTACACAGAGCTCTCCACATAAAACAGAACTAGTCACAGAGCAGCCACAGTTTTGTTGCTCTATTTTTAAACCTCTTTTCATCAATCATGAATAGGGACAATGTATAATGTATGACAAATGGTGGGGAGTCAGCCCAAAATGCATTTTTAATGAGAGAAAACTGTGTTGATGAAGATAGTAGTCCAACTGCAATGTATAGCTCACTGCTCAACCAGAAGTTGTTTTTTTTTCTCAGACCTACACACACGTGGTCATTGGTAAAAAAACAAACAAAAACAAAAAAAAACGTCATATTGCTGATGTCTTGGATCAGTCGGGAAGCTAAAAGGGTTTTTTTTTATTGTGTGTTGAACAGATTGACCAACTGAAGCAGGAGCTGTCAAAGAAAGAGTCGGAGCTGCTGGCTCTGCAAACAAAGCTAGAGACCCTCAACAACCAGAACTCGGACTGCAAACAGCATATCGAAGTGCTCAAAGAGTCTCTCACTGCCAAAGAGCAACGTGCTGCCATCCTCCAAACAGAGGTAGTGTAAAAAAACAAAACAAAACAAAAAAATCCCTCACTTGTTTGCCAGCTAAACAAAACACAAACATTCCCGTTTCCTCCTTGGGAAATTTTAAAATGAAACATGAAACGTTGCATGCAGGTGACGGTCGTTGCACCTTGTACTGTGTCAGGACATGTTATACAAAAAAAAAAGCTAAATAACGGTGTCTGTATTAAGACTGCTGTCATGTCGTAAAGATGCATGTCAATGAGGAAAAGTCAAATAAGCAGTTTGAACAAATGGTGTTTTTCTGCTGAGGCTTTAGAACAACCTTTTTTTTGCAAACAAGTAACTTGAGTCATCAGATAGAAAGCTGTTAACCCTAAATAGACTCAAGCATTTTACAAGCTCACGAAAAACATTGAAATTAGTTTATTTTCCTACTCTAAGTAAATCTTGCCTCCAGGCACTCTACAAGAAACGCAAATACAATTTATTCACCAATATACAGAAATCAATCTATTATTTTCTTGATTTTATTTATTTATTTCAAACAGGTTTCTAAAAACAAGAGAACAAAAAAAATCAATAAGATAAACGTGCATACCTAACCAAGAACAAAATAAATTGTTTACTAAAAGTAGTAAGAAGAAGAGAACACCTATTTAATCCCACCCCTTGTCTACAGGGGTAATATGCAAGCATATAGATTCCAATTTGATCGGTAAAAAGTTTATAATTTAAGGAAATTCAGCCCATTTTGCATTGGGCCATTGCCTTTGGAGTTATTCCCCAAAACTGAGCATGCATGTGGCAACAGTGGGAAGGAACAACCCCATTTTGACAGGAAGAAACCTTCAGATGAACGCTCAGATAACGACTGTTGGAGCGTCGATCTGCTGCGACCAACTGAGACTGAAGCTGAATCACAAATGAAATAATTTAAAGAGGCTGTTAAAAGAAAGATTTGGTAGCTTGAACCATAAATAGGTAACTATTTACTATCTGTAAATACCTTACATTTGTAAATATCTTACAAGTGAAAGGTATTTACATTTGTTTAAGTACCTCAAATTTGATATGGTCATAAGTTTTGTAATTATGTTTCTAAATTCACAAACAAATAGCTGTAACTGATGCATTTTTCAGTTTAATACTAAAAAAAAACGAAAAGCAAATAATATGCAGTGAATATAATTAATATTAGTAATATTAATGTTAAACCAAGACCTGGAATCACTTTGTGCAGCGGATATGCTTCCACAAAGTGCCAACAGAACCACTGGGTTGATAAGAAAATTTAATTTAGTGCTCAAATATTATTTATGGGCTAAAATTAATTCTTTTTCACCTGCCCTGTCATTGCACTAAATGTGTGTGAGCAAAAATAACTAAATTCATACTCATTATACACCAGTCAGGCAAAACATTCCAACAGGTGAAGGGAGGAGCCCTTGTTATCTCTCCATCATGACATCTGTCAGCAGGTTGGGCATATTTCAGGAACAGTTTCTCCTCGTTGTCGATGCATGAAGAGGAAAAAACTGGTAACCATAAGGATTTAAGCAAATTGAACAAGAACCAAGCAGTGATTGGGTGGCAGCATCTCCAAACTGCAGCTCATATCTGCAGTGTTCGTGTCTTCCAGGTCCGCAGCGGTCAGCATCAATCAACATTTGTCCAAGAAAGCAACAATGTGGCCAAGGTTCAATGATGCATGCGGGGAGAGAAGGCTGGTCTAATATAACAAATAGAAACTCACTTTGCTGGAGACGTTATCGCTGATCCTGATAGAAAGGCGTCAGAAACATGCAGTGGATCACGGTTTGCTAGAAAGAGGTTGTTGGGAAATTATTTTTGAGACCAAATGTTAAACTTGAGCATCTTTCCTAACACCACAACCTCAACATTTGATTTAAAGAAATAACCCCGGAGTTGTTTTCTGCATTAACTGACTTCAAGGTGAAATATCTCTTCTAGAATCTCTTTTTTTAAGTACTGTGTCACTTAAAAGCTGGATGAATTGGAACGTTCTTCTAAAATATTAACGGCACTGAGAAGCATGTTTGATAAAAACAGTACAGTAATCACTGTGACTTTTTCTAAGTGTGTGCCATTCTTCAGGTTGATGCTCTACGTCTGCGTCTGGAGGAAAAGGAGTCCTTCCTGAACAAGAAAACTAAGCAGCTGCAGGACCTGACGGAGGAGAAGGGAACTCTCGCTGGAGAGATCAGGGACATGAAGGACATGCTGGAGGTTAAAGAAAGGAAGATTAATGTCCTGCAGAAAAAGGTGAGAGGAGCAAAGAAAAGATATCGCCCTGTTTAAAAGTTGAAGTTGAGGAAAAATAGCTGAATCTGTTGTATTATTTTGCTATGGAAATCTCCGAAGCGTGTGGGTGCAACTTGTAGTTTCACTCTAGGAGTCATCTGAAATCCAAACAAACAGCGATGCAGTGGGATGTTTTATCAGATCACTGCTTCCTGGACTACAGCAGTCACTCAATGAAAACACAAAGCAGATTGTTTACTCTCTCCAAGATGAGTGGGAGTTTTTCTGAGAGGTCCACAAAAAAGAAAAAAAAAACAAAACAAGACATTTACTTCAACTGCTTACCTTTAAAATGCGTCTATCTAATTAGACAAAGTGATCACTAATTGCCTTTTTTATTATCTAGTTGTGTCTAAAATGTTAACTTGTTATACGTTCTGAGAGTTCACAAAGCCGGGCTTTTAGATACACTTTTCTCCCACTACCTGCCTCCTCCTTCTGCTTCTTTGCTGAACTGTTTTCGATAAACTGATCAGGACCCGTTTCTCCTAGGCAGCCTAATTATGGCTTCCTACCATAACAAGTGGAAACGTGTGAAGACAGGAAATCATTTTTATTACCAGCTCAAAACCCTAACAAGATTGAGGCATTAAATCTTTAGGAACATCACACTGTAGGAAGGTATTTTTTAAGTTGTTAGATAATGAAGATGGTTTAAAAGTATAAAAAAAATTGTTTAACTGATGAAAATAAAAAAAAAGAGAACTGACTGAAACTTATCAGATTTTGGAGTGACTGACGTTGAAAAAATGTCATATATTTACTGCTATTGCATACAGAGCTAATGTAATGCCATTGCTACATCTGACAATATATCCAGTAGTTATTGTTACATAATGTCAAACTTGTGGTGCTTTCCAGTCCATCATTACCCTGGAACATTTTTTTTTTGCTAATGGCGACATAAAAATGATTTTGTTCTGCTCTATAATTCATTTGATTTATGTTTGTTGAAATTTGCAAGGAAAGCAGAGAAAACCTTAGCAATAATACAATTTTAGGGCATTGTTTTACATTTGCAAATCCCTCTGAACACACTGGAACAGAAAATGAAGTAAAGCCAGAAGGGCAATTGTATGTTTTTTTTGTTTGTTTCTCTTTTTCTGGACCTATATGAATTACCCCCAGCATTTGCAAAACACTTCATTTCAAAATATTTTTCACTGTTTGTGTATCACCAACGATCTTTAAGAATCTTACACATTTCCCTGTAATTTTTCATTTAAATTATCGGGCTGGCTGTGTCATCACAACGAGCTGCATTGTGTTTGGCAGTGTTGTTTACACAGTATATCTGTCTTTGTTTGAGTTTTAAGAATCAAATTCGTATGCACCATTTGTTTCACCCTCCTTTGGCAAACGCAGCCACCGATGTGCCCGTCTGTTTGAGTTCCTCCTGTTACCTAGTTTACAGTTTCCTATCTTAGAGATTCAGATTAAAAATAAAAAATATATGTCAATTAAACTGAAATTTAATAAATCAAATAAAAAAATAGGAAATTTGATTTGACACGACAACATCCCAAATGTTTTAACTAATATCTGAAAAAAAAAAACGTTGGTTTCCTGTGAAAACACGACAGAAAAACGTTGCGATTCTTTCGTTTTCAGTAGATTAGATTACAGAAACAATATCTTGGCTGGTCTGACAGCTGCAGCTCATCCAAAATGCTGCAGCCAGAGTTTTGTCTGCCACAAGCAAAATCCCTCATATTAGACAAGTTTTTAAATCTGGCTTCCTGTTTTCAAAGGCCATGGCCAAAGACTCTGACTAATGAACTGTTTGCTGGTTCACTGATTATTGATTGAATTGTTATATTGGCAAATACATTTGGATTTAAATTAGCCTATTAAACCTGCATTTTAAAATGCTTTTCAGTGCTGGCATACCGTGCTCTGTTTGAAGAAAAAAACTTTTTTTTTTTGCTTTCTTTTTGTTTTGTTGTCCTGCAAAGAACTCTGGATAACCTCACTTATGAATGGAGCTACATTATATGAATAAACTTGCCTTGTCTATATTAGCAAGACAGTGAAAGCTTTTTGTTTATTCAAACTGGTTTGTCTCCTCACATCCTGGATGTGGCCAGGATTGTTTAACATAACCTGACATAACATAGTGATAACTTTGTTTGCACAAGAGAAAAAAGATAAACAATTCTGTCCCTGCTATTTGGAAAGACGTTGCAGTAACACATTCACAGACTCTCTCTTTCCAACATCATTTACTGGAAAATATCTTTTCTTTGCATATCAAGAGGCAGTATGAGAATGGAGGCCCAACTGAAACTGAAACTGAAGGGACGAAAAATGGAACTAAAAAGTTTTTATAACCTGGAAATAAACTAACCAGCCCTCTAGATATGAAAGCAAAGGCCAAAATTAAAACCCACTGACAACAGTTTTATTCCCAGCTGAATTTGACATAATTTCACAAACCTTTAGGGTTATAAAAGGCATTATAAGAAGCATTAATCCAATGCATACTTGTTAGTACTGTTTTATTAATGTAACAAGTGCCTTTTTTCAGCATGCTTATACAGGTGCTGGTCATAAAATTAGAATATTGTGATAAAGTTCATTATTTTCCATAATGTCATGATAAAAATTAAATTGTCATATATTTTAGATTCATTGCACACCAACTGAAATATTTCAGGTCTTTTATTGTTTTAATTTTGATGATTTTGGCAAACAGCTCACGAAAACCCAAAATCCCTGTCTCAAAAAATTAGAATATTATGAAAAGGTTCTCTGAACGAGCAATAAAAATAATCATCTGAATCAACAAAGTAACTCTAAACACCTGAAAAAGATTCCTGAGGCCTTTAAAAACTCCCAGCCTGGTTCATTACTCAAAACCGCAATCATGGGTCAGACTGCTGACCTGACTGCTGTCCAGAAGGCCATCACTGACATCCTCAAGCAAGAGGGTGAGAAACAGAAAGAAATTTCTGAACGAATCGGCTGTTTGCAGAGTGTTATATCAAGGCACCTCAGTGGGAAGTCAGTAGGAAGGAAAAAGTGTGGCAGAAAACGCTGCACAACGAGAAGAGGTGACCGGACCCTGAGGAAGATTGTGGAGAAGGGCCGATTCCTGACCAAATTAAATTTTCATCTCCATAAAGCTTTTCAGCAGATGGAAGCATGAAGTGCTCCAAAATCTTCTGATAGCTGCTGCATTGATCCTGCCCTTGATAAAACCCAGTGGACCAACACCAGCAGCTGACATGGCACCCAGACCATCACTGACTGTGGGTACTTGACACTGGACTTCTGGCATTTTGGCATTTCCTTCTCCCCAGTCTTCCTCCAGAGTCTGGCACTTTGATTTCCGAATGACATGCAAAGTTTGCTTTCATCCGAAAAAAGTACTTTGGACCACTGAGCAACAGTGGTCCAAAGTGCTGCTTCTCTGTAGCCCAGGTCAGGCGCTTCTGCCGCTGTTTCTGGTTCAAAAGTGGCTTGACCTTTGACCTGGGGAATGCGGCACCTGTAGCCCATTTCCTGCACACGCCTGTGCACAGTGGCTCTGGATGTTTCTACTCCAGACTCAGTCCACTGCTTCCCCCAAGGTCTGGAATCGGCCCTTCTCCACAATCTTCCTCAGGGTCCGGTCTCCTCTTCTCGTTGTGCAGCGTTTTCTGCCACACTTTTTCCTTCCTACTGACTTCCCACTGAGGTGCCTTGATATAACACTCTGCAAACAGCCGATTCGTTCAGAAATTTCTTTCTGTTTCTCACCCTCTTGCTTGAGGATGTCAGTGATGGCCTTCTGGACAGCAGTCAGGTCAGCAATCTGACCCATGATTGCGGTTTTGAGTAATGAACCAGGCTGGGAGATTTTAAAGGCCTCAGGAATCTTTTTCAGGTGTTTAGAGATACTTTGTTGATTCAGATGATTATTTTTATTGCTCGTTCAGATAACCTTTTCATAATATTCTAATTTTTTGAGACAGGGATTTTGGGTTTTCAAGAGCTGTTTGCCAAAATCATCAAAATTAAAACAATAAAAGACCTGAAATATTTCAGTTGGTGTGCAATGAATCTAAAATATATGACAATTTAATTTTTATCATGACATTATGGAAAATAATGAACTTTATCACAATATTCTAATTTTATGACCAGCACCTGTATATACCCTTAAACCAAAAAAGCTGTATTGTAAAAACCCAGGCTTTTTTTTTACTGCTTTTCTTTTACTACACTACCTTAAATAATGCTTTGTGCAACTGTGCTATTAAGCTTTGTTCTCTTTGAATGAAACAGATTGAGAACCTGCAGGAGCAGCTGAGAGACAAAGACAAGCAGCTGGGAAACCTCAAGGACAGGATCAAGTCTCTGCAGACCGACTCCAGTAACACAGACACTGCCCTGGCCACCCTGGAGGAGGCGCTCTCAGAGAAGGTGCAACGTCGAGATCTGATTTGTTGGTTGTGTGTTATTATTTTTTTTTTTTTACGTCTCTTTGTGTTACAGTCTTGCACATCAGTATGAACATCAGTACGATTGCACAATGTAAACACAGAAATTATAGCAAAAAACACAAATATTGGGAAACATGAAACTTATGAATGAAACGTTCTGGTTTGAGGTTACATTCAGGAGCTGCAGCTCTGGGAACAATGAAGAGCCCACTGCACTGAACCCCACTGAAAACCTTGATTTCTGAACTCTTCCTAAAACCTTATTGTTATTTCTGAGTGAACATTAATTGGTTTTCTTTGCATTATTTGAGTTCTGAAAGCGCTGCATTTTTTATTTATTTATTTTTTTCCGTTATTTTGACCATTTCTCATTTTCTGCAAATAAATGCTAAATTTTAGCTTGGAATTTCAGAGACATGTTGTCAGTAGTTCACAGAATAAAAGAACAATGTTCATTTCAACTCAAACATATACCTATAAAAAGTAAAATCAGAGAAACTTCAGAGTTGTACAGTAAATTACTGATGAATCAAGTGTCTTAAATTTGTGAACTCTTCCAACTGTGTTGGATAATTATTCCAAATTTTCATTGCACAAAAGAACTTTGATGGTGAAGCTTCAGGCCTTCATTGAACACATTTTCATTTTCTTTGTCGTTCCAAAGTAAAAAAAAAAAAAAAAACACCTGGGAACATTTCAAAGGTGTTGCTTTTAAAGACACAATCATTTTGCGATGACATATTTATCATCAAGATACGACAGACTGTTTCAGTCATTTAATTTAAAACAAAGATGTAATTATCTTGTGGTCTTTTCAGAGCAATTTCAAAACATAATTTTGAAATTTTTTTTATATCGTTGCAACATCGACTGCAAACTTTAGTGGTTGAAAAGCTGCACTTACTGATTTAGAATCACATTAACTGGTGTGCATTTATGTTTTTGTGTCATTTTGTTAGGAGAGAATTATTGAGCGACTAAAGGACCAAAGAGAGAGAGAAGACAGAGAACGTCTGGAAGAAGTGGATTCCTATAAGAAGGAGAACAAAGAGCTGAAGGAGAAGGTCAACAACCTGCAGATAGAGTTAACAGAGAAGGAGGTAGGTGTGAGATCGTCTGTGCGAGGGCGTCGGGGTGAATCCGCATGCCTCTCTCTGTGTTTCTCTGCACAACATCCAGCTCTCCTCCGTAGTGCATCCGCTAAGTGTCTCTCACCAGCTGTCTCCTCTGATTCTGTGGCCTTTTCACACCTGCTGACAAGGCAAGGCTGCTGGATTTAAACGTGCTTTCGACGTCTGTGTTGATTGTCTACCTGCAGTCTAGTCTCATCGATCTCAAAGAGCACGCATCATCCCTGGCATCCTCTGGCCTCAAGAAGGACTCGAAGCTCAAGTCCCTGGAAATCGCCATTGAGCAGAAAAAAGAGGAGTGTAGTAAGTTGGAGACGCAGTTGCAAAAGGTAGGTGTTCGTCCTTGTCTTGGTGAAAGCTCACTCATCAACATGTTTTACAGGTGATCATTTTGATCTGATTAATGAAGCCAGTAAGTACCTGTTCATGTGTCGTATGTTTCCTGAGGTGCAACATATATTTCATTTTTGGAAGAAATATATTATGCACTAATTGAAGCTCCACCATCCTCTGGCACATCCTATTTTGAAGACTTGTAAAGAAAGGATTTGCGTGTTTGGTGGCTCAGTTGGTAGCGAGGACGCACCGTGTGCAGAAGCTGGAGTCTTCGGTTCCTGGTCTCTGAATATTTGCCACATGTCTTTCCTTTCAAACTGGTCAGTGAAGTCCTCTAGCGCCAGAACACGGAAGGATTAAACTTAATCAAATAGATATATACAGTTAGCTAAATAAAATGAACATTTCAAAAAATGCACTCCTTAATTTTGTCACAAACTTCAATGTGTTTTATTCTACTTTGTGTGATAGATCACCTCATAGTAGTGTATAATAGTGAAGCTAAGTAACAACACATGATTTTTAGAAATAAAATCTAAATGTAGATAGGATTGGTGGACAGGATCAGTTTCACATGTCGGTATTGACTGATCGCTGATCTTCCAAAGTTAGGGGAAATGAAGCTGATTTGTTGGTGCTGATTTGTCTGAACACTTAATAAAAAACTGTTCAGTATCCTCACCTAAACAGACAAACCAGGCAAGAAGAAAACCATTGTTATAAGATAGTATCAAGAAGTTTCGTTTACATCTTATAGGAAAACTAACATTGCACATTATGATGAATACGTCATCCCTACTGTGCCACATGGGCTGGTGATGATGCTTTCTTTTTTTTTTTTTTTTTTTTGCAGCTGACCTGATTTTTTTGTAAAATGAATGGAATTAGAGAAAGTGTGAAAAAAGTTTTCTTTTCTATATTTGGAGAAATGAACAAAATTGAAATAAACCAGGAAAATGTACTTTGATTTTGTTGTTTTACAAACTGTTGAACATTATAAAACTCTGTCGTTTGATTTGCTCATTCTGTTTTGGGAGTAGGAAGAGGTCACTGAAAGCTTTTCTGAACAAGAGTCTTGATCCGGCGTTACATAGATCACAGTCTTTTAGGATCCTGGCTGCCGTCACTTTCTCTCCTCTGCTGCAAGCTGCTGTATTTGTCACAACGCTACGCAGAAAAAGGAGTCCCTCCATCTTCTTTGTCTCCATGACCCACAGACCGTCTGTCCGTCTGTCGTCATCAGTGTTTTACTGCTGTTAACCTTTAACGACACGTTCAGTGCTGAAACTGTGTTACTCTGCCATCAAACGTGTATTATGTCTGATCCTGCTGTTATCTCCTCTGGCTCAAACTAAGCCCTAACACCTAACTCTCCCTGAACCCTCCCACCCCTCCTTTCTAATGTCCCTTCCTCGACCCCCCTCTGTTGGCAATGTAGCAAGCTGAGCAGCTATTCAGTCACATGAACAATCCTGTAAGTCCCTCTCTTGAGGCCTGCGAGGCGCACATTGAAAGCATGAGGACACTGAGAAGTTCTTTGAAATATGCTAGATGGTGATCATGGCGAGTCCCAGCACAGGCACTGCTTTCCCCCATCGACATGCATGTTGCCCATTGCACTGTGCGGGTATTACGAGCTTCAGACTGAACAGAGAGTCCTGTGCAATGTCCTCTTACAGTGATTAATGTCTGTGTGTGCGTGCGTGCGTGTGTGTGTTTGTATGTGTGAAAAGAGTGTTACACAGTCAAAGTTGTTATTTTTTCAAATTTTGTTCTGTTGTATTTATTGTCAGCTGAAATTAGCACAATTCCCACATTACTCAATAACATTTCTAAGGATTTATTCCTTTAGTTTTTATTAAAACTCAGGCATTGTTTTAGGTAACGCTAATATTCTAAGATTTCATTATTCCAGTAACATTGGCCTTCAGCAGAATTATATTTGTACTTATAAAGTTTTCAAGTCAAAACGGATGCTTAAATTATCCAGACAAGCATTAAAATGTGCAACTTTAAGTCAGAGGGGATAAAAATACGTTTAATCCTTTGTGTTACATATATGCAAAACAATGAAAAAAACAGGTTCATTATTCTAAAGTTTTTAAGAGGGATTTATAAAAGCTATGATTTATGAATTCTTTCTCCGACTGTCTGCAGCTTTAAGTGTCACACGCTGCATCAGGAAATTATCCACACCATTGCACTTTTACATTTTTGTCACATTGCAACCACAACAACAAAATATTTTGTTGTGACTTTATGTGACTGACCAACATAAACTAGAAAATAATTGCAAAGTGGAGGCAAATTGATACATTTTAGTTTTTATGTACAACACCATCATCATGCGATAACCCATAAACAAAAATGTAGTGCAAACTACATGCCTTCAGAGTTCACCTGCATTAAATAGAGCCCATGTAAATTAATCTCAGTGTTAAGCCAGCTGTACTGCGATGGCATCAGCTCTGGAGGCGCTGCAGAGATTTACAGCTCAGGTGGGAAGAATGTGTTTATGTAAGAGTGGCAAAAATGATCTTGTTCAAATGTAATTCTTAATAAGTTTGCAACCTGCCACAAGCTACATAGGAGGCGCAGCAAACTTTTTTAAAGATGTTTTAGCACATTTTTAATGATGCTGTGCCCAGAAAATAGGTTCAGCAACAACAAATGTGAGACCTGTGGCTGTAATTTCCCTGGTTGTGAACGTTTTTGAAAAATTGATCACAATTAATCTGAGCATTCAAAGACAAATCAGATCCTTTACAGTGTGCATAAAGGTAGCAAAGTTTACGATGCAGTTTTAACATTGACAATGCTTGTGTAAACACACCTATCACCTCAGCTTTCTCTTGCTACGTTCAGATTTTCCGTCTGCTTCTAATCCACCTGCATGTCAACTCTTTACCAATGTTAAACTTTGTAAAGGTGTTTTGGGTGGATTTTTAAAGCTTCTGGTTGATAGGTCCCACATAAGACTTTAACTTTCTGGAAAACTACAACATCCCAATCGTTGCAGCATGGTAGTGAACTCCAGTTCACTGGGGTTTATCTTTAGAAGGGACTAGGAAGCTGAGGAAAGTAGAAGATGGGTGGCGGTAATACAGACCAATCCTGGAGGAACAACTTGTTAAAACGCCTCAAACAACCGAGACCTCAGACCCTCCAGGAGACGCATAATTCTCCACTGCTTTGTGTTGGTTTATTACATAAAATCACACAAAAATGAAATAAACTTTGTCATTATAATGAAACAAAATGGGGTTAAACATTAACAGTAAATACTTCTGCATAATCTCTATTTACTTAAAGATTCTGACAGATGAGCAATGACATAATTATGTTTGTTATTTTTATCCCCACATCCTAAAAACATTAACAATAAATTGCTCCAACTTCTTTTTCTGCACACAGTCAGTTTACAGATGCAAACACTGTTTCAGCTCTGTTGGGTTTGCATGACACGTTGCATGTCGTTATTGTTGCAGCGCTTCTCGTTTCTCTCGGTGTGGTGCTGGTAGCGTTTGTTCGAGCCGTGGGTGGAGATCGCTGCTGTGTTTTGGCGGATGGCTCTGTAAAACTTTGCTCCATACGTGGGTCTGTTTGCTTCCCCAAGGGTGATGTGTACCTTTGCAGTAAATTTAATTGAAAATTCAATCATAGTGGTGATGAGATTTGTCGAACGTGACCAAAATTGAGTCTCGGTTTTGGTTATTTGTGATCATCTTGTTTTTTATCTGAATATTTAATATATTTTGTCAGTTTTTATTTATTTATTTATTTTTTTTCTGTACACGTAGGACAAACATGCACACTGTAATGCACTCTGCATACTAACCAAGTGACAGATGACTGTGAGACTCAGAGGGACATTTAAATTGAGCTAAATAATAGCTCTGTTAAAGCTAATGAGCCAGCACCAGTAATGATGGGCTGGTTCACAATGTTTACTCTACTCTCCACTATATTGCATTCACAGAGACAGAGAGACAGAGACAGATCTACCACAAGACTTTAGAGCACAGTAAAAACATTGTGAGCTGCTCTCTTTGGTTCGTCAATGTGAACTGACTCTGTGCATCTTTCCTTGGTACACGGACGCAGAAAGCTCACGAGGTGGAGCAGCAGCACTCGGGCCCCCGAGGAAACCCGGAGTACGTGGATCGAGTAAAGCTTCTGGAAAAGGAAGTGAGCTATTATAAAGACGAGGCAAGCAAGGCTCAGTCGGAAGTGGAGAGGCTTCTGGACATCCTGAGAGAGGTGGAGACGGAGAAGAATGACAAGGACAAGAAGATTGCTGAGCTGGAAAGGTGAGTGAAACTTATGCTGGCGAATCTCTTCTACCAGTTATTCAGGATTTAGTAAAAAAAAATATATATATATATAAATATTCTTTTCTGTACCTCTAAATAAATGCCTTATACTAAGAAAAGCAAGATGTCATCAAAAATGGTTTTAGTTTCATATCAGCTTACGCAAAGAAAACAAAGTCTTTGGTTTCTTTTCCAGTTCTCTTTTCCAGTTTCTGTTTTTCTGCTTGTGTTTTAATATCTTCGTCGCTGTTGGTTACCCGTTCTTTCTCAATACTCTTGTTTGTTATTCTAATTCGGTTGAGTTATGGTTAGATTATGGTTACAGCTCTCAGTGCAACACATTGGTTTCCGTGACACAGACGAGTTTGTTTCTGTTGATGCTGGATGAGGTTTCGACATCAAGTTATAAACTACTTGTTTCCACTTGTCTATGCTTAACTTCCAGCCATTTGCTCAAGCATAGTTGTTTTGTCTTGGATGGAGTCTGTGTGGAGTGAGTTTGTTTGAAGGTCTGATAAAGCCTATGGACTCTTGCCTGGATGTCTGAATGTCCTCCAGATAAGCAGTGATTGATGTTTCACCTGCCAGGAATTTTAATGCTTTGTCTTAAATTTGAGATGCACCACATTTGGGACCGATTTTAATTTCATAACGTTCTGATGTAACGATTTTAACCTAAATTTTACATTCACAGTCGCTGTGTTAAACATTACTATCTATGGGATTAGTGTCTCTGTTCATTTCCATAAATAGAGCCATACTTTAACCTTGGCGTTAAATCCTCCTGGAAACAGTTCCCCTGGACATTTTCCTCATTAACAACTTCCACACCAAAGAGAGATGATACCATGACCTTCCTGCATTTATTGGTCCAGAAATAAACAGGTTTTTTAGGCTTTGACTGATGAGTCACCAGACAGCATTAAGTGTCAATCATTGGGTTGATTTTCCTCACAAGCTGATTTGTTTGTTTGTTTCTCTCTCAAAGCCATTATTTGGAAAAACTGGACATTTTCCCCCTGCATGATGTTGGAACAGAGTAATTGATTTCTGTAAATGTGCTTCTTTCATTCTTGTATTCATGTGACATTTAATCCAGAAACTCGACTCTGAAATTGTTGTTTAGTTTTGGTTCAGCTGACGAAGTGGATCGCTAAACTGACCTAAGCTTTGGTTGAATTGTCTGAGGCCAACACAGATCTGCTGCGACTTCTTCTTCTTCTCTCCTGTCACATACTCTCCATGTAGCACAGATACAAGCTAGATGTCAGTGAAAAGTGCCCACTCAGTTGAGTTCCTTGCTAAGTCTTTCACCAAATGTGATTAATTGAGTTTTCTTGTCCTTTTTTGCCATCCTTACCCACTTTTTTCATCCTGTATCCCTTCTGTCTTTTGTCCCCTTCTCTAACCCCGACCATTGGTCAACCTTGACCTCTGTTCATTCCCTCCTTATTCTTTCTCAAATTGGATTCTGAATCTTCAATCTGTCCTTCATCTTCTTTGAAACGCTCTTGTGCCCTTCCTTTTGCACTAAATTTTAAAAAGCCCCCCATCCACTGCCCCTCGCCATACCCCTCGTTCTGGAGGCAGAGCCCCCCCTGACCCACTCCCTTCTGTGCCTGCCGCCCCTCAGCAGATAGGGGGCATGGTCTGGGATTTCCTGGGAAAGTGAGTGCTCTGCCCTGGCACATCAGCTCCGCTCGGCTTCCTGATTTAAAATCTCGGACCGCAACTGCTGTGACTGCGTCTGGTTTCACCCGTGTGCCTGGTTCTGCCTGCTCTCTGTAGGATGCACAGATCTTTGCATCGCAGTGGCAGCTTTTGTTTGTTGTCTGTGTTTTCATTACTTACTTCGACACACGATGCAAAGACTCCTGCAGTTTTTGTTTTTCTTTCTCAGTGACTGTCTGCACCTGCTCCATGAATGCATTTCTTTCAGCTTGGTCATTAGTTGGAGAGCATGTGTGTGTGTTTGACATGTGCATGACATATAAACTGTTGCATGTTAGTTTTCTAACAAGTTAATGACTAAACGTACATTTATCTGTGCAAAGGTTTTAAACCGTTTCTTATTAATTCATATTTTCCTCTCAAGGACCAGAATTTCTTGTATTTTTTTTTATTTTATTTTATTTTTTAGTTTTTGTAAGTTCTTCATGCTTTAGGTGGTCTATCAAAGTTTTTCATAGATTCTGGCTACTTTTTTTGATCAGTTTCAGTTCTGTTTCCCAAACTATGAAATGAGAACAAATGAAAGCATTGTGACTAACAAAGTGCATAAGGATCCAGTTTGGGTCTTTACATAGTTGTCTGCCCTATTTGGACACAATATTAGTTCTTGCCTTGAGCTTTAAGACCCTTTTTATTCCTGAATACAACAATATGAATGAGGAAGAATTAAAGGGCTCTTTAATTCAATGAAAGGAGAAACAAACACACCTTCACTAAAAATGTTATCTGTTATTGGACAGAAAATTTTAGACCTTCAGAAAGCCTGAAGAACTGTTGAACAAAATGTTATCAAATACAGAAAGTCTGTCTCCTTGTGAAACAGATAAAAAGATGGATGACTGAAAACCTTTGCACAGGATTGTGCATTTTAAATATTGCACATGTGGTGTTCATTTTCTACTTTATATTTCTGTTTCTTTTTTGCTTGTGTATGCAATGATGAAGTGTAAAGTTCACATCAAGGATGCCACATTTTACAATTTATGGCACCAGCAATTATCCAGGTGTTTGTCAAATATGCTGCTGTTTAAATTGAGCCCATCATTGTTGTGCCTTGGAAAAATATTGATACACCTTGAGCTTTTTCCACATTTTGTCGCTTAGAAACCACAAACTTGAACGGATTGTATTGACATTTTATTTGCTAAACCAACACTAAGTTGTGCATGATTGTGGAACGTCCATGGATAAATATTTGAATTTGGGTTTGAAGCACATGGAGAGGTACATTCTGGTGCCGCTCCATGGTATTTGTTGTCTATGTTCTATCACATGAAACCCAAAAGAAAATGTATTGAAGTTTGTGGTGGCAATTTGACAAAATTTGAAAAGGTTATGGAGTCTGAATACGTTTGAAAGCGATTGATTTTCTGTGAGACCTTGGTGTGATTCTTTCTGCTCCGTTTTTGATTTGTTTGAGTTGATTTTACTGCACACGTTGTTCCTACCAAGAAACAGCGTGGACAGCAGCATATTTTCACTCATTCACACACACCCACACACACCCACACCCACAGGACTTTTCTGATTATATGTTGTTTTATGGGCTGTTTGTTAAAGCTTTTGTAAAAAGTATCAGTCCTCAGCTGTTACACCTCCCTCTCCTATGGGCACATTTCACTCCTTTTCATTCCACCCATCTATCCGCCTCATTTCTTTCTGTCGGTGACACTCGTGCTTCTGACTGAGGTTTTCCTTTCTACATCCTCACCTGGCATCTCTCTTTCCCGGTCTCTTCCTCCCAGTCTGCTCCAGCTGTCTTCCTAGCTAACCCTAACAGACACTGAAGGAAATACTCAGAAAAAAATGACCTGCATGACTAAAGCTGCTGTGCTCCTAGTCTGTGCACCATCAGGGTGGGGATGTTGTATTTTGTCGGATCTGGACTGAATCCATCGAGTCTGCTCTATTAACGAATCCCCTGCATTTTCAACTAATGCCCTTCAACCTTTGTCTCCCACTCAATCAAAATACTGTTAGCTTCCCTTCCTTCCTTCCTTGCTCCCGTTCCTCGTCCTCATCTTTTGCCCGGCTAATTCTTTGCCTGTCTGACTGCATGTCTGCCACTCCCAGGCTTGGCAGCAGATGCACAGCGCTCCATGTTGTTCAGAGAAAGTGCATCCTGCAAAATCTGCGTCAGACTGTCACAGGCTTGTCTATAATCTCAAGTGTTGTTGGATGATTATACCCCCAAGGTGTTCTTTTTTTTATTATTATTTGTTTTACATTTTGGTTCGAAAACTTTCTTTACATTTTTATTTTTGCTTTTCTTCTGTGTGTTTTTTCCTGCTTCCAATGTTTTCTTCACGTGTCCTTCATCCTATTGTCTTCTACCTTTAAATCTACCTGTCTGCAGTTTAGCTCCAAGGTAAGACATTTCCCTGCAACTCTCGTAGTCCACCTCTACTGAGGTTGACCCAAACTCCTGCACTGAAACCTTTCAGTCCTCCCAACAATGACATGAGGCTCAGTTCGGATGGGGATGCTCATGCTTTGTTACCTAGCTCATTTCTTCCATTTGTACTCATTATGGTTCCTTGTCCTTTTTATGGGTTTGTAATGTGCCCTCCTCACATCTTAGCTCCTTTAGATTTGACTTAATTACTGTTGTGGTATGGAACAGTTTTAGAAGTGTGAAATTTTACAGGCAAGGAGGTAAAGATCAGATCAAGAAAGGCTCCAACATCAAACTGGGACTACCAGGGGACAAGAAAGGCTTAGGACAAGATCCTCGCAAGGAAGGCTCTTTAGAAAGTGGTCACCACTTAAAGGTGAGTATTTAACTTATCTTTCATAAATAATAAGCTCTGATTATGTATGTTTAAATATCTGGAGTGCCATTTATAAAGTTAAATGCATTCAATGTACAACATCCGTCTTTTAAGGTGCAATTATGATGTAATAAACAACTTGATGATTTTAAATAGTAAAATGAATGTGCACAAGTTTGAATCTATTGTGAAATTACTCTCATCAATTGAACTTCATATATACACGCACCCCTACTAATATTTGGGGAAAATATCCTTAAGAAATTTCAGAGAAGTTATATTTTTTTTTAGCATATGTTTATGCAGAAAATACTTTTTTTTTTTCAGAAAAATCCATCATACATCTTTCATCCAGTCTTTTCTAGGTGGTTTAACTTGCGTCATAATTAATTGAGCACACTTAAAGATCATTATTTTAAAAAAATCCCACTGTTCACTTCAAAGTTTTAAAATTAAGATCCAGTTGAAAATATGTTCATGTAGAAAATGGATGTATCTGTGTTAAAAAGGTGTGTTAAAACATTTCTCCAAATGTTTTAATGACTGAATATGGTGTGTGTTCCAACTAGATAATGACTCCTAACACATCCATTAAAAGTATTTTTGAATGATGAACCACAACAACATTAAGCTTTTGAAATGACCTTTAATTGAGAACCTTAAACATTAACAAACCAGGCTTAAAACCAGGCTTAAAAGTTTGGTCAACACCAGTTAATTAACCAGTTAATTTAAATAAACTGTGCCAGGAACTAGTTGAGGAATAAGATAAGTTTTGTTTAGTTTTTTTTTTTCTTCTCTAAAACCCTTATAGGACTTTCACATGAAGTTCAAAACCAACTTCTACTTCTAGAAGCTTAAAATTCAGATGACATTCACACCCATGATAAACGTATTTGAACTTCTCAGCAGCGCTTCATACGTTTGCACTGAGTCACTGTGTGTTTTCTGCTCTGTCCGATGTGCCGTCTGTCAGCTGGAGGAACTGATGAGCACGCTGGAAAGGACGAGACAGGAGCTGGACGCCACCAAGCAACGTCTCTCCTCCACGCAGCAGTCTTTACAGGAGAGGGACACCCATCTTACTAACATGAGACAAGAGCGCAGGAAGCAGCTGGAGGAGATCCTTGAAATGAAGTCAGTATTGCTGCATACTTGACAGTTTCACTTTGTCCAATTCATTTCAGATGAAGTATCACTTTTATATTGTTACTTGACAAGATGTTGCAGCTTATGCCACTAAAACAGCTTTTGTATCAAAAAGCAGATTGTGTATGTTGTCCCCTCTTTAGGGTTTAAATTAGGGTCAGTACTGCACACAATGACACTACGCATTGCCATGTGCACATTAATGTTATTTTTCACTTCAAATATGTAAAGCATCACATAAACTAGTTGATTTATGTCAAGTCTTTTGAAGTTTGCCAAACTTTGCTGAATTCACGCTGCAACTCTTTGCACAAGCGTGTTAAGTTAAACACCTGGACTACAAATACTTCTTAATCTTGTTGTGAAGTAGAGTTGAATATGAACTGTATTTGACAGAGATTCAGTGCAGTTTTAGAATCGATAAATGTTCTACAATTTTCATATGTGTGGGTGCTACGTTTTTCTTTTTTTGTTTTGATTTGTTTTCAGACAACAAGCTCTGCTGGCAGCCATCAGTGAAAAAGACGCTAACATAGCATTACTCGAACTATCTGCCTCCAATAAAAAGAAGACCCAGGAGGAGGTGCTGGCCCTGAAAAGAGAGCGGGACAAACTGATGCACCAACTCAAACAACACGTTAGTACCATTTCAAGCATTGTCAAAAAAATAAAAAATGAAGTAACTTGCCACACAAGTTCTTTTAACCGTCCCGCTGCTCAGGTGGAGTGCAACAAATGTCACAGTCGGACATTTTTTTTTTTTGTCACTGGGTCAATGTGACACCGTGCGCACAGAGTAAAAAACTCATGGGGTCTAAATGACCCGTCTCTAAAGACCAGTGGAAGCTTAAGAGCAAACCTTGTTCTTTCTTTAGTGTTTCATTTGTTATTATCCAGGCCTCTGATTACAGTGTTTTAACTCTGCCTAGTGTGTGCTGATGACTACTTGGATCATTTAAATGTCTATTTATTTTGTCCTTCAATACAAGAGATTTCTGCAAGGATTTCTAACTGCTCACTAGTCCATTTTCTGGAGAAAATATAAGATTTCTGAGTCCAAAAAGGCAGAAAACCTGCTTAGTTCAATTTGTGTCTGCTCTACTGACACTGACCTAAACTGATGTAAGCACTTGCACCATCAATCATCATATTGCATTCTTCATAATTTTTTTTTACTGTAAATCACTGTGAATAATGGACAGGATTATCAGTGTCTACATCTGCAAAGTTGGTAGAGAGATGCCCCAAAAGAATTGCAGCTTTTTAAGTAGTGAAAGATAATTCTACTAACCAACTTTGGGGAAACTAAATACGAATGCACGCGCTGTTCTTTTTATTTATTTATTTTTTAATTGAGAAACTGTACCATTTCCCTTTCACTTCTCTGAGTGACATTGGTCTGTCACATAAAATTTCAGAAACATTTGTGGCTATAATGTGAGAAAAAGTAAAAAGGTTTAATTGGTTTGAATTTTGTAAGGCGCTTTCAAAGCATCACAATACATTCAAATCTTTTGGGAGTTTTTTGCATCAAAAAGAGATGTGCTTTATATTTTTGAAGAAAAGCCTACAGCTCCTTTTTGTACTTTATGTTTATCATAAAATGTGTAATATCCTCATAAGTAGAAAGCAATAATAAAAACATACGACACTGTTTGCTGGATTGATAATAGATCATAGAAAATTTTGCTAAAGAAAAACTTAAAATGAGTGTAAATTTTAACTGATTAGTTGTATAGATGTTAAAACCCTCAGTTTATTCTAAGGTTGTGTGCTTGTTCTAAATTGGTTAGTGTGAAGAGACGGTAGCTTGAAACAACAAATCATGATGTAATGATTTTCTTCTCAGACACAAAGCAGAATGAAGCTGATAGCCGACAACTATGAGGATGAGCAGTACCATCCACACGCTCCTCACCACCAGCCGCAGCCTCCACATGCTCAGACTCAGCCACAGCCCCAATACCCCCACCCTCCCCACGCTCAGCAGTCTCCTTATCCACACGCCACACACCCCCAACACCCACAGCACCTGCAGCACCCACAAGCCCCGGCACAGCACCCTCATCCACAGCAACCGCAGCCCCAGTATCCTCAACACGCACAACACCCGCAGCATCCTCAGCACTCTCAACCGCTTCCTCAACACCAACAGCATCCACGCCCCCCACAGCCACAGCACCCGCACCAACAGCACCCGCAGCATGTGCCGCAGCACCCACACGGACATCCGGCTCCACAGCACCCTCACCCCCAACACCCACATGGCCCTCCCCCCCAAGGACCTCACCCGCAGCATCCTCACCCGCAGCATCCTCAGCACCCTCAGCATCCCCAACATCCACACCACGCCCAGCATCCCCGTCACCCCTCACCTCACCATCGTGGAGGGCCGGCCCGTGGACCGCCACACGCAGGTCACCGTCCCTCTCCAGACCAGGTCAGTAAACACCTACTGTACGAATGACAAAATAACAAGATGGCACATTTTTCACACAATGACGTTCAACACTTTTTAGAGCAAAAGTGTTTTCCAGGGTTAAAACACAGGACCGACGGACATCCCATCACAAAACAATCATTCTGGAAGACACAGTACGCCACTAAAATTAATGTGGGGGCAAAATGACATTTAAAGCAAAAACATGCTGCTCTCTCACTGAGGTTATTACATAAGACATAAGTGATGGTGTAATTTGTACAGTAAAATCAGTCAGCAGAACTAACACTGTAGGAAATAAATCTGGCCTCTAAGTGTTTTCTCTTGCACAACAGGATGACGAGGAGGGCATTTGGGCATAGCTGAGACAACCAAAGCTCTAATGTTGTTTTGAGGGGTAAGTTGAGACCTTTCTGAAGCTGTCTAAATTGTATATACCACAAACTGAACAATGCTATGCTTTTTACTGTCATACCTGATTATTTTCTCTCATGTAGGAGATTCAGTCACTACTGGAGGAGCATGGTCATCCCAAGATGTTGAAACACCACCCAAATAAACATTTATCACCTTCAGTGAATCAGTACTTCTGAGCAGTGGGACCTTTATTTATTTATTTATTTATTTAATTATTTTACTTTTGTCTTTTGTTTTGTTATGTTTTGCACATTTCTTTCTGAGGAACAGGAGGAGGTACTCAGGTTTTCAGGTCCTGCATGAAGACTGGCAGCTGAGCAGGTAATTAAAATGTGCTTCTGCACACTTTTGAAAATAAAAAACACGCAGAGAGGAAACAATAAGTACTGAACATGTCAACGTTTTGCTCAAAAATATGACGATGAAACCAGAGGTTGGCAGCAACCCAGTTTGCTGTGATGGTGACACATTCTTTCTCACAACCTCTCTACAAACCCTGAACACTCAAGGAGCCGTCTTCTCTGTACCCTGATCTTCAGTTTCGATCGTAGGTCTTGGCCGTCGGCTGCAGGCTTTATCTCTCCAAATCATCTGACAGTTTTTTTGGCAGTGTGGTTGGCATCATTTTCTTGTTGAAAATATTTAGATTCTCATCAAGAATGTTCTAGTCAACTTATCCTTTCATAAGGATAAGTTGACTAGAACTTATCCTTATATGAAGTCTATGTCTGAACTTAGACATAGACTAAATTCAGACGTAGACTTCTGACTGTGCTGTACTTCAGTCAAACTTAACCTGTGCTACTATGGAGTTAAATTTTCGTCTCATCTGACCAGACTATAATACCCAAGTATTTTAGAGGCTAATCTAAATGCTCTGCAGCAAGCCTCAAACAAGCCTCATTATGCATTTTTTTTTCAGCAGTGGAGTGTTGTGCAGTGAGCTTGTTTGGAGGCCATGAGGCTTAGTGCATTGTCTTTTGTTTTCATGTAATCAAATTATTCTGCTAATTCTGGTTCTGTTTATCGTAGTGACTCATTGTCAGAAATCTTGTGAGGACCACCCCATCATGGCTGGTTTACGGTGAAATTATGTTTCTTCCACTTCTGGATTATGATCATAACGGTGTTTGCGGAAACATTCAGAAGTTTGGAAATATGGCCTCATCTAATGGCATCAGTGCATTTTGTAACAATGTGGCTGTAAAGGTTTAAGAATATCTTTGTAGTGAGAAACACCTCTGCAGAACTAAACCAGCTGTGAATTATTGAATGGTTGCTGTACATTTTCAGCCACTTCTTGACTTTCTTTGCAATCGTTTCTTTCGTGTAACTTCCCAGTGTTCCACCCACACAACTTAATTTAGCGACTAAATCGTATTTTCTTTGTATGTATGACCACCATTGCCATGTTCAGTACTTATCTCTCTTGCTGTGCAAGCATAAACCACGCATTTCCAACCATACTTTGTTTTTATGTTCCTCACAAGGTGAGGTGAGGCCTTCGCTTTGCGTGAATAGGAAGACCATCCTCCACAGTGTTCACAAATCATCTAAAATGATGCGCTGATGGAGACACAGAAGACAAATTGCTGCTCTAATGGACACGACTACCACAGACAGCAGAGGTGTCACAGAAGTCACTTCACCTGTCTGTCACCTGCTGAATAACCCCTCTTCATCCTCACAACAGAGAACTTATGATTCTACCGGTAAAGACGTTTCGTTATTTTATTTTATTTTTTTCATCAAACCACATCATTCGTTTTAAAATGGTTGTTATCTTGTTGACTGTTAAAGTCAAGTTCTGACCGGCTTCTAGGCCTGACGCTCATCCTCACTGCCCTCCTGACTCACCTAGTGACATCTGACCCCTCCACGTATCGCTAACGGCCCTCGGAGTGTCTTCTGCTATCTTTTACGTCCAGACAAGTCGCGTTTATCTTCGAGGTCACGTGTTAGGCATTTCTTCCTATTATGATGTCTATCTTGACTAGCATGTCATCAACACATTGAAGTCACTTTAGGTTTTTCTGTTGCCATTTTTTGTTGGCACAAGGAAGCACTTTTTGTTCACCTATGGAGCGCCTTGAGTGACTTTCCTGCAGTGTTTCCTTTGCTGCACAAACCTCCGGTTTTGGGGCCTCATTTTTGCCTCAAAGTAGTGGCTCTCATCAGCATTTTTTTTTCCTTCACATTACCTCACTTTAGTCAGAAATAGTAAAAGAAAAAAATCAGTCTATGCAGATATCAACATAGAGATAATGCATTTTTATTTTTCCATGTATATTTGAATTAATTATAATTGTACTTGACCAATCAGAGCTGCCAAGAGAGTGGTCAGAAGATATTCATTAGGTTCTTTTGATTTTCTGCGACTATGCACCTCCTCTGTGTTGGCAGGAACTTTCACTAATGGTGCTTCTGCTGGTGCTCAAACTAAATGGTGTCAGAAGATCTAACCAGAGCATCTTTTAGTCCTTTTACAGTAGAGGGACTTGGTCCCACAATGGGCTTCATAAGCAGCAGTACAAGACTGCTTTGTATATATATATACTACTGGTTAAAATCTGGGGAGGGGAGGGAGCTTTGTGAACAACAATTCAACATTTTCTCCAAAACTATGGCTGCCGTTAGCCTCAGAAGAGACTGTGACGCTAAGTAGACGTTTTCTCTGCAGATCTAAGTGGTTCCAGTGACACCCCAGTCTCTCGATGAGTCCTCGCCCCTCTCCTTCATAATCTTCCAGCAGTAGCCTGTGTGACCTCCCCACACATAGTGACTTGTTTTCTCCTTCTCAACAAGGTGGCCTGTGCCTCGTAAAATCTGTACACAAAAAATAGATATGCATATATTATACATATAGAGAGAAATCTATAGAGTGTGTCTATACGTGGTCAAAAATGTTTAAAACTAATAAGATATACTATATGTTTTTTTTCCGTTTATGGTTATTTTTCTAACTGGCTCGAGGTCAGAGATATTTTATTTAAGAGTGCTGCAATGGGTGAAATTTTCCTCAGATTTGTACGCTGTGATAAAACCCTTCAGCAGCTTAACATTCCCTGTCTGAAAATACAGACCAATCCAGAAGAAGAAAAACATAAAATATATTAAATAAGGTTCAGAGTGGCAGTTTATGGGAAAGTGTGTCCAAATTTATCTAGCTGTCTAGAAAAGATATTACATTCCTTTAAAGGGATAGTTGGGAGTTTTTGAGGAGGGGGTTCTTGTGGGATTTATATCAGCAGTCGGACATTTTGCTTCAAATGTAGTTCACTGAACAATTTCAATTTGGATGAAGGGAAATTATTTCCCACTGTAGAGTCAAGATGACAACAGGTCAGATTGGATCCAGTTCCACAGAACTGTTTTGGTCTCTCACAATAACTTTTAGCAGTATGTGCACTATCTTATCATTCTTTGCATTAACATTCCTTTTATTTGTCACAATAGTTTACATGAAAGTTTGTTGTTATTTAAGCAGCGAGGTGTGTTTCCCTGAGGTTCATCAATGGCGACATATTGCAATTATGTTTGTTAAAATGCAAACAAACACACAAAAACCTCTTCATCTCTAGGCCTCTTTTTGAGAAATATGGTTGAAAATACATGCCCAAAATGAATTGAATGTATCTCAAGAACTACAGAGTTTATTTTAATTGTTTTGGTATCAAAATAAAGGCAAGACTCTAGAGAATATGTTACAGCTCTAAAACCCACCCTGCCTGTTACTGAGGAAAGTGAATTAATATGATACACAGCAGAAATTAAGCAAAATATCTATTTCCGCCAAAAAAAAACCCAGTTCAATATATGAAGATTCCTTTCAAAGCATGTTTACTACATGTTTTGGATGTAGTAAACAACAGTACACAATCTGACCTTTTACTGTGCCAAGTTTCATGGAAAGAAAGTGAATCACATGAGTTTTAGAGAGGTACTACTTGATAAAAATCTAGGCGGACCTTCCAAATTAGCCATTTTGGCACAATTTGTGCCATTTGAACTTTCTCAGTTTTTTTTCTGTAGGTTCTGTTTCAATTATTTATTCTTATAGAATAAATGATTACTTGTCATAGATAAGTAATTACATCTAATAACAATTGTTTTTGGGGGTTCCTTTGAAAAAAAATTTCCTCCTGGAGTCTCTAGTCTGCGCTCTGCGCTCTGCAAGTAAAACCATGCAGTTCTCAATACAGATATGCAAACTTACGCGGGGCGGTTTCTCGGGATCCCATTGGCCAATTTTGATGATTGACACGTCTTTCGAACCGTCAGAGCCAATAGAATCCGAGGGCGTTGACATTAATACGGAAACTAAAGCCATTCACCAATTAGAGGACGGGAAACGCATGTGACGTGCATTGACGGAGTTCGCCTCTACATTTTTATATGGAAGCCCAGGAGGCGGAAGAGGCTCTGGGCAGAGCCGAAAACAGTATGAGATGGACTTAGGGAAAATGGATTATCGAACCAAGTGGAAATATTTAGTCTAATAAGGATTATGACCACGAAACAGCAAAGGTAGGACTGAATTTATGTTTTTCGCTTCGTGAAATTAGCTATTTCTTTTTTTCTTCTTCAGCTGCTGGTTCAGTGAGTTTTGCACGTAGCGTGGTGATTCTGGTATTGTTGGAAACGGCAGAGCTTCGGCTTTACTCTGGTTGATAGTTTGTGGGCTTTGGGAATAGTTGCTCTTTCACTGTTGCATTTTTTACCGCGTATGCCTCGTTAGCCTCGTTAGCATCTAATTACGTTTCGTTTTACCAAGCTACTTCGTGTTCAGGCTGGGTGTTGTTGATGTAGAAAATATTGTTTGTATCATTTAGAAGAGCTTTTTCCCGATCTGTGGATATGCAATATGCCTATATTGATAAATGTATAGCATGTTTTTTCAATCGATCTTGTTGCGGCAAGCGCAGAGGACCCAAATTTGGGTCCTCTCGCGACAAACAGGTTAAGGAATTTAGGCAAAACCAATGAGTGACTCAAGTGAGTGCTATTTTATTAATCTTTTCACGCTGCGTTATTTTATATGTGAGGTAACGTGAGTTTTCTGTGGATGTTCAGTGTGAAACTGAAACAAATGTTACACATAATAAAGATTAGGATAATATATGTGTGCAAGAGCCGTTAGGAAAAGGATATTCGCAACCTCAGTACTAAATAGTTTTCACATCATGTCAGGGGATGTGATGTTTTCATGAACCAGTACTACATTGTTTTTAAAAAGAGATGCTAATTTTATTTGTTTAAGTATGTTTTCTTTTTCTTTTTTTTGCTTGTCTGTCAGTACCTTTTCATTCGTTTGGACAGCTTTTCTCGCCTTAGTGCATGAAATCATCATTTGAAAACAGCATTTCTTTATTTGTTATCTAGATTTATTAATTACCTAAAACATTAACATGACAGAAAACAAAACCGAAGCCAATTTGTAAAAGGAAATAAGCAACTTCCGACTGCTGATAACAAACGCCCAGAATCCCACTTCTTAAAATCCCTAACTATCTCTTTAACACTAAATCAACTCAGTTGAAGACCACTTAGCCTGTGGTGACAACTTTAAACAGAGAAAAAGTATTTTTGATTTTGTTTTGTAGCTCTCACAGGTAGCAGTGAGGTTCCTTCTGCTGCAAGCAGAAGCTTGCACTTGTAAATGAGGACTATCACAATATCCTCCAAGGAGAGGTTTCAGTGACTCTGTCTGGATGCATTTCTCCTACGTGTATTTCTTGTTGTCGTCATGTGAACTGAAGTGGTGACGTGTGTGTGACCGTGACAGCTGATTTAGGTAGAAGAACCATCACGTTGTTACAGTATTATGAGAAAATGAAGCTGACTGTTACTAATGCCCTCCTCCTTTCCTCGACCCTCCCGGTGTCTGTGTGTCAAGTGTTGGTTACTGTAAACAAATGTCTCTCCATCTCACCCAAATCCTCTCAAACCAAGGTGATCCACCCTTCATTTTTTTTTTTTTTACATGTGTCATTCCCACAGAAGCAGCTCCCACCATTGAACAAAAACCAACAGGTTCTACAAGACGTTGTTTTTGTTTACAAATCTTGATATGAAGGCCTTTTTTATCATTAGAGAGACAGCGCAAACAGACAGAGGAGCATAAATCCTCTCACTTCACCATCGAGGGGTTACGAATCCTCCATTTTCAGGTCCTTATCTACTGAATACTTGAAGTAGGGAGTTTTCCTACCATGATATAGCAGACATTATTTAAACGATAGACAACATTTTAATTGTGCCCATGCATGCTGAGTTTTACATTATGTGCCAATTGAAGGTGATGGTGTATGGATAATCTACTGTACTCTGTGCAGTGATTTCTCTATTGTCGTGTCAAACGGAAAAAAAAAAAATCTAAAAATATAATCGTTAAAAGCTGAGGGGACGCCGAACTCGAAGGTTGGGAGATTGTTTCCTGTGCTCAAACTGAAGACTAACAGGCGATTCTTTATCCATGCCTAGAAGCAGCTGTGTAGATTCACCAGTCATTTTTAAAGGCCTTTGAAAGAACTACAAAAAGCCAACCATATTTTTTTTATTTTTTTTATTTTTTTGCTGTAATAGTCTTTATTTTATTATTTAGTTGCTGAAACTTTTTGATTGAACAAATCACTGTGACCAATGGCAGATTTTTTATTATTATTATTATTTAGCAAAGCAAATGTCAAGTTTTTACTTTTTTATTCATTCGGTTTTGTATTTAAGTTGAGCTTTATTTTTTCTATAATTTATGCTTACTTAAGAATACCAGTTCGAGACAGTACTATTTGTAACGGCGCATATTTTGAGCTGTACAGTAACAGACCTAGGAACAAAACTCAATGTGTGTCCAGCATGCTGAATGACCACTCGTGTGAACGTGAGCTGATGCAGCATCAGTCCTCATCCATTTCTTTCATCTGCATTGTGCATTGTGACTGTGTGATGTTGTGTTGGAGAGTGATGTGTGTCTCACTTACTGTGTCCCCTTAGTAGACAGCCTGTGCGGTTTTGTGAGAGCGCAGCATGTGTTTTTCTTTTTTTTTTTTTTTCCAGGTGTGGGGGTGTTGTTGGTGTAAATGTATTCAGAAAAAGAGAGCAACGTGTGTGTGTGTGTGTGTGTGTGTGTGTGTGTGTGCAGATAACAGAATGTGTGTAAGTGTTATCAATGCAAAAGAGACTAATTTGTTTTAAAAAAAAAGAGAACTTTATCAGCCAGTCATTAAAGAAAAGAAGTGGGCAAGTTTCGATTGACGCATGGATACTATGTAATGTTTTGTTTGTTTGCTTTTTTTAACAATAGGAGGCTGTCCTTAGTGCCCCAGTTTGCTATTGTCTGTGCTGTATCAGAATAATACTATTGAGTGTTGGCCAGCTTGTTTATATCCATCAAATAAAGGTGACTTTCTTTCTGTCTTTGTTGGTGATTTAATACTTAAAATCAGCGTGCCTCATTTTGTATGTAGTAATTGCTACCCATAAAAGCAATGGCTGCACATAAACTATTTTACATACCATGCAGATAAAAAAGATCTACATTTCTATAGATACAGCAATAACAGAATAGTGCATTTACATCATTAGAGCATTAGCCATGTTCTATGTCTTCAAACCACTGGCATAAGAGTCATTGTACTGGGTGAATTAGTGAATGACAAGTACACCGCATCACACAGGGCATTTAAAAATGCATGAAATATCTCATCGGTGTGAAAAATCTAATGTATATTTTAAGAATGTGTCTGTAAAATGTGCACACCATGTAGCTGAATGGCTGCCTTCAGGATGATGTGAATAAAAAATGTTTAATGTAAATAGTCGTGTACAATAATGTAGGGGTGGATCTCAAATAAACAATGCTATTGAACACATTCTCTACCTGAAACATTAGATTAAGTACATACAATATCACATTAGACCAATGCAATTATTATTAATCCAGAAATCATTTCAAACTGTTTCCTTAAAGCTTGTTTACAAAAGGTGTTTTTAATCTGATTAACGAGGCTCATCAGAACATTGAAAGTTTTTCAGAAAACATAGCAGTTGTTTCAACCAACTGGATTTACTTTCATATCTGAGGCTGACTGTGTCCCATTCGTAACGATTTGGGGGGTATTAGCGCCCTCTCAGGATGTTGTTTAAGACACTGTCACCCCTGTCTGAGAGCCAGTAACCTGCCATGGCTGCTGCTGCTCCCATGAATATCGATGTGTAGACCAGATCTCCTTTGGCTGCCAGCGTGGCCAAAGCGCAAAGCAACACCCCGAAAAACATCTGCTGCAGCACCTCCACTTCATCATCCTGGAGATCCTCAAAGAGACCTTTCTCTTGAGCATCTGCAGGAGAGAAAGACAGGTGTAACCTTCATTTTCTGTTTTCAACCCAAGTGTTTGAGAGTAAAAAAAAAAAAATCAACATTTGACTCACTGGGCAGTTGCTTCCTTAAACAAACACTGTCCTTCCTGATGAAGCCTTCGGCACACTGACAGCGGAAAGAGCCTTCTGTGTTGACACAGATCTCATCCAGACCAGGACAGGCAAGTACTCTGTCACCACATTCGTCTACATCTGAGCAAACAAAAACATTTTGCTCATTTATTTGCAAGGTTTTGTGTTAATCTTGCTACAACTCAAAGTGAGGATGCTGGAAGGGGAGGTAAATACATGATAATTTAAGATACTCTGGGACTTTTCATTAACATGTTTGGTTTTTTTTTGTCAAAGAATAAATCTACTTGATTTGAAGGTATGATTCCAGAGCATTTTTGCATATTTATCAGAGGCAGTTTCTTCTGTTATTCACACTAACCTAAACACTTGGAGCCCATCAGTCTGTAGCCAGGAGCACATTTTCTGCAGCGAGCTGGTCCGCCACCCATACAGCCAACACAGGCCACATCACAGCCTGGAAATACAGAGACTTTTCATCCCACTGCATTCTGAGAGTAAATGAGTAAATGAGTGACAACGTTCTAAAACATAAATCAATAGGATGAGTTTTGAGGTAAAGACTTTAGAAGTAGTAAAAAAAATATTGACTACTCTTTTTCTCAAAAACCAAAATATTTATGCAACATAAACCTCTAGGATAATTTTATCATGACTGATCTAAATACCGAACCTAATCTGTACTGAAAAAAAAAAAACATTCGATGTCAGGAAATTACAAAAAAAGAAAAAAAAACTAAACAGTCGTAAATGGATAAATATCAGCTTTATATTTCATCAGAATCAATAAGGATATTTAGATTTTTCACAACATACAGTATGTTCATTTTCAGTAAATTAAAGTATTTTAATGTCTCTTGTCTGAATAAAATTACCTTTGAAAGTAATCTTTAGCAGATATCAAAAACATTTATTTTTAAAAATAATTTTTATTGTTCTGATGTGATCTAATTTTAAATGTCATGTTTACATTAGCTGTAAGTAGAAAACAAAAATAAAGGCTTTCACACATCACAGTAATTAATCTATATGATATGTTTCACTAAAAACATAAAGTTTCTAAAATAACTGGCTTTTCAGTAATGTTCTAATTTACTGAATGGATACTCTTTCAGTAAATAAAATAAACCATAATAATGCCAGACCTCTGCACTCAAAGGAGCCTTCTATGTTGACGCAGTAACTGTTCGGAGAGCAGGAACCCAGCTCAGTGCCACACTCATCGATGTCTGAAACCGACCAAAACACAAAGACGCTCAACCACCCGAGGTGTTGACAGACACTGTAAAAGAGATGATGCTCTTTTTATACAAAAAGCTTGGTATGTATTACCTACACATGTGAAGTTATAGAGAGCCCATCCAGTCTTGCACTCTTTGCAGAGGTCATTTTCTTGCCCTAAACATTTGCTACAAGCATGCGGGCAGCTGTTGACCTGATGAGCAAGCAGCACGCTGCACAGCCACACAGCCGGCAGCAGCGTTCTCTGTAGCCACTTCTCCTCCATCTGAGGAAGAGATGAAACTGTCAGTGCAACATCTGTTACTGGGAGGAAGGCCCTGACACATCCTGGACTGATCACGTCTCCATCAAGTGGACAGCAGAGCAGAAACTATGTCAAAAGTAAGAAAACGCCTGTCAAAATGTCAAGGTTCACGCAGGATCATGTGACGATCTTTGTATTACACTTGATGTTCACATTTATTCTAGAGGAACGTAGTATTAACATTTTCCTGCATTTTTTTTTCCATCTGAAGTTATTTTTCCATTCCAAAGTTGTATATGCAGTCATGTAAAAACTAAAGTACATTTCTAGGCAATTTCAGCGTAGAAGCCTCAGACTTACCACCCAGCCACAGAGTGCATGCTGATAATGGCCTTCTATGTTTTTAGACTATTTTGGGTGATAATTAAAATACATATCAGCAAGAAAGATTAGCTTGACAATCAGTGAAGGGAGAAAAATTTGTTGAAACTGAGCGACATAGACACAAAAATGTGTTTATGCTTGGTGTCCCTCTTTTACCCAGAGATGTGCATAAGCAAATAACCATTACTGTAAATACAACTGTCACCCATTTTCAGCCCTTTCTATTTGACACGCTGTTTGTCAGATTAAAGGTTTTTTCTTAAAATAACCTTCACTCTTTATTTTATTAGTCTGATGTAATTATTCAAATCCTAAGAGTCACGTTTCTGTTAGCTTTAATCAGAAAAGTCAACATAAACAAAAAATGAGTCTGTCATTAAGCTACATCACCTGTTTAAATTACTAATTTGAGTTTTAGAAGAAAAAAAAAAAAAAAAAAAAGCTCAATTTGCAATAGTATTTCTGTTTATTGAATAGGACAGTAATGTCTGGCCAGAAGTTGAACTGTCTTTTTGATTGTAGATTTTAAAATACAAAACTTCCATCAGCACCAACATGGAGTAAAATATTAACCCTTTGAAGACGAGGTCTAAATGGCCATCCCGGCGTGGAGTCTCTCTTCTCTGTGCGTCAGCGCTTGGTATGAAGCCATGTAGCGATAGCTAGCAAAACTACTACTAACCCTGCACACACCACGAACTCTAACTAACACACTTACAGTCTAAAAAACCCATCGAAACACTCTTAGTAAAATCCACAGCATCATTGTGCCCTAGTCTCTTGCCGTATCCAAATCCCCCCCTCGTCTCTTTCCGCGTGTCTCCGTTCTACCTAGCAACAGACCGTCAACACATTTTTATTGGTTGTTTCGAAATGTGGTACATTTAGACCCCACAAAATAAGGCGGAAATGATCGATCTTATTTCTGGCTTTATTTTGAAGTAAATAACCACAAAACCAATATAAAAACACCACTTTTATAAAGTTTGAAGTCCGTGCTGTCCAACAGAGTCGAAATGAAAACTCGGTATGCGTCCATGTTATTACGAAGCCTTATTAATGCGTCACATGCTTGTACGCCGCACGGCGGGCAGCGACTCCATTTAAAATACTTCAAGACATTTCGGGCTCCCCTGTTTTATTTAAGAAATAGATTTTCAATACAGCAATAGTATTTACAACACAGTACTTGTAAACAATAGAGTTGCGCAATATAACACAATTGCCTTTGGCTTTTCAGAAATTGCATGAAATATATAAATAAAAAACCAGCGCCTACAATTAAAATCTCAAAATAAAGACAAATATTAACTTTCTGCAAACCTGATAGTTAAACAACACACACAGTCGACAGAAAGTGAGTTTTATAAAAACAATTTAAGCACATCAGAGCGTCTTTTTACCTCCTAGTTACACAAGCCAAGAATACAATCCAAACGAGACGCTTTTGACACGATACACCGTCTATTTGACTGCAAATTACATCCAAACCACCGGAGGGAGCGGAGCTCGTTGTTATCACTTATATCTCCTAACACCGCCCCCCTGGATCGTCATAAAAACTCTTCACAAACGCATTCCTGCTTTGGTAAACGGACACCGCTCTGAACCAATCCTCTGCTACTGGTAAGGGCTTCTAGGTCGCAAGTTTATTTTTAGCTAAGTGTGACTGGATCAGATACTGCGCCATGACCAGTAGTTTTATTTTGTTTAAGTTAAAAGACGTACAGCTTTCTGTTATAGTCTTGTACAGTATTTCATTGTTATTATTATTATTTTTTATTATGAATCTTTATATATCGTTTTAAACACTTTAAGAACTTTTTGTGTAAACGCTTCAATTTCCCCTTTGCAGGACAATAAAGGCTGTTTATATTCTATTACATAATAATAATTTGATTATTGATAATTTGATCTGAAAAATGTACAATTATTTTCTTACAGCTTTGAAGCTATTATTCATAGATGAGTAAAAAAAAATCCCTATTTACAATAAAAATAGAAGCCATAAATTACAATCTACCGGTCTACATATTTATGTGCTTATTGCCCTTCAGATTTATTCATGACGCTGCACGTCACCTGCTTCAGGAACATATTTCAGATTTTCAGCAAAGGACTGAGAGACGACCAAAACACAGTCTTTCCGTAAAGAAAGACTATTACATTCTAACATTATTATAGCACTGGTTGTGTAATTGAAATGAGGTTCTGTGAAAAGGCTGTAAGCAGTTATTATACTTGTAGAAAATCATAATAGTCAGTTTAGTATAAATCCAAAATAGTTGGTCCTGGAGGATGAAGTTAGCCTCTTAAAGGGAACATCATCTAAGGTGCACTGCCTCCAAACTTTACTTCCTGGTTAGATAGCCATTACCTTTTCTATAAATAACAGGCCAGTACAACATGAGGACAATTTAAAAGATTCATAAAAGAAGAAATAGCCTAAATTGATCTGGTGATCTTTAATTCTTTTAAGACAGCCAAAATCTGCTATGAATCTGGTCTCTGTCAATCAAGCCTTTTGATTTGGTCTATGGAGCAAACTAACCTGGCTTTATACTAAATAAAGAAACCAAAATAGTTGTCTGATGCAACTCTAAGATATCTGCCTGAAACCTTGTACCAGAACCTCACTTTTAAAATTCAGGGCTACTTCTTTATAAACCAAAGACTCAGTGTTTACAGCCAACTTCTTCTCTGTCATGTTCAGTCCAGATAAGCATATCCTTCATGTCGATTCTGCAGCAGTATTTTGTATGTGACACTTTTTTGTAAATTCATCCGCAGTTTTTTAAAAGTCTTTTTGAACAAAAATGGTTTCGATAACCTCAGATATTCCCCCTCCAGCCTGTCCGTGTCGCATCTGCCTCTTCTACGGTCAGTTCGGTTGTGAGCGACTGGCTCTGAGAGGGAAGCAGGAACAGAGGAAGGCCTTGAAGCAGCTCTGGAAGTCTCCTGTCGCTGCTGTGACTCTGTGTTTGGTGGGAGTCGATTTTCACCAGAACAAAGCGCTCGGCCGCCCTGCCCAGCTTCTTGTGGGCCTGAATGATGAACAATGAGGCCGTAAACAGATCGGAATAAGGTGACTTCATCTGCCACTGATCCCTTCCTTCTCCATCGTTATTCAAGACGGTCCACTCCTCGGTTTTTTCTAAGGCTTTCTGGGTGAGAACCAGCAAAACTCGACCACCCATGCTGTCCAGCTTCTGGAGTTGGGAGTAGAGCCATGGCAGAGGTCCCATTGTGCATTGATCCTTCCTGCACCACTGGTCCACAGACACACTGAAGCCCTGGCTGCAGAGCTGGGAACCCAGCAGACTAATGGACTCTGAAACAGCGTCATCCAAATCTGGGGGGCTCAGCAGAACCACATGGCCCTTCCTGCCAACTTGAGAGTGAAAATGAAAACTAAAGTCAGAGATGTCCTGCATGATTATAAATGAAAGGATTTTAACATAGAAAAAAAAAAAACACTTACTCTTTACGAATCCACCGTGCTGCCAGCTCCACACCCATTCTGCAAGAGTCAGAGTAAATAAGATAAATATATCTGAAGATTTAGCAGATCTGCTTATTGAATATCTATGTTTCTTACATTTGATGTTTCAAAGGTATGACGCAAAGAGATTTTAAAGTCTAATAAAAAAGGCGTGGTTTATGGGGCAAATGAAAGGAGCTTTTGACAGATATACTGGGGGCAAATTCCAACACAAACACTCAGTGCTTTATCATAAAATTATAAATTATACTGTGGGTAAGTTAGACTGCGCGCTCTCTTTTTGTGTGTATTTCTATGAATTGATTTTTAAGCATGTGGATTTAAAAAAATGAATGACCTCAAGAAGTTAATTTTCTTAGATAATTCAAGCTTAGAAAGAGAAATCCTGGAAGGTTTAAATAAAACATAAAAAAAATAAAACTTACTCTTCACATAATCACGCAGGAAATGAACCATTAATGTTGTCAGACAACCAACCAGCAAAACACCGACAATCAGGAGAGTCCAGCGCCATCTGCTAGCTGCAATAAAAACAGGTTCAAACATAACATTTTTAGAAATTTTTCAAATTAAAAAAGTTGTGGCTGAATTGTAAAATAATAATAAAAAAAAAAAACATCTTGCAATCGGCTAAACCTTTCAAACTTACTGTCAGATGTGCAAAATGGACCAAATTCCTGATGTGTTCCGTTTATTTTCACCTTCACAGATAATTAAAAATAGTTGAGTTATTAAACAGCGCTAACTGAGCACGCTTGCTGGATGCAGACATTTGACTGGAGGGCTTGTGTAAATATTTACCATCACACACTGGGAAATGCTTTCATCAACATTTTCAAATGCTCCTTGTTTTTCCTAAACACACAGAGGTAAATTATTAGTGATACTTTTGCACTTTGACAATGTTCCAGAGCTTCTTTTACAAAATCACTAGTTATTTCGGATTTGAATTTCCAGGAGGTATGCAACTCGTGGTGTTTGCAATGTTATTGTTAGAATTTTGAGCAAATATTAGCACTACAAGTACTTAATGAATTCAATTCAGAAATGTGCAAGAATGATACAGAAAAAAATTACTTTTTTAGGCCAAAAAATTGGTTATAATATATTTTACTTTTCAAAAAAAAAAAAAAGACAAAGAAATACAACACTGTTCATGTACTTATGCTGTTCTTACCCAAAGTCCCAAACTGTTTTGTTTCCAGTTGCTCACACCAGCAAGATTTTCGCTTCTGCACAGTCTGTGACAAAGCGACACTTCACCATCCAGCCTGCAGGGGGCAGTAAGGTTCCAAAAAAGGACTGTTCTATCACCCATTTTGCTCAGGCGCACATTCACCGAGACGTTTTTCCACATGAAGTGTTGTAAATGAGGTGGTAATCCTTTAAACGACAAAAAAAAAGACATTGTTACAGATGATTTACCCTCCTGCTTAATGAGGATGTGAAACATTTCAAAGAGAAAATGTTACCTTTTTTGTCAAAGGGGCATAATTGAGAACGCACAGTTCCCTCATCATCTTTATCCCATACCTAAAGATCACAAATACACCAAAGCATGTCATTACATTAGTAAAAACAAGAGTAACTATTTATATCTCATGTTTTAGGCAAAATAATAAGAGGACCTGTATGCACATGCAAGGTGCCACAGAATGAATGGGGATGGTGGTCTGGACCAGACTCTATTCAGGAACAGAAAAAAAACAACAACAACAACACAGTGTTAACGAAAGCTGGTGTACACCAAACGTCGAACTTGCTGATTCATTTCTGATACTATTCATATTATTTACACAGCATTTGGGGTCTTAAAAACAAATCAACACAGAAGCTGTCCATCCAGTTTGACGGTAGCTTTCGTAGACAAATGCTGTAGAGTCTTTTCAGAGGTTATTTGTAAAAAACAAATAAAAAAAATAAAAGTCATGCCTGTTTCTTCTTCCATGTCACTATTGCTTTGTTTTGGTCTAACATCAAAGAAATTGGACAAAATGTGAAAAGGTTGAAAAGTTTAGTCTTCAAAAACAACATGTTTATCAGAACTGACACTCAGTACAAAACTGAAAACCGAATAATAGCCAAAGCAATTTTTTTTCCCTAATTTCTTTGGTTAAAATGTCTAAAATGTATTATATTTCAGCTTTGTTTTCTGCTTTTTGTTCAACCAGCCTGAATGAATTATGAATGAACAAATCTGACTATTTCTATTTTTCGAGTATGTTATTACTCATATTTCCTAAACATTACTTTGACTATTTTTCTTCAGGCTTTTCGCATATAGTCCCAGTCCCATCCTGTAACTGAACCCATTCATAAGGGTAACACTAACCAGACAGCGTCCGTTCTCCTCGTATTTGATGCAGAGCGAGGGGCGGGACTTGTTGCCCACAATCTGCAGCTCAACATCATTTTCCTTGAAAACTGGTTTGATGCGGAACTTTGGCACTGAAACATTGAAAATAAAATATTGTAATTAAGAGGCCTCTTACAATGATCCGTTTCTCTAAATTCACTCTTTATAGTTATATGTTTGAGTAAAATTAACATTGTTATTTTATTCTATGAACTACTGACAACATGTCTCTGAAATTACAAGCAAAAGATCATGAGAAATGGTCAAAGTAACAAAAAAGATGAAGTGCTTTCAGACCTCAGATAATGCAAAGAAAACCAAAATATTCATTTAGAAACAACAATATTAATATTTTAGCTGAGGAAATGTTCAGAAATCAACATTTGGTGGAATAACCAGGAGGTTTTCAATGGGGCTCAATGCAGTTTTCTCCAGAGCTGTGTATGTTGTAAAAAATAAAAATAAAAACTTAATTTCAGTTAACGTTTGATTTTTCTGTCTTGCTTACCTGGACACATGGGTATATGCTTCTGGAGGAATTCCTGGGAACACACTGTGGACAAAGAGAAATGTGTATCATAGCTGAACATGTTTTGACCTGTTGCTCAAAGGAAATCAACCGGTTTCTTGTTATGCAATTGAAACCTGCTGGTGAAACAATGCCCTCACAAGTATTGCTACATACCAACTGTTGATTTCAGTTTACATTTTGACATAAATGGAAATAATGAAAAAAAAAAACGTATTAAGTGTTTAACACTGTACCGTTCTCTTCTGAAGGTGCATCAAGTCGCATTTTGGGATAAACGGTTATTAGGCTCCCGAAATTAAACTTGTCTGTGATCACCATGGCTATCTGTCGAGATCACACATGTACAAAAGAAATCTGTCAATGAGGTGCTTAAGTTTAAACTCTCCAGCTGTTCAAAATGCATGGAAATTTACAGTACCTTGCTCTTGTTCTGGTGAGCAAGAGTGGTGTAATTAACTGTAAACTCCACCTTCTTGCATCTGGGCAAGGCGCTGGCTGGATCATGGTAGCATGCCGTCACAGACGCTGTTACAACAGAAAAAACCACAGCGAAGGTGAAGCAATGCAAGGACTGAGCCAGCAGTGATCAACCGATATCTCAGAAAACAACTTCTGCTTTTTGTTTTTCTTTTGTTAGTTTGTTTTATATGTGGAAAATGAATATTAAGAACAAAAGTAAAGTTATTCATTCGCTGACACTCTGTAACTCAATCATTCTGCATGGGATCGATCATTTTCAAACATCAATTTACTCAGTTTGAGAGTTGGGACATAGAGGAGGCCCATTTTACGTAATTTTTCTTTGCAAACCAGATTGAAGCTCTCTGACAATCATCAACTTTATCTCTATCCAAATGTAGATATTATAACTATACCTGATTATTTGGCTGATTGCTTGATTTGAGAAATCCAGTTGGCAATCAGCAAATGTTTTGCATGTCACTTGGCTCCAGACAAAATAGTCACCTTGCACCTTAGGTGTTGCCTTTGACAATTAGCTGAAAACTGTCTAACTGGAAAGGACAATTACCAGTTTGTTGCAGTGATTTGGCGACTGCTTGTCCTGGCACTGCAAATCTCTTATAATAAAAGTGGAAGATATTACTAATTAACTTTTACGAGATGTGCCAATGGTTCTCCATGATGACCTTCATGCTGAGATTTGTCTCTGTTCCAGCGCACCTGATTTAATGATTATATTACGTCCTCAAAATGCCATCCAGGCCTGTTAATCATTTCATAGTAACCTCATTCTCAAACCACCACAGTCCCACACCGAGACCATCTCGGTTTTAAGTTAGTTTTATGTTTTTAATTTACCTGTTTATCCATTTTTAACATTGTTGGACTGTGTGTTGATTAGTTAGCTTGGCATATTTCTACCTGTTTTTTATGTTGATCTGTTTGTAATCTTTCTTTAGAAAAAGATTCTGTTGGTGTGTTTAAAACTTTTAGCCAACCTTAAAAGCATTTGGCAGCTAAGTTAATCCTTTCTTGTCGTTGTTGTGAAGTAAAAAGCAACATATAGTGCAGTATTACTGCTGCAATAGGGTGACAGTGTGGGTAGAGTAGTCGTCTTATAATCAGAAGGTTGTAGGTTTGATTCCAGCTTCCTCCTGCCACATGTCGATGCAAGGCACTTAACCCCAAATTGCCTACCGATCGGTGTATAAATGGGTGAATGTGACTCTAGTGGTCAAAATGATTGGAAAAGTGCTACATAAGTTCAGACCATTTACCCTTATTAGTGTTTGATGACAACAAATTGTTATTTTGATCCGAGAATAGTATATGAGTGTTATTCAAGGACAAATGGAACATGTTTGCAGATCAGAATAAGGAGTAGCAAACTTTTTAAATAAAACCTTACATCTCTCAAGCGTCGTTTCCTCATTTTCATCTTCCTCATCATTGCCAGAGTGGTGGTCGTTTTCCACATCTCTAGCCATAGGGATGTTGCTGACCTCTGTCTCTAGCACAAGACAAAGTGCACAGTCTCTTCTGGCCTTACAGCAGAGCTTGAAAGATGCTTCAAACCGAACATGGTTGTCCTTTTGTTCATACAGACTGTTTCTGATGGTGCAGTCGGAAAATGCCTTGAAAAGAGACAATTGAGAGGAAGAGGTGTATGTTTAGTCAATAAAACTGAACAAATATTGTTTGTTCTGTTCATAACTCTCCTGTACTGCAACATGCTAGCAGATGGTCATGTCTCGCTATCAGTTTTTGATTACTTTTATTTAATCAGTTTATCTGTGACAAGGGAAATTAAAAGTCGAAGGCGGCTATGCTGACAGCAAAAGGAAATTAAAAGTGTCATCTTGAGTGTAACCAAGCGCTACTTCACACAATACCTGTGGGCAAATAACTGCATCGCTGTCGTATTCTATGAACTCCAAGCCGCAGGCTGACGAGAACAGGCTGAAGACGATGCACCAGAGGGAAGATTTGAGGAGAAACATTTTCCATCAAAGCTCCATATAGGAGCCCTACAGCATTTTTCTGTGGAGACTGTTTTCCAGCAGCCTAGTCTGGCAGGTGCATTGTTGCTCTCCTTGTGATGTTTTTTTTTTTTTTTTTTTTTTTTTTTTTTTTTTTTTTTGGTAATAAATTAACTTGCTGTAATCCTGGCAGAAGTTGCTATGGGAGCAGTGAACCGACACAAACAGTCTGAGGCCGTGTCCTGGATTTCAACTCTGTTTACAGCCTGATAAAGAATAAAGAAGAGACACATATTAGTCTACTTGGTTTCTTTTACTTGAACACACACAGCAATATGTTGAACAGAAAACCTGTGTGTTCTACGACTAAGAGTTTATGTCACTTATGAAGTTTACAAGTTACCCATCTAAGTTCATTTATCCACTTAAAACTCATATAGAAAATTCCAGCAAATAATCTATGATTGGGGAAGAACAAGAAAAGAAATAAGTAACGAGTCAAAGTCAGTTTAACACTGGAAATCAAATCAGGAAAGTTATCTTGTTTAAATATAATCTCCTACTTACTTTGTTTTCAAATCCAGAATAAGTGACACCAAGATTTATATTTCCACAACCCGTCAAAACTCCCCACAGCTCCAACAAGAAACCAGCGAGTTAATGACTCATGAGAAATGTGCACCACGGCTCAGAGCATGCCCCACCTCTTTTCTCTCTCACCTCTGTTTCTCCCTCTGCTCTCTTTTCATGATCCTGTTTCCGATTAAGTGTCACCTTATCCTGAAACTTCCTGTTTGTCTGTTTTTATCCTTACAGCGTCACATGGGTTAAAGTCCACAAGTTTTAGAAAAATTGTTTAATTTGTCTGTTTTTTTCTGTGTTGTAGTAATCGGCACCTCATAGGTGGTTTGTGAACAGCGGGTAGTCTGTTTCCTCCTCTCTCTCTCCGGACAAACGAGTTTATCGTCCTCATTCTTGAGGAAGCAGCACATACCTTTGAGCCGAACTATGAGGCGGTTTGCTGACTGGGGAGTGTTGCTCAGGAGCACCTGCTGTCTATAGGAGCTCAACTGGTCTGACCACATTGAATCAATTGCAAAATAATATTCTCTTCTATGGATATGGCCATGCAAATACTTAATGTGTGGCTTTTATGGTGCCTGAATATGTCGCTTTTAGGAGGCGGAGATTTTTGAAAACAGTGCACCCAGGGTGCCAGGGGATAGATATTTTTAAATGACTGCTGTAATTTCTAACTTATAGATATTTACTTTGTTGAAACAACCCTGAGCAAAATATGAAATGTAGCATAACAAGCTCCTCCTAACTTTTTACTGTTTGAGAGATCTTTACAAAAGGCCCTTTATTCCTCTTCATTCCTTTATTTGCATAACAGTTCGTTCAAGCCACTTCGATTTTCATCTCAATATATATGTATATATACATATACAAACTGATATGTGTGGGTTATTTTGTGAGTTATTTGCATGTTCTAATTTTACATTTGCTGTGTTTATTTGGATTTAATCAGGTTTGCTGTGATATTTTGAAATTTAATTTTGCTGTCATATTTATTTTTGATTCTTTTGAGGTTGCCATGTTGCATGTTTTGCTTATTTCTCTTGTGCTTTCTCCCACAATTACCTAGTTTTCATTGCTAGTTTAACACGACGCCGTTGCTGGTTTATTTCAATTTCTGTCCACTTCAATCATTTGCACTTAATAATGACCAAACAAAGATGACCCAGTTAGATTTTGGTCTATCCTTTCTTGTGAATATACTTTGATCTACAATTACCTTGAAGCTCTGGCTGGTTTGTGGCAAACCACAACATTCAGAAATCTGAATCAGAAATTCAGATTTTGTTTTGGAGCTTCTAAAAGAACCACTGTCCAGCTTCCTGGTCCCTTGCTAAAGAGAAGGCAGTAGGGATTCATTCTGTAATCAGTAGGTTTCTGGTTTGAACCTTTGCTCCATTCGTCTCAGTCACCATCGTGTCCTTGGGACAGACACTTCCCCCACTTTGCCTGCTGATGGTCAGAGGGCCTGGTGGCTCCGGCGCATGGCGGCAAACCTTTCTGTCTGTTTAAACCGGGGAACCTGTGGATAGATTACAGCTTACTGCCATCAGTGTATGAATGTGTGTATGAATGGATGAATGACTGAATGCAGTGTGAAGTGTTTTGGAGACCTCAGACTGGATTTAGAGATCTATAAGTTGAGGCCATTGTAGCATTTCAGGCTGATGTGTTAATTTTCAGCAACATGTTGCATGTTTGTCAGAAATTCAGATTTTGGTCTTACACCAAAGCTCCCATGTTTACTAAATCAACTAACTGGTTTATATCAACCTGCAAACATGATTTCTTTTGCCCTTTTATCAATAGGAGTTTTTTTTTTTTTTTTTTTTAATGCAACTTCGTCATAACGATAAGACTTGTTCCACCTCCAGACGATGGATTCAGTGGTGCTGCTTCATTTATTCCAAGTTTGGAATATTGTTTTATAACCGAATCCATTAATCTGCCTGCTGTGCTCTTTGGTCTTCATGATGCTGTTTGTTTATTGATATTTATAACGAACCTCTAACACCTTCATAGAACATCAGTACTAACACCAAGCATGAATCACACATGAGGACTTTGCTTACCAATCAGGTGACCCCTTTGCTGCTTTTTATTTCAGTGTCAGACTAAAGGGGAAAAATACAACCCATTTCAGTTTGTTTTATAAAAAAAACACCTTAAAATCTGTGTTGTTTTTTCACATGCAAAGCTACACGTATATGTAGCATACATCATATAAGATATATGTATCTGTTGATATTTTGCTTAAAATCTCAGACTAATAAGAGTTTAAGTTTGTGAATTAACGAAATTGTGAAAACTGGTTTGGGAGGGATGAGTACTTTTCCAAGGCACTGTACATTTAGGATGTTTTATTACCTTAGAGCTGACAGGGGAGGACAAACTAAAACACTATAGAGGAGCTGCATGAGGCCCTGTTCAAATGTTACGTTGATTAAATTTCTGTTAGACATAAAGAGACACGCCTGAAGGCATTGCCATTCAGAACAAACATCACATTATTCTCAGAAACATGTCTTTGCTTTTCCTTTTGGTTGTCAACCTGGACTGACAGCTTGTTTGCTGCTCGTAGTTCAAGGTTGCATTTCCTGCATTCTTTAAAGATTGCAAAGCTCAGCAAGTGGGTGATAACAGTCTAAATTACACAAAAGCCTCAAAGCTACTTGCATGTATGACTTTGTTGAGGTTTGCTGCAGTAATAGTCTTGTTTGAGCTATTTGTTATGACGTTTATTCTTCTATGGCTTTAAATTTCTACATGTTCTTCTGGTAATTCACAAGAAAAATACTTTGCCACGTGTTATTTTGACATTTCTTGTTTATTTTTATCTATGCAAACAAATCAGGCAGAAAAATGGGGAAATCATCCAGAGATGTTCTTCCAAGTGGCAACAGTGACAGCTGAGTCACAAGAGAATGAGGAAAGAGCACATTTACTTTCAATCAACATGCAAAATACTTTTCAACTGTACAAAATATGAACTGTGTCAATTGCTGTGGAGAACTCAAGCATGGATAAGAGGTAACATTTTACTGAACTGGATATTTAATGATGAACCAGTTGCAAAAACTGCAGAGGACACAAGAAAACTGAAACAAAGCACATGCGGACTTCAGAAATCATTTTATGAATCAAAAGTGTTTAAATGTTGTTGGCCCACCGTTTGAGCTGCAGCAGAGCCAACTCTTCTGGAAAGGATTTGTGTTGTAGTTTATAAATGGGATTTTCTGACCATTCTTCCTGAAACCGATTTGTGAGGTCAGACACTGACGTTGGATGCGAGGTCGTGGCGTCACTCTGATCCTTTCAAAATTCAACAATATACAGGCCAGTTGAATTTTTCCACCCAAATTTCTTGCTTCCACACGGTTGAGAGCATGAAATTTGTTCAAAATGTCTTGTTATGCTGAAGTGTAAAATTGACTTTTTTGAGCTTTACATCATGCTATAATGTTATCCCCTCATCAAAAACATACATGGAGTGTTGCCTTGATTCTTTCATGCATGTTTGAGGAATCCTTTAATCTCCCATTCAGCTTCGTGCAAAATATCTGGGTGGATCAAACACTGCTTTTGAGATCCAGCTCCTCATCAGAGCTGCATTTCCATGCCTCCTGAAGGAGCTGCTGGCTGGTTCCTTCAGACTAGCAGGCAGCAATTGGCAAACTATTGGTGGACCTGCATATCTGCTGAGCTGTTTACATGAGCCACTTCTCAGTGTAAATCTGGTAAAAATGTTGTCAAAAGGTTAATAGAGGAGCGCTGTCATAATGACTTCCTGAAGGCGCAGCTTCACAAAGAGCAGGAGTTTTAAAAGAGACAAAGGCCCGACTAAAGGTGGTAAAACAGGAAGTAACATTTTTAAGTCATGTTTGACACATATAGTGGTTTTTTAACTATTGAAGGGAAAAAAGCTACTTGATTAAAAAATATACTTTCGCTGAAACTGAGGGCATAAGCACAGTTCTTGAAAGATGCAAAAGTAATTCTCCTCATCAAATAATGTCTTTAATATTTCTTACTTTGCATTTCTTCAACAAAATTTCTGTAAAAATGTATTCATAAAGATAGATTGATTGCTAAAACAAGAAACAGGGTAGACTCATAGGACACAATTGCAGAGGCCTTTCTAGGAAGGCAGAAGAAACACAAAAGCAAAACAAAGGGGACAGAATGACAAAGCAGAAGCTGACTAAGCACAAAAGTAAAGAGAAGTCACACATCTTTGAAAGAACAACAACAAACCGATAGATTATCTAAAACCCAAAGTGACAAAAGTAAACCAAAGTTCAATGCATCGGAACAAAATCTTTCTATAATCTTTAGTTTGGTGCTGATTTTACTCATTATTTGCCCACTTTGAGTCTGGATCCAGTCCAACAACAACACAAAATGTGAAATTAATATAGTTCTTTAATAGTCATTTACACTCTCGCATAAAAATGAAATAAAAATGTCTATACCAAACATCACAGAAATTACCAGAAAGTGCCAAAAAGAAGAAAAAAAATTACTTATTTGGTTTCAAGCTAAATAGGACAATGTTAGGGCCCATCTCTCCATGATGTCTGATTGATATTTACATTTTTGAAGATATACAATTTTGGAAAAAAAAAAATAAAAGACTACTTAAAATGATCAGTTTCTCTGATTTTACTCTTTATATGTATATTTTGGGGTAAAATGAACATTATTCTTTTATTCTATGAATTATTGACAACATGTCTCTGAAATTCCAAGCAAAAATTTTGTATTTATTTGCAGAAAACGAGAAATGGTCAAAACAACGAAAAAGATGCAGTAATTTCAGACCTCAAATAATGCAAAGAAAACAAGTTCATCTTCATTTAGAAACAACAATGCTGATGTTTTAACTCAGGAACAGTTCAGAAATAAATATGTGGTGGAATAACTAGGAGGTTTTCAATGAGGTTCAGATCAGTTGTTTCCAGAGCTGCATATATGTTTTGTTGTATCCAAATTTCTTGTGGATGTCTTGAGTGGGACGAGCCTGTGGCCACCTGTTATAATCCACAGGGTCCAAACGTTCTGCTAGCCTGACCAGGTGCTAGATCAACCTCGACTTCATGGTAATTCAGCATAATAAAAACTTTATTAGCTGGTGTGATTAGAGAACAGGTTTCTGTGAGCCAGTCCTCTTTGACAGGAATAATATCTGTGGTGACTGATGTCAGTAACACAACTGGGTGTTTCACATTCTCCAAGACAACACAGTTCAGACCTCTGCAGTCAGATTTTACGTAAGAAGCCTTTCTTTGTTGTGCAAGAGAGTCTGTGGAAACTTTTACAAGATTTTGGATTTTCAGAAGAGTTAAAACTGAATCAATAGATATTTTTAAATGAAGACCTTTCAGGCGTTACACTTGTTACTTCTCTATCATGTTGTGTAGTTAGAGCTGCTGCTGAGGATTGTTTTTGTGTTAAGGAACGCTTGTTGTTCACGTGTCATCTGAGTGCCATGACTGATTGATTAAACAAAGCTTCAAACGAGGATCCGGCACAGTAGTTGGCAAAGTCAAACTGGTTGCCTCCAGGCGGTGAATGGATGCTGGGTGATAATCTGTCCTCTGTGTGACAATCTAAACATGTTAGTTTGTTCTAGCGTGGATTGCAATCCTTTTAAACCACTGATTGTTACTAAATCCAGTTCACTGCTGACTAAAAACTCTAGCACCAAAAGACCAAATAAAAGTCAAAGTTCAAATTCACAAATCTGGGCATGAATATGCACAACTCAAACATGGGCATCAAAGAGGCAAAAATGATGGAGCTCTGTTGACCGAAGAGGAAAAAAGGTTTATTTTTTAATGACAGAAAGATGCTCAGTGTTGATCCCTGCTGGGACGGTGAAGCAGTTTCAGACTGATAGTGAGGAATGTAAGAATAAAGAGCTACACATGGACAGACATCATGTTAAAAATAGAGGTCTAAAAACTAAAAAGCATCTAAAATTAAAGCAGTGGTCTCAAACTGCAGTTCTCGAAGTCCAGAGTTCTGCCATTTTTGGATGTGTCGTCTCTTGACCTACACGCGTGAATTAAACGGTGAAAATGCCTCGGTAGGAAACAACCAAGAGCTCTTCTAATGAGCTAATGTTGGAGCCAGGTGTGTTGAAGCAGACAAACACCTAAACGTTGCAGGGTCGTTGAGTCTACGTTGTTTTTAGCAAAGGACTCTACATTAATCAGTGATCAATAAAGATTAGTGGTTTGTAAACATGGAAAAAAAACTAAACAATTAATAAAATCAGAAAATGCAATTCTACATAAAAATAAACAGCCAACATGACTCTGAATATTTGTGCTCAATTCTCTTTAGTTATTTAATGTTCTGTGTTGTTCTTCAACCCCTAATTATTTGACAAAATAGATTATAATAATATCGCAATATATATGACATATAGTAATATCTATTAATTTTCTCTCCACTATATATACTTTTATAATTCTTCTGTAAAAGTATTAAATACTGTAATGTTTAAACAGTCAGTCAACACCGACTGTGATGTATAAAGAAAGCCATGCTGCCACCTACAGGAGGAGCAGGTAAAGACGAGATGGAGGAAATACATTTTTAAAAATGCATATGCTTTGGTTTCACACTGACTTCACAATTTGGCATTTTTTCTTATATATAACAATTTTTTCAGCCCAAATAATAAATTGCTTATTTATTATTTGGGCTGTGTTCCAGAGGAAAAAAGTGGATGAATGTTAAAAGCTCTAATCAGCCGATATTTTAGTTTCTCCATTTCATTTTGTCAGGTCAGGGTTTTGATTTGTCAATATTTTAGTTGAGTGTCTGTTTTTCTAGAGTATGCGTGAATGAATAGTTGAAACAAGAAGAAAAATGACTTGGACTCACACAATAAAATTCTTTTCAGATTTAATAAAGCAGATGTCATGCTCATGCTCAAAAAAAATCAACATAACCATAGATCACACAACAAAAGTGTCAATTGTGAACTGTTTTTATGTTCTGACTTATCAAGGTCTTATTTTTGATGGGTAAGAATTACACGTCGAATTATCAAGTGCAATAAAGACTTGTAAAGAAACAGCCTTATCTTATGGCACATTATCTCACAGTGCCAACAAATCCTTGTATCTTTTCTTTGTGTGTTTAGTTTTTTCTTTACAGATCATTTCAAATAAATGAATGAAACATGTTGATTGCCAATTAGTAAAAACTTAGTCGATTCGTTCAACATACAGGGTATCAAACTTACACTGTTGGATTGTCACCAGACCCAATCAACCTTTACATTAGATAATTATTTTGACATTTGTTAATGTTTACATTTCTTTTTTGTCTTTTATGGGGTAGATAAAAAGACAAATGTGTTCACTATTCTTCACTGCGCTGCCTGGGCAATAAAAAAGCAGATTGTAATGTTTTTGGCACTTTTTACTTCATACCTTGGTTATTTCTAAAATAATTTTCTACATTATTTCATAAAATAAGCTGATTTGAATTGAATTTAGCCATTGAACAGTTATACAACATAAAAATGCAGAGGTTTTCCTAGGATAAGGAAATATGTGGTGAACCAGCACTGCACAGTCACGGGAGACGCCACACTGTAGTCAGTTGCGAATGAACTGAAAAATAAAACAGGAGTTTAAACACAGTCTGATTGTTGCTCTAATAAATAAATTTAAAAAATACAAAAAAAAAAAAAAAACTTACCTGAACACTGGAGTATCAAATCTGCCTGGGATCTTCAGTAATCTTAGGGATGATTGTGATTCCACCGTATAATTAGCAGGTGTTGAAACTACAAAAACCAGAACAAAAACAACACAAGCTTTCAAAACTTTGGCTCTTTAAGCATCATGAAAAAATTACACGACTGTAATTTCAAAGAGGCAAATGGCAAGGAACATTCATAAAATAAACTGCTGAAATAAAAATGTTATTAAACAAAAGAGAAATCTGTATTTGACACAGAAGGGTAAACATACTCACCTAGAATCCCATCAATGTCGCTGCCAGATGGTCTCTTTTTTAAAACAGGCCAAATGAATTTGTTGCCGTCCCTCTGATGAACTAAGACGACGATGTGCAAGTCTTCTGCCAAAACATCTGTTTCTTGACCTCGAGGGGTCACTGTAACACTAGAAGAGGAGAAAAACAAAATCACAACCTGCTTTTTCCCTTCCTACACCTTCAAACCCAAGACAGTTCTGCCTCAGTCAACATGGGGATGAAACCCAAGGCATGCATGCTTTCCATATATCCTATATGAAATATTACAACCAATGAAAGAATGCTTTTATATTGTCTGGTATGTAAGTTTTATGTATATCAAAAGGAGTTCATTCATAGTTTAGCTTGATCAGGGATCTTAATCTCCTGCACTTCATCTTATTTTTAAATCCAACAGGAGCTTAAGAGGAGCTGGCTGCCAGTCATTCAGCACCTGAATGCGACCACAGTGGTGTTTAGCCAGCCTTGTCTCTTCGTAGAGTGTCCTGGTGTTCCTCCTAGCCTCATATTAACCTTGTAATCTGGGCCGACGTTACGTCTTGAGTTACTTCCTGGCTCATTCTCCTATTGACACCTCTTAGCTTGTCAATCAAAATCTTCTCATGCAAAAATCTCTCTCCTCATTTCCTCTAATCCTCCACCCTCCAATGCTTGGCTGTTTACCCCACTGACCCCACTAAGGGACAAGGGTGTTAAGAAAATGGATGGATCCTTTACTAATCTCATCCTGCAGAATTATTCTTATTATTCGCCCTGCTCACTTTTCATCCTTTCTCTCACCTCATGTTAAAGGATTCCCCTTTGACTGAGACATTTGCAGCTACATCCTGTATTATAATAAACTTGTTAATTTAGGGTCTTAGTTAAGCCACTCCATCAAATTAAGTTCCAATGCTCCAGCTAATAACCAGTAAATTGGACCAATCTGAGCTAGCGACAATAAACACATCAATCTGCAGCTTTGTAATAAAAATATATACATAGTTTGCTGTTGAGTTCTTGGCAAAAACCAGACATGCCTATAATAAGATAAAGGGCAGTCATAAACAATGCTCTGCTGATTTCAAGGACACCACAAGTTGTGGTTTTGAAAACATTTAAACTTGTACATTTTTACCTTCCAGCTTGGATGGGATTCTGTCCAGTGATCTGGGTCATAGACACTCCCTGCTGGACCCAGATTCCCTCGGGGTTGATGTCAATATAATGGCCACTTTGAACTTGGATGAGAATTTTTCTGAAGCCCCCATTTGTCACTGGATTAAGCGCGCCATTTATGTATATGCCTGATTTGAAAGAAATAACACTAAATCACAAATCCAGCGACAAAATGAAAAATCAAACCTCAGAGACAGTTACAGATTAAAAACAGTTTGAGGACCGATTCTTGGAAAAAATAAATGACACTACTCACTCTTGCTGGGATGATGAAAAAGTTTAAGAACATGAGATCCAGGCACGTCAAAGCAAACGGGAGCAGACTGATTCTCAGTCTTAAACAGAAACCGGTGACTGATAAGTGCTGAAGGGGAGACAGAGACAACGTTGAATAAAACTGTGGGCTTTGTGATCTGATGTGATATTTTCTCACAGTGTCATAGATGACTGCGAGGTGAAATAAAAATCATGATTTATTTTTGCAAATCTGAAATTGTGACGCTCCTTCATTTTCAGCCCTGTCTGAGTTGATGCTTTTCTTTCTACTTTCTACTAGATTTGCACATCTAGAGTGAATTTTTTGCCAATTCTTCTTGGCTAAATAGCTCAAACTTTAGACATTATGTTATAACCAAACCCTCCTTTAAGCATGTCCACAACCTGCTTCCTGGTCAATTTATTTTGATTTATTTTCTTTCACTTCACACTTATGTTGCATTTTCTGTTGCTCTACCACATTCTCACTTAGGCTTATAACATCTTACACGTAGTGGAAGTTTAACAAAAAGTTAAAAGGTAATTTCAGCATATTCACACTCAAGCTTGGACATAGACATAAACTAGACATAAACTATTTCTACATGCTTTCTTATTTTTTGACAACTGACTACAAGTATGTTTTTAACCATTACTCTATACTGAATACCACTATCTGCATCATAATGCAATACAAATTGACAAGGTGTTTTGGAGCAATATGTTCTTTGGAAATAATGAACAGAAATGTTCCTTCTTGTCATAATTTAAATTTTGTCATTTTGTGCATAGTACATTGATCAAGTTCTTACAAAGTGAAATATTGGCACAACAGAAGTGTGAAAACTAAATAATTCACATATCTGTGCATGTAACAAAAATTCTGTAAAAATGCAAAAAAAAAAACTTGCAACACAAGAAAAGCATAATTTGCCTTTTTTTGGGCATATTCAGTCTGTCATTGGTACACTTTTCTGTTCAGAAAATGCTAAGTTCATCAGTAAACAGAAGAACAATTTGTTTGGTGTTTAAAACAGAGCTGATTTATGCATAAAGGTAGTAAAACCAGAAAACTCAACTTTTCCTATAAAACCAATGTTAAAAAAACATTAAGTGAAAATTTAACTGAATAAACTACAATAATCCAAATATGGAAGGAATCTTGATTGGAGACCCGATTAGGAACAAGGGTGTAAGAAAATGGATGGATGGATCTTGATTTGAAACAGTCTACTGTGGGGTTCTGTGTATTTATTTTTTGTTTTTTTCTGTGTCCTGTTCCCCTGTGAGTCTCTGTGATGTCCTGTCCTCCCTGTTGATTGATCCCAGCTGTGTCTAGTTCCCCGATTACCCTCCCTGTGTATTTAAACCCACCTGTTGTCTTTGTTCCTTGTCGGGTCTTCGTCATATGTTCGTCTCATGTCAGATGTTTAAAATAAATGTTTATGTCTGTTCTCCTCGTTGTTCACCAGTGCTGCATCCGTGTATCATTTCTTGTGGACATTTATCATAAAATCTTCATTTCAACATGTCGTCCTGGGCTCACCTGCGTCTTCCTCACCATTCACAACCGCAAATCATGACATCTACAAGCTTACACTGATTGAATGTTTGATAAGTTAACTTTTCTCAGTACGATCATCAGCAATTGATGTTTTTCTTTTCCAAGGAACCTAAAGACTTGGCGATGATCACAATCAAAGAGTTGGATGCAAAATGTTTTCTTGTTTTTCTTCCACATGTTGGGATTTGGTTTTCTTGTATTTTCTGTCAAGATTTTATCTTTGTTTTAGCTGGAAACTACTAAAGACATTCTATATAATGTCGATTATAAAAAATTTTTTAACTTCATAACATTCATATCATACCCACCAGGAGGAGAGAAACCAGGATGACCAGGAGGACCTGGAGGACCAAAACCAGGATGACCTGGAGGACCAGGAGGAGCAAAACCAGGAGAACCAGGAGGACCTGGAGGACCAAAGCCAGGATGACCTGGAGGACCAGGAGGACCTGGAGGACCAAAACCAGGAGTACCAGGAGGAACATAACCAGGAGGACCTGGAGGAGCAAAAGCAGGAGGACCAGGAAGATCAAAACCTGGAGAACCTGGAAGACCAAAACCTGGAGGAGGTGGAGGACCAGGAAGACCAAAACCTGGAGGAGGTGGAAGACTAGGAAGACCAAAACCTGGAGGAGGTGGAGGACCAGGAAGACCAAAACCTGGAGGAGGTGGAGGAGGTGGAAGACTAGGAAGACCAAAACCTGGCAGACCTGGAAGACCAAAACCTGGAGGAGGTGGAGGACCAGGAAGACCAAAACCTGGAGGACCTGGAAGACCAAAACCTGGAGGAGGTGGAGGACCAGGAAGACCAAAACCTGGAGGAGGTGGAGGACCAGGAAGACCAAAACCTGGAGGACCTGGAAGACCAAAACCTGGAGGAGGTGGAGGACCAGGAAGACCAAAACCTGGAAGAGGTGGAGGACCAGGAAGACCAAAACCTGGAGGAGGTGGAAGACCAAAACCTGGAGGAGGTGGAGGACCAGGAAGACCAAAACCTGGAGGAGGTGGAAGATCAAAATCTGGAGGAGGTGGAGGACCAGGAAGACCAAAACCTGGAGGAGGTGGAAGATCAAAATCTGGAGGAGGTGGAGGACCAGGAAGACCAACTCCAAAGCCTATCATAGAAATAAATACATCAAAAATAAAGCACAGTCCTTGTGGGTCTATAAAGTTTTATAAAACAAAATCTAAAATAAATGTTTATGAAGTGTACTGTTTTACACAGACACAAATGAAATTAAAACCATTATAAAGCACTAAAATGTACATTATACAGTCAATTTAATAATAATAATATAATAATAGAAACCAGTAGAAAACAGAAAACATTTTATTGTCGTTGTCTGATGTTAGACCAGACTTCACCCTTCCTATTTTAAGTCAGTTAGGATTGCCAACATTATTTTTATTTCTTGAAAAAAAATGCCAGAAGTGTGGAGGAGAAGTGTGCTGATGCCAATTGTCAAGAATAACAGAGATGAATAAACTTACAGCAACTACAGATGAATAACGTTAACGGGTCATTCAATGAAGTTGTGGGAAAGAGATGTTGAAGCTGACTGAGGTCAGAAGTGAGCATCTGGTTTCATGCCAATAAAAAGCACTACAGATGCAGTCTTTGCTTTGAGGATGTTGATAGATGATGAATATAAGAGGGAGGAGCTGCATTGTGTTTTTTTAGATGTAGAGAAAGCAGCAGTTATGGTCAATAGTCCAGAGCAATGGCAAGAGTGGAAAAGTGATGAAACGTATCCAAGCAGGTTGCAGTGGATAGAGAAAATTGATAGAGGTGATGTGTGATAAAAAAGACTTGAGAATGAAAGAAAAGGTTTACAAGTTGGTGGTGAGACCAGGAATGTTCTTTGATTTAAAGACAGTGGCAATGACAAAGAGACAGGAGACCGAGACAGGTAGCACTAAGGAAGTTTTCTTTGGGAATGACAAGGCTGGATAAGATCAGGAGTGATCTTATCAGTTCATGTCAGATGTGTAGGAGATAAAGTCAGAGAATCCAGCCTGAGATGGTTTGGACATGCACAGAAAGGGGTCGTGAGTTTAACGGTAGAAAGATGATGAGGAGGGAAATGCCAAGCTGGTGGTCAAGAGGCCAGAGGAGAGTTATGGAATGAGTGTAACAAGGCATTAAGGTAGTTGGTATGAGAAAAGACGATGAAAACGGGGTTAGATGGAGACGGATGACTTGCTGCGGCCAACCCTGAAGGGAAAATGTTAGGTACCAGGCTGGTGGGTTCTTTTTCAGATCATCCACCAGAAGGTGCCTGATGACAGCTGGTTCTTGGAGGGCGTGCCGGCAGGTCCTAACCAGACGCACCTGTGGGGAATTGTCATCTCCTGGTGGAGTATATGAGCAGCTGACTGCCAGCACATCTTCGCCAGAGTGTTTGCCTGAACTGGTACACTGAGCCCTCAAGAGTAGTTTCGCTGAGTACACTTGTTGAACTTCGAGTGGTTTGGAGATCTAAACTGTTTTTGTGATCCTTTTCCCAGGAAGCCTTCAGGAGAACTCGAGCCATCCCTTCTTTGGAAGGAATCCTCCAGAGGCGCCGTGAGAATTCTACTGGGAGTCCGAGCCTCACAATCACCTTCCCTGATACTTACCGGTGCAGTCCTCAGTTGGCAGTCAGCTCCCTTACCTCTCCGTGCAGTCTACGTATACCTGTCCGCCCTCCGACTCTGCCCATCCGCCCAGCCGTCGCCCTTGGACATACCCACTTCCTGGTGCCTGGCCTTCCTCCTCCTCCGTTCGGACCCTGACTCCCACAATGAGTGGCTGAACCCGGACCCCTTATTTGAAGCCCAAGACCAACCAACCTGTTCTGAGTTTTTTGTGAATAAGGAAAATAAACCCTTGGAATTTTTACACCAGTCTCTCTGTGAGTGTTTCTGCATGTGGGCAAAGAACATTAAACCCGACATGACAGAAAATCCAAAAGGAGAAAGATTTCTATTTGTTGAAAGCCAAAATATTAAAATATTCTTTGGGAGAAATTTTTGTGACTTTCTTCAAATTCAAAAGATTGAATCTATTTTCTTAGCATTTGGTACGATTGTCTTTTAAACTATATGACTTGGAACAATTGTTTGGGGATCCATCCAGAAGCTTCTCTCAATAGTTTGGTGAAATTTTGGCCCATTGGGGTTGAGTTATTGGTGTGGCTCAATCAGGTTGGTAGATTGCTTTGCATTCACACTCCTTTAGCTCTACTCAGATTTTCTCTGGCACTAATAGCAAAGCATTATTGACTTTGCTGCCATTTGGCCACATTCTAACTAATTTTGTGCATGCTTCATAGAATATTTGGAAAATTAAACTGATGTACAAATCCAATATTTCTGGCATTCAGCAAATAGAAACACATTCCTTAATTCTAACTGACCTAAAACAAGCTTTTTGGTTGGATGCTGTAGCATAGCAGAGATCCAGGAGGAGGCTGTGAGTGGTGCGCACATGAAAGTGATTGACAGCGCTAAGACCCTCCTCCTGGCTATGACTGGTTGTTTCTGACCGAGCTACGTATTACTGCAGTTAGTACTGGGAACACTGGGAGAAGGCAGACGAGTTTGATTTTTTTTTTTCACAGATTATCTGTCTCATATAATACTGTCATAGTGAAAGCTTTAACAAATATGGAAAAAAACATTTATTTATTTATAAAAGTTACATACTGTAGCTTTAAGAATGGGCTCTTTGCACCTAAGGCGTTGACGTCACATCTCCAGGAGCTAATGCGGCTCACTTTTTTCCGCTTTGAGTTTCCATGACTGGTAGAAAAGACTAAGTCGTATTTGAGATGCAAAAAAACAATACTATTAACATTGTTGTCTCCTAATATAATGGGCTTTTAAATTTTCGTTAATTTCCAAGCGATCCTGAATTAAGAAGATGGCTTGTAAATATCTGTCGCTACCAGCTAACGCCGCACAGCAAAGTTTGCAGCCTTCACTTCACTCCGGATCAGCCTAAAACTACGGGGATACGGATGGTAAATAAAGGAGCCTCCCTGAGTTATTTCCATGGAATCACTTCTATATTCAGCCTGAAAGAGTTTATGGGAACAAGAGAGCAGACCAGAGCCAGACAGCCGAGCAACTGATCCGCCTGTACATACTGCTGTAAACACCGTCCTATCTGAGCTCTTCACAAGAAACATGCAAAGGTAATAAAACAAAATAACACGGAGACATGAAGCAACACGGTCATATTTTTCTAAAAGCAGCAACTTTGAACCTGAACAGCTGAAGCAGATCTCTGACACCAGAGCAAGCCTCAAGCTATGAGGCTTGTTGTGCTTCGTCAGGCTTCGGAAGTAAAAAGCCCGAACCGTAACCTCCCCGTTAGTCTGTGACACTAACGACAATAAACACACATAATATACTTGAAAATAAGATAAATACATTGTCCGTTAGAATGTTTAGATACTTAAATAGCACATTTTACAAGAACAATGTCCGAGAATATTGCCTACTAGCATAAGCTAACGTTAATGTTAGCCACAAAGTTTAAGTAAAACTCACCTTCGTGTCAGTGAATGCATAACGAGGCGAACATCTTAAAACCTTTCTCCAGCTGACTTGTTGGGGCTTCGGATCGATGTACAAACCTTGGCCAAGCCCTGAAAGCACCTAATGTAAAAGGCCATTTTCAATAGATCGGAAACAATCGAGCCGCTTTACCCCGAACGCGGAAGCTGAGGTGCAAAGAGCCCATTGGAATGAAAAGAATGCACCTCAGTATAATCCCTACTAATTTTATGTCCAAACAACTAAAAACATTTATTTGTGTTTAGCTTACGTGTGTTTGATAGGGTCATACCAGAGCCAGAAGAAGGAAGGGAATGAATGTTAGGAACAGTAGCACTGTCATGGCCCGAGTTCCGTTTTGTTTTTCTTTTTTCCTTTTTGGTTTGCCTGCTGCTTCCTTCCCTGTCCACCAGATGTCACCGGATGACTGAGCCCCTGGAGAGATGCGGTGCCAACCCCGTAGGCACACCTGTGTCTAATCTGGAGCTGGCTGCTGTGGCGTATTTATGGAGCGTCTGGCCAACACTCCAGTGCCTGAGTGTTTGCCTTCCATGGTGTTTTCCCGTGTTTGTCAAGATCGTCAGAGAACGCTGTCATCCCCGGATCTCCCTGTGTGCTACCTCCATGACGCCATAGGTCTTACCTATCGGACGCCAAACTCCGTGCACTTACCTCTCCTGTTCAACCCCTGCGGACTCACCTCGAGACGCCACCAGCTACCCGCAGGTCGCCCTAGCCCCGGGTGCTAGATTGGACCTGGACCTCCGCCAGCGGCTCTGTCCGTCCACAGCAAAGCTTACCTGTCCGCCCTCCAACGCTCACCGTCGCCTCAGTCTACCGGAACCTGGAACCCACGCCTCTGCAGCAGGTCTGCTCTTCCACTCTCCCTCCCTGAAAGTAAGATCGAGCTCTTTACCTGTATTGAGAATTCCCACGTGCATTGAACCCACCACTCACTTCCCTTCCTCTCGTTGCAGTCAGACGTTCTGGTTCCCCTTACCGATCCCCGACCATCGTTCCCTTCCCCTTTCACCTTTCCCTTTAAATAAACTTATTTTACTGATTTTGTTCTCCTGAGCGTGTTCTTGCATGTGGGTAAGAAAACTGGAACCCGACATGACAAGCACCTTTTGTTAAAGAAAGAAAAACAGTATTAAAAGAAGAAATGCACACAAAGACAACATTTTTTTGCATGTTACAAAATATGCTCTCTCTGGATCCAGAGTTTACTTATCTGGACATAATATAAAAGAATACATCAGGTCTTTACCATGTCAAGCTGATCTATTTTAAATGTTTATGCGACTGTGTTTTTCTGCTTGTTGTTGATATCCTATAGCATTTAGAAGACAACGCTACCTGGAAAGTGAGAAAACTAACTCAATCACATCAATTATTTTTTTCCATTCATGTCACTTTGTATCTCCAATAATATGATTTTTGGACGGTGTTGCACAAATACACATGAAGAATTAATGACACATAGATTTATTGTAACTGTAAAACATCCCTTTCATGCATGTGGTCACTGCAGTGGACAGCTGTCTAAAAGCCATCTTATTGTGCTTCTTGTGGATTTTTATGTTATAAATGCACACAGACCACTGAAGTGGACACTAATGTATCATAAAATACACTATCAACTACTGGCCATCAGCTGCAAATGTAAGAAATTATTTTTGTTAAATCCAATATGGCCGACAAACAAAAACACATGCCAACCGACCCGGTCCCTCCTTCGACTGTAGACGACTCTTGCAGGTAAAAAAAATATTGTGACATCAGATAACCCCTAAAGAACAATACTACTGATGTATTTTTCAAATAACAACTTTGTATTTGGAGATAATTACAATTGATCACCTAAAACCTACCTTTCCGACAGTCATGTCAGGACAGGATAATAAATGCCTGATAATTTCAGTAAAATCTCCTCTTCAATTTTGATATTTCTCAGTGGTTTCAACACTGATTTTATTTGTAATAAACATTGTGGTTTTGCTTGCAACAATTCTTAAATATGTGTCGTGTTTAACTACAAACCTCTGGAAAGGGACCGAGTTCTTCCTGTTAAAGAAAATGAAGATGGAATTAGAATAAAGCAAAGTTCTTAGAGATAATTAGTATTTATTTATTTATTTTTTGATTTGGAAAACCAGTGTTAGAAATATAATTGAAAACGTGTTCTTAGGAGGAAAACAAAAAAGTCAAAAGTAAGGAGCCGGCAGTAGAAGAGGAAAGTAAGAAAGAAACTGGAATGAGAAAAAATGAGACAGAATGCAGCAATAAACAGTTTTAATAGATAAATATGTTAATTAATTTTCTACTAGATACCAAGTGGCTTGAATTGGAGACCGCCTAATCTGGCTCCAGGCCCCAGTTAGGCTGTCAGCTGACCTGACAACCAATAAATTTCTGGACTATATTGCAAAATACACAGGAGGACTCCACGATAAATAGATTTATTCCACCTGTGAAACATTTTAGACAAAAATATTTACTTGTTAAATTAGTTATTTTTACATTGATGTTTGAAATGTAATTTGTTTGGGTTATTTCAACACTATCACATTTATAACCCCAACCCTTATATTGTGCTCATTTTGCACACTTTGAAGATATTCCAATAAAAAACAGACATTTCCTGCTGTCATAATCATTTACCACATCAACAATGCCTACACTGTATTTTTAAATAATTGAATGTTATTTTAACTGAAGAAAATTTTACTTTTTATAAAAAACATAAGCCAATTAGAAAGTGACTCCAAACGTTTGAGACGTAGCGTATATTTTTGCTATTGCACCATTTTGTACACAAGATGTGTTTAAAAGAGTAAAGAAGCACAAAATTATATTTTCTCTAAATATTTATAATAATTAGCTTTTAAAACTGAAGTAAGAAAAACAAATAGATTTGTTAGTTGACACCCAGAATTAAAAACTTAAAAATCTGATAATAGGGACATAAAATCAAAATGCAAATGACAAATGAAAAAAAATAAATGATAAAACAGGAAAGCTTTAATGAATTTAAATAAATTAAATGGGATCATTTCCAGTTGCTCAAATAATGTTTAAACTCTTTATCACATTTTGACTGATTTTAATATAAATTTGATCTTTTAGCTGGTAATAAACTTCTGTGTTTTGTGACTTTCAACGCAACATTCACATAGTCTACTTAACCTACCAGAATTAGGAGAATAACTGCCAGGAATTACTGATCCTGTGAAAGAAATGGATAAGAATATTAACATGATTTCCATTTATATCTATTACAAACAATTTCAAAATTTTTTGATTTGGAAAACCAGTGTAAGAAATATAATCCAAAACCTGTTCTAAGCACTGTGGGTCTGACACAGCTGGAGGGTAGTATTGGACTGAAAGAGGTCAAAGTGGTTGGCCACTGTTCAGAAACTACATAGCTTTTTCAATCATTTGCTGATGAATGGAAAGTTGGAGATTGGCTTGTAATTCTCCAGTAACAATGTTTTCAGATCGTCCTTCCATACTTTCTGTAGACTGGACTGACCTCAGACAAAAAGAAGTAGTTCTAGGTTATTAACACCTTCTAGGTTATTAACACCTGCTCAAGGTAGTTCTGGTTGTGTTCGTCCTTTAAGCTTCTACAATGTGACTTCTGAAAGCATCTTGTTGAACATCTAATACTAGATGATTTTACCTTTCCGACAGTCATTTCAGGACAGGATAATAAATGCCTGATGGTAATTTCAGTAAAATCTCCTCTTCAGTCTTGATATTTCTCAGTGGTTTCAACACTGATTTTATTTGTAATAAACATTGTGGTTTTGCTTGCAACAATTCTTAAATATGTGTTGTGTTTAACTACAAACCTCTGGAAAGCATGGGAACTCTTCCTGTTAAAGAAAATGAAGATGGTATTAGAATAAAGCAAAGTTCTTAGAGATAATTAGTATTTTTTATTATTATTATTTGGAAAACCAGTGTTAGAAATATAATCGAAAACCTGTTCTTGGGAGGAAAACAAAAAAGTCAAAAGTAAGGAGCCAACAGTAGAAGTGGAAGGTAAGAGAGAAATTGGGATGAGGAAAAAAATGAGACAGAATGCAACAATATTCAGTTTTACAAGGTAAATATGTTAATTAATTTTTCACTGGATAAAAAGTGGCATAAATGGGGGTCCATTTAAGAGGATCTTGCCCCAGTTAGGCTATCAGCTGACCTGAAAGCCAATAATATGATTTTTGGACTGTGTTGCACAAATACACATGAAGAATTAATGGTACATAGATTTATTCTAACTGTAAAACATCTTAGACAAAAATATTTACTCATCAACCCTTTCATGCATAGTGGTCACTGCAGTGGACAGCTGTCTAAAAGCCATTTTCTGTGGATTTTTATGTTATAAATGCACACAGACCACCGAAGTGGACACTAAAGCATCATAAAATACACTATCAACTGCTGGCCATCAGCTGCAAATGTAAGAAATTATTTTTGTTAAATCCAATATGGCCGACAGACAAAGAAGCATGCCAACCGACCCGGTCCCTCCTTCGACTGCAGACGACTCTTGCAGGTAAAAAAAAATATTGTGACATCCAATAAGCCCTGGGGGATGTAGAAGCGGTAGCTAATCTACCACAGCAATTATTTATTAGTAAAACATTAAACCTAAAACGTACAACAACAGACTGAATATTCTGTTCTTTGTGCAAAATTCTTGAATGTTTTTTAGTGTTAAATCCTAAAACATTAAGTGGCATTGTTGTCAGTTGCTATGGTAACGAGTCTGCGTGTAGCTTGGCGGAAACTTTCCCTTTGCTGTGGATCATAGCACGAAATCAATACCTACATTTCTAAGTTTTGCTGAGTTAACGCGGCTATGGATGACATGTAAAAGATTAGTCTTTTTGCCGCCCAGCGTTGTGTGCCTGCGCAAAATTTCTGTGCGTTCAATAACATGCATGGTATATAAGTCTATAAGTCGTAAGTCAGTGCCTCAACAGCAGCGAACCTCACCGCACGTCACTGATACAAAAATGTTTTTCTCTACCTTTTTCATGTCTTAATAAAATTAAAATAAAATCCTGACACAATGGATCGAAATCCATGCATGAAAGGGTTAAATTAGGTCCTTTTACATTTATGTTTGATATGTAATTTGTTTGGTTTGTTTCAACAAAGTTTGTGTGTAACACGTTTAAATGTTGTGTGTTTTGTTACTTCAAACACAACATTCACACACTGTATTTAACCTACGAGGAACAGGAGAAAAACTGGGAACAGATCCTGCAGCTCATGTGACAGAAATGGATAAGAATACTAACATTATTTTTATTTATATCCATTAGGAACTATTGTACCATAGTCACCAAAAAGAATGAATACTGAGAACACTATATCTTTAGTAATATGTCACGGTCAGCAGTGTCTGCACTGAGGTCCAACAGCAGCAGCACTGGGGGTCTTCCAGTACTGAGAGCACAGCACTGGACCGAAAGACGTCAAAGCTTCTGACCGAAAGGCGTCAAAGCTTCTGACCGAAAGGCGTCATAAGCTTATTAGCTACTGATCAGTCATTGATCAGAAGATAATCAGCCTATTTCTCAGTGATTTCAGCATTTATTTTATTTGTAAACAGTAAGAATATTGAGGTTTTGCTTGAAGCAATTCTTAAATATTTGTTGTGTTTAACTACATACCTGCAGAAGGGGTCATTAAAGGGACCCAAGCTCTTCCAACTAAAGAAAAGGAAGATAGTGTTAGAATAAAGCAAAGTTATTAGAGATAATTAGTATTTAATGATTTTTTGATTTGGAAAATTTTGTCATAAACATAACTGAAAACTTGTTCTAAAGAGGAAAAAAAAGGTAAAGGAACGACAGGAAGAGAAGATGGGAAGAGGAAACTAAGAAAGAAAGTGGGATGAGAAAAAATGAGACAGAATGCAGCAATAATCAGTTTTAATAGATAAATATGTTAATTAATTTTCTACTAGATACCAAGTGGCTTGAATTGGAGACCACCTAATCTGGCTCCAGGCCCCAGTTAGGCTGTCAGCTGACCTGACAACCAATACATTTCTGGACTATATTGCAAAATACACACGAGGACTCCACGATAAATAGATTTATTCCACCTGTGAAACATTTTAGACAAAAATATTTACTTGTTAAATTAGTTATTTTTAAATTTATGTTTGAAATGTAATTTGTTTGGGTTATTTCAACACTATCACATTTATAACCCCAACCCTTATATTGTGCTCATTTTGCACATTTTGAAGATATTCCAATAGGCGATTAGAAAGTGACTCCAAACGTTTGAGACGTAGTGTATATTATTGCTATTGCACACACAAGATGTGTTTAAAAGAGTAAAGAAGCAAAAAGTTATCTTTTCTCAAAACATTTATAAACATTTATAATAATGTTAAAACTGAAGTAAGAAAAACAAATAGATTTGTTGACACCAATTTACTCAACATTGAAACATATTTTCAGAATTAAAAACTTAAAGATCTGGTAATAGGGACATAAAATCAAAATACAAATGAAAAAAAACAAAACAAAACAGGGAAGCTGACTATATAAATTTAAATAAAGTAAATGGGATTATTTCCATCTGTTCAAAGAATGTTTAAACTCTTTATCGCATTTTCACTGATTTTAACCTAAATTTGATCTTTTAGCTGGTGATAAAGTTCTGTGTTTTGTTACTTTCAACGCAACATTCACATGCTGTACTTAACCTACCAGGATCAGCAAAACTGGAAGGAAATGTTGCAGCTCCTGTAAAAGAAATGGATAAGAATATTAAAATGATTTACATTTATATCCATTAGAAACTATTTAATATTTTTTTGGATTTGGAAAACCAGTGTAAGAAATATAACTGAAAACCTTTTCTAAGGAGGAAATTAAAAACAACCAACAGTAAGGAGACAAGAGGAATGGAAGATGCGAAGAGGAAAGTTAGAGAGAAACTGGGATGAGAAAAATGGAGACAGAATGCAGCGATAATCAATTTAAAAAGATAAATATGTTAATTAATTTTTCACCAGCTACAAAGTGCCGTGAATGGGGGTCCGTCTAATCTTGTCCCAGGTCCCATATAGGCTGACCTCAAAATCAATACATTTCTGGACTATATTGCGCAAATACACACGAGGACTCCACGATAAATAGTTTTATTCCACAACATTTTAACCAAAAATATTTACTTGTTAAATTAGTTATTTTTACATTGATGTTTGAAATGTAATATCTGGCAAAAACATAAAAAAGATAACTAACATAACAAAAAAATAACTGTACTTGTTTAGATTTGGACACAATGCACGACCTGTGAACTGTGGCGTTTTACCTTCTTTGGGTTTGTGGAGGACAGATTCCTCCCCCTGAGGCTTGGTGACCACCATGGATGTCAGTGGAGTCACAAAGCTGTACTTCAGGGACAGCTCCAGCGCCTCTTTGCTCACTTTCTCTTTCTCAGGTCCAGATAACAGCAGCCTGAATCACAGCATCTTGTCATAATGTGACAACATTATAAAGTGCAGCAAAAAAAAAATCAGAGGCCACTTTTATACAAAATAGTTTAAACGTTGAACAGAGTAACAAAGAGTAAATGTCCTCACAATTTTTTTTCTTGTGGTTTTTTATTTTTAAAAAATATATACATTTCCTCATACTGAAATAAAATGTTTTCCCTTTGAAAATATTTTCTGTTTGTGCTTAAAAATGACATGAAAATTCAAAGCTTATTGTCTTTCACACATTAGTATAATAGGAGCTAATATTTATTATCCGTGTGGGTAATGTAAAAGGAAATATCTAACCACTTGTCAGTTAATTTTGTTTTACAAGTTAAATGGCATTTTGGCTTCACATGAAATAAAACCATTGATTTTCTTTTCTGTATGTATTTATAGCATTTCTGAAGCATAATCAGCAATAAATACTAATCATCTGTAAAGTGTCTGTCAATCCACTTGCATCTCATACTGGTTCCTTAGTCTCATAGACAATACTTAAGGCAACTGTGTTATATTTAAAACAAGTACATTGTTTTGCACAATTTCAGTCAGTTGCAATTTCACCATCATTTATTAATTTATTAATTTTTTTTTATCACTCGCCTCTATAACAGTCTTAACAGTAAACCCCTAAATAAACTGAAACTATTTAAATCATGATACCAATATATAACAAACTACCAACATAAGGACAGAGGAGAAGAAATGTCTCACTTACTCTCTGTTTAGAAGCTGTTTAACTGTGAGGTAGGCCCAAACCCTCTGCAGAAGGTTTTCAGCTACCGTTTCACTGGGCTGGTCCATAGAACCACTCGTGTTAGAAAATGTCACTCTTCTGTTGCTCTGTCAAAAATATCACTTATTAATGGGCGACTTAGCTTTGTAGGACAGTGTAGTTGTGTGCTATGAATTGGTCCTTACTGAGTAAGCCACGACTTGGGGAGTGAAGGTTTCTACGTTGTTGTCTGTGATCTCACCGGCCACAACGATCTCAGAACCGTTATAATACTGACTGAAATTTGTTTTGGTTAGATTGGATCCACCCACATAGATCATTGTAATATCTGTTAACAAAGGAGTGGCCACTTCTTCATAGAAACCCTGTTAACATACAATAATAAATTAATACAGAATGACTTTTAAATGTAAAAACATGGTATAAGGATAACTGGTGAAAAGGAGGAGGATACCTTGAGCTGTAAATCGGCATCAGAGTCTACATAAATCCGTCTTGCCACGCCATTATTCTGCAGTGACATTTTCTCCAAAAACTCAAAATTGACATCAGAGCCGAAACCAAGACAGTAGAGTGGAAATTTTTCTGCAACAGCTTCTCTGACGTTTGACTGTATTCTTTCTAAATTAATTTCTCCTGAAAGGACAGAAAACAGGCCATGTTAGGCTCAAATTTTCTGAACCAGCAGTTAGCATCTGAAGGTAGGTTAAAAAAGGTCTGATTTTAATCATTATTCTGACTTTATTAATCTATTCTCTTCAAGAGATGTCTGTTTATTCTCAAAAACAAAAAAATATCTACGTAAAACCTTGTAAAATACTTTGTAATAATTTTTACAAAGGAACTGAACTTTCAGAAACCTCAACAAGGAAATTACTGTAAGTAATAATGACTATTTTATTATTTGACAGAGATTAAACATTAATAATGTTATAAACTGTATGCTTTTAAGTTAAAAAACCCTATGACGGATCAAGCTGCAAGATGAAAATGCAAGTTACAGTAAAAGATATAGTGTAAAAGAAACTGGAAATTTAAGTCTGGGATCATTTTAGAACTGAGTTTTAATTGTTTTAGTTTTAGGAAAACTAAAACAGATCTATAAATCACCACTTAGAGATTTGTATTATTAATACAAAGTATCTATACACAAACATTAATACTTAGCTTATGGTCTACAACTCATAAGTAATTCACAAAAACCTCAAAATATCACTTAAATTTTTCAGTATAAAAAATGCCAAATTTTTCAAAAGGGGTCACTGGAAATTCTTTGCTTTGGATTCTGCTTTTGAAGAACTAATTATTTTACTTTGTGTTATTTTTGTCTAACCTGCTGTTGGGTCTCCGTCGGTGAGAAATATCAGGATGGAAGCCGAGCCTTCCCTGCTTTGTGCATTCAGCATGCGAGCTCCTTCCAACAGCGCTCCATTGATGTTTGTAGCTGAGAAAGAAGAAATGATGATGCTTCTCTTCCATCATCATGCAAAATGCCACATTATCCACCAATCACCCCATCTGTCCACATCATGCTGGGGTTTTTCCCAGGACATTTTTGCAGAAAAGCAGCTGAGCTACCAACTGCACAACTGTGCAGCCTTGCATTATTCATATTTACTGAAAGGTCATACCTCCACTGTCACGAATACTCTGCGCAAACTCTTTAGCCCTCTCCACATTTGAAGCAATGGCTGGAACAAGTTCTGTTTTCCAGTGAAATATGGCGTGATTAAAACTGATGATACCAAAGAAGTCGTCTTCTGTCAGGTCATTTAAAATATGGATTAAAGCCGTTCGAGTCTGTGACAGAGACGCATTCAAAATATTATTTACTTCTTAAGTCTTTTCTTCAAGTGAGAGATAAATCACATAAAAAAAGAGATGTATAAATACTTTACCTGATCCATTTTTCTGCCCCTCATTGAGCCACTTTTGTCGATAACAAAAACGACATTTTTTGGTATTCGGGGAAGATTAGATGGAGCAAAGTGATGGACAAAGTATCCGTCTAAAATCTAATAGTAAGCAAATAAAAACAAAAGTTTGGAAAAGCAAAACAGTATGTTTGATGAAAAAAAGAATAAGAAGCTGGCTTATGTACTGAATAGCTTTGGATGTAAAATGCAATAAAAACTAATTTTGTGGATAAAATCTTACCTTGACGTCTCCCAGTCCGTTGTCTTGGTTGACGTCATAAACAATGACCAGATCTCCATTCAGACCCCGCTCTCCACACCTCTCACAAGTTTTCTGTTGGTCCACAGTTGGATAGAAGTGCACCCACGCCTGGGGAAAAAAAAAAGATAAATCCGAAGTTGCACACTCGAAACATTATGATTTTAATTTAATTACATTTCCACGTTTTATTTAAACTGTTGATTTATCAGTTCATCTGAAATAAGCATCATAATTACTGAACCACAATCACACAAAAGCTGACTTTCTTTTAGCTGAAATCTTTTTGTCGGAGGTTTTATTACAGCTGGAAGTGTGTCACACTTCAGTTCTTGAAGGCCAGCGTCCTGCAACTTTTAGGAGAGGCCCTCGTTCAAATCGCCTCCACTCAGAGGGTAGAAATGCCTCGTCGGCTTTAAATCAAGTTCAACAGAGCTTGTGAACTAATTCAGGATCAGGTCTGGTAAAACAGAGAACCGTCTAACAGTTGAAGGACACCAGCCCTGTCTGGAGTTCAATGACGATAAGTGCAAGCAATGAAAGAAAGTTGTTCCTTTCGGTTTGAAAACATGCATTTTCTAATGAAAAAGAAGCCAAATGTATTCTTATGAATATCGGGAATTTTTAGATTTACACTTAATTTCGTGGTCTCTGGGTTTTCTTGTTTGCTTTGATTTAGTTTCTAAATCAAATATTGACAGTTTTCTTGCTTGCATACATGATAATGCATGACTGTACTTTTGTCGGTGTGTGTAGAGTTGACATAAAAGACACGTTGCACTTCTGTAGTAAGTGTTTTAGGGAACACTTTATATTTATGTTTTTACTTTCCCAAACTTCTAGACTGTGGATACATTTACACACACCACCAGAACCAGAAGTACCTGTTTGTCTGCGTGTGTTTTGGTGATAGCATTAGCCAGGGTGCTCAGTCCTCCTTTCACATTAATGAAACTGATCCCAGCTTTCTCATGAATGTGCACATCCACCTATGTTTGGAAAATAACACAGAGTACAGAAGACCATATAAGAGAAACTGGAGTTATCAGAGAAAGTTATAATGAGCTATAATGGATAATGAGCAAACCTTAAAGTCTCTGACTGGCTGCATGGGGCGAGCGTGGATCTGCAGCTCGTATTTGCCGTGGGTTCGCTTCAGCAGCTCCTCGTAGGTGAGTTCAAAGGTGACCTTTTTGTGGGCCGCCACAGCCACAGATGTCTTAAATTCCTCCAAGGTTCTCCCTACAGAACTAGTAAAAAATAATCAGCACATGAAGTTCCAAAAATTTAAATTCAACTTTTTTACTTGTGCAAACTGGAATAGACGAAAATGGCATCTAATTCAGTCCTGTAAGTAAATCAATCCATTAGCTTATACCTGACAATCCCGGCACTTTGTCCAAGAAGCACAGCCTGACTGTACTGCTGCTGAGCTCGTTCCTTAGTTTTCACAACTCCATCAAACACTTCCTTGTCCATCATCCTGCAGACACCAAAAAGGGCCTTTGCTTAAGTTCTGCATACTTCTCTCTTAACTCCTGCATAAAATGTTTTGTCTAACATTGAAGCAATAGTAAAACAAATACATTATTAGATGTTGACATATTAAGATTCCATTAACTCACATTCTGAATTTACTGATGAAGGCATTCTTGGGAATCTGAACATGGAACACAATTTCTTTTGACTGATTCATACGGTTGGCCACACGGCTGGTGATGACGGTGGTGGCATATCGACCGCTGACAGTGGAGTTGATGTGAAAGCTGTAAATGTCCCAGTCATCCTGCAAGAACCCAGAAAGCATAATAATAATAATAATAATAATAATAATAATAATAATAATAATAATAACATTACAATTCAGATTTCAGTGACTAAAAGCACTGATTATCAATCGAAGCATTAATAGGTAAAATATAACTGTTTAAACAAATTAACATGTAATTAAGCAGGTACTAAATACTAAATATTTTTATGTTGTGTTTCCATCACAGTCTGTGAGTAATCACTTTGTAAATTGAAGTATTGAATCAATACTTACACTGCAAAATAAAGTACCATATATTTGCATCTTTCTTTCTCATTTACTGATAAATTTAACTGGACAATTTCAGACGGGTTCTGAAATTGTCCAGAACCCGTTAATTCTAACACTAAAGGTTTCACGAGCAATAACACATTTCAGTGCAATGGTAACTAAATAAATTATGAACAAACACACAGAACAAAGCAAAAATATAAATCACAATAATATTAACCACAGAGAAAACATTCCCTAAACTGTTCTGTTGTTGGAAGAGATCATGACCCACAGATAGATTTCTACAAAAACAATTAGTACTTAAACAGGTAATCCATACATCCTGCTGTTTTGCAGTGTGCTTTTCTGTCCTGTTACTATACCTTCGTTGGTTGTGCAGCAGCGAAAGCCAGCAGAAGCCCAAAGAGGACGATCTGCTCCACAGAGCTCCCCATAGCACCTCGGAGCAGATTCAAACAGAACCAGCTGGATCTTTCCGCTAAACTCAAAGTGAGTTCTTGTTTGTACACATTTTAAAAGCCAAATCATGTAGAAAGAACAAAAAAATAAAACATGAAAGCTCCACCCATCCGCCTCCACTCAAGTCAACAGAAATTTGACGTAATCCTGCTATGTGCATAACCTTTACGATTGATTCTGAATGTCCAGCTTCTGGACTTTGTTCACGTATGTTTGGTGAACGCCATCCCACTAATTTGAAAACCTACAAAAGTTATATAACTGAGACAGTTTGACCAGAGCACATGCTTTGTTAGACAAACAGGCAAAGAACAGAGATAACTTGTTTTAAAGTTCAAATTTATTCATGACCTTTTCAAATATTTTCAGGCTTTTTGACGATGTTGGTAAGAAAAGATATGGGCAAGATGCTATTTCATAAACAAACACAGATAAATTGCTTTTAAGCGTAGCTTTGCAAGACAGAGAGGAAGAAAAGATATATGAGCCAGAACCCTTATATGATCTCAAAAATATTAAATATCTGCATTCCTTTATTAATATACAATCAGAATTAAACAAACAGCAATCAATAACAACAAAAATCTTCCAGGATCCATATGCATTAAAACAGTAAGGTTATTGAACATTAATGGGTTTCATTTTTGCCCCTTTCACCTCCTTTAATGGTACAAATGTTTTTTATTTATGTTTAATTTTCTTTAAACGTACTTTAAAACGGTATCATTTTTTTCACTGATCCTGACTAATAGGCATTTGAATGCTGGTAATGTTGTTTTAAATGTGCATTTGGTCATTCATTATAGCTTCCAGTTAAAGTTGTGCAACAAAGTAATCATTCAAAGTCCTCTCCAGGGCAAAGTCAGCTCCCACCAGCCAACAGTTCATTGGCACAGGATTGGCAATGCTGTAGTCAGTTGCAGTGGATCTGGAAAAAAAAGAGAATTAAACAACTCTATTTTTGTTGCCAAACAGAAAAATATATATAAAAAAGAACAGAATAAAAAGTATACCTGAAAGCAGGAGCCTCTCTGTCATTGAGCTTCAGTTTCCCATCAGATTGTTGTAGATGCACCTGATAGTCTGCTGGTTTTAAAGCTGCACTCAAAAATGCAGGACTTAGCATTACAAAGCTGGCTCAGAATAATCTTCAAATACTGTGTTTGGATGAGCTGCAAGCTACAGTAGATGCATCTTTTCCAAAAGTTCATAATTGGGAAAAAAAAGACTTTTTACTCACCTAAAAGTCCCTCTGTGTCGTTGGCAGATGGCATCTGCCGCAAAACAGGCCAGAGGAATTTGTTCCCGTCCTTCTCATGAATGAAGATAACCAAGCGCACATCCTCCACCGCAACATCTATTTCTTTGACACGCATGATCACTGTAAGACTAGAAAAATGCACACAGATTAACTTCTGTTTTCCAGCCTTTAGAAAATCACATTAGCTCTGGTAAGAAGGTCCACATCTCTTTTGGAGCTTTCATGGACTAGAAATCTGTCATTTTATCATGACAAGTACACCAAAAGTACCATTTGTCATAAGTTGTGGTTGTAGTGGTGAGGAGAGACGCCGAGACCCAGGTTATGGTGGTGATGATATTTAATGATGAAAATAAAACTCAGTCCAAAACAGGCAGCACGGCAGAGAGACAGGCACACAGCCAAATACCGGTAGCAACTGAACGACAGGACTTCGTGCGAGCGAACACAAACCAGGACTTAGCAGTACAACTGGCGCGACAAACGACAAAAGACACTGACTACGACAAGGACCCGACGAGGAACACGGACAACAGGAGGGTTTAAATACACACAGGGTAATCAGGGGGATACGACACACCTGGGGAGCAATCAACAGGGAGGACAGAGACTCACAGGGAACAGGACTACACAGGGAAAACAGGACTGAACACAGAAGAACTCAAAAATAAACACACAGAAACCCAGATCATGACACCATTAAGTAATATTTAAATCAAGTTCCTTTGCACACTCTAATTCAGAAACTAGTGATAATAAAAAAAAAATCTATTGCAAAAAGCCCAGTGTTAAATTTGAAGATAATTGTTGTTTCTTAGAAGGAAGTTGTAAGTTGTAAATGACAGAAGGTCACCGTCCAGCTGTGATGAGATCCTGTCCAGTGTGCCGCGTCGCGGTCTGTCCCTGTTGAAGACTGATTCCCTCCGGATCAACCTCAATGTGCTGGTCAGCGCTGATGTGAATAACGATCTTAGCGAAGCCTCCGTTTGTTAGCGAATCCAGCTCACCATTTACAAACAGCGCTGATACCAAGAACATCAAATAAAGGTGGAGACCATTTTAACATGGAAGTTTTGAAAACAAACTTCTCATCTTGAAATGACACAAATAGAAACATTACGAACCCTTGCTAGGATGGTGGAGCAGTTTGAAAATGTCAGCTTTACTGACATCAAAGCAAAGTGGAAGAGGCTGATTTTCAGCTTTCCGAAAAAATCTGTGAGAAACAGGAACTGGACGGAGAGAAAAGGTTTGTGTAAAAAAACAGATGTCATAAACAGACAGTCATTCATTTCAGCTACACATGAAATAATCTGAGTTTCATCTACGGACATTTGATGATGATTATTATTCCTATAAAAAAAGAATGCAGTTCTAACATAAACAAATAGCTTCAACTGATCACAAGTAACTGAGTTACATTTATTTACTTTGCTTAAATAGGATAAACTTCCTTAATAAATTACTTCTAAACTACTTATTTAAGACGGATCACGTATTCTCTTTTTTCAGTACTGAAAAGGAAAAACTCAATACAGTATAACTTACTGTATAGTTTGTGTGTTTTTCATTTTACAGTTGCATTCTATGTTTTGCCTGATCTGTTTTCTCCAGCAGTATTTCATCAGTTTCAGATCAATTTGTCCTTATTATGCTAATTTCTCCCTATATTTCTTCAACAGGGTTACCAATTGTGCTACTGGACAGCTGGAAAAAGTAATAACTTTTCTGAAGTTATGTAGGCTGTAAATCTACATAACTATTTTTGTTGCCAAAAAATAAAAAAGATTGTAAAAAAGAACAGAATACAAAATATTCAGGCCAAAGTGTCATAATTAATGGATAGGTAATACGTTACCGGGTGTTGTTGTCATTTCTATTTCCGTCGACTGAGTCTTTGCAATAATAGCGATGGACATATCTGTAAACAAAGTTTGATCTATTGAAAGCTTAATCTCAGAGAAGAGGAGATTTCTTTAACCATTTGCTTTAACCAGTTCAGTATTTACATCACTATGAAAAAATATTTTCCCATTAAAACTTTTTGTTTGTTTTTTAGTTTTTTGTTTTCTGTCACAATTAGGTTTCAGAACAAACAAATTCTACCATCAGTAAAATGTATCATAAGTGAGCTAAAAAAAACTTGTCACTTGATTTATTATTTATTAATTTTGTTTAGATATTAAGTAATATCAACCAATTTATAGCTTATATATTTAATTTCACTGATTGTACTGATTAAAGGCAGATTTCTAGAATCAAGACATCATGTAACTAGAACCTGCCTGACAACATGAGGTGAGCTAAGGTGCTGTATCAAAGTATTTCTTCCATATTTGCTCTTTTCAGGCCAAAGTGTCATAATTAATGGAACCATGAGTTCTTTCTGAAGGAGAAAGTTTGGCCCTCGGTTAGTGACTTTAGCCTCAGGCGTACTTTGGTTTTTCGTCACCAAGATTATTCACATCACACCAGCAAAACCCTCTCTGACTGGCTAAAAAATACAAAATCAAGGTTTTGGAGTGGCCTTGTTAAAAATTTGACTTGAATTCGTTAAGCTGCTGGGGCATGGCCCAAAACGAGTCACTCATGTAACATGTCATATTATTATTTTGCTTGTAAGTCATGTACAGAAAATATCGAAAGGAGCCATGTGAGATTTAAAAAATAAAGACATTCCATCTAATGAATTCATTTTTATGATTTAAAAAATAGAAAACCTTGATTTTATCATTGACGATATCAAGAAATATATTTTTTTTGCAATGCAATTTTATAGTAGAACTTTTGTGTGATGTGTCATACCATAGTCATCGTAATCAGTCCTTACATTAGATGACAACAAGGACCACCCTGAAATGAAAGAGGTAATAATATTGAAATTACACACAGTCATTTATCAGATCTTCAATAGTAACAATAACCACTAGAAACAATAAGTACTAGATAATTATAAAAGTATTTTACCTTTTCACTTTTTTTAAATTAACTGTCGTTAAAAGCAATATGGATTTTGTAAATAATTAATCAATTCAATAAGAGCAGCTCTTTTTGAAGCAGAATTGTACCAGACACTGAAAAAGTGATTTAATGAGCTGAAATTTGCTGGTGTTGTGCCAAAAAGTGATGGTCTGCCTTAAATGGATCGCATGCTGTGTATGAGTGAATCTTAAAAACTGTGTTGTTTCAAATAACTTGCAGGGTTTGCAGTTAAAAAATTGTTTCTCAACATCTTGAGATGTTGAAGTAAATTATTGCTAAAACACAGATTTGTCTATCAGACACTTAAACAGATTTTTTGTCTCCCTTAATTGATTCCCAGAAAGCTTCATGTCAGAGCATTATGATGCTTTTCAAATGGTTCAGGCTTCAACTTTTCTATATTTCTCCCCTCCTTATCTGTGCTGCATTCACTCTGATTACCCAAACATGTCGCAAAGACATTTTTTCTCTTTCTTCTAGTGATTGGTTGCACTGGTGCTACATTAGTTTTATTTAGATGTTGAGAAACTAGGTTACATGCGTTACTTGAAATCTGTTTGTGGTGATGTGAAGGAGGAAAACTACGAGGTCCAAAGTGTCCTATTCAAAACAAAGAGACGATAACGTTAAAATCACACGCATCCGTTCATTTCAAAATGATATTGAGATAATTTCTGATGATCTCAAGATGTGTGTTATATTCACTGTCTTTATCTGATTATCCCAACATGCCGCAAAGGCTTTTTTCTTTCCTCAAAAGAATAATTTGCTTAGGCCGACTTTTGAGAAATTAGGTGTCATGTGTGACCAAACTGGTCTTTCTCTATAAGCTCTGATTTTATGTGATTATTCTCATGACAGTGTGTGGTCTATTATACCATGTGAACCAGGATGTCGAGAGAGCCCAACACGTCCTATTCAAAACAAAGATAACGTTAAAATCACATATATCTGTGAATTTAAAATTTATATTGAGATTTATATTCTACACACACACATAAACTGTTTATAGAGAAACTGGTCTTTCTCTATAAGCTCTGATTTTATGTAACGCTTCTCATGACAGTGTGTGGCCTATTATACCATGTGAACCAGGATGTCCAGCTTGCCCAACACGTCCTATTCAAAACAAAGAGAAGATAATGTTAAAATCACATAGAAAATTAAAATTCATATTGAGAAGGTTTTATTCTGCACACACACATAAACTGTTTATAGAGAAACTGGTCTTTCTCTATAAGCTCTGATTTTATGTGATTATTCTAATGACAGTGTGTGGCCTATTATACCATGTGAACCAGGCTGCCCAGAGAGCCCAAAGTGTCCTATTCAAAACAAAGAGAAGAACATGTTAAAATCACATATATCTGTGAATTTAAAATTTATATTGAGATAGTTTTATTCTGCACACACACATAAACAGTTTATAGAGAAACTGGTCTTTCTCTGTAAGCTCTGATTTTATGTAACGCTTCTCATGACAGTGTGTGGCCTATTATACCATGTAAAAAAGGATGTCCAGCGAGCCCAACATGTCCTATTCAAAACAAAGAGAAGATAATGTTAAAATCACATAGAAAATTAAAATTTATATTGAGAAGGTTTTATTCTACACATTAACATGAACTGTAGACAGGGATATGCCAATTATTCCAAAAAGATATGGATTTAACACTTTGGTAACACTTTATTTGAAGGGGTGTGAATAAGACTGACATGACACTGTCATAAACATGACATAACACATGTCATGAACATCAATAAGTCTTCATGAATATTTATGACTGTTGTCATAAAGCGTCATTCGGTAAATCATGACACTTCTAATACAAAGTTGACATTGTTCAAAATGTCTTTACGACAACTTGACATTAATCTAGACAAAAATGTCTTCGATATGACAACTTAACATTAACCAAGAATCATATGTCATAAGTATGTCATAATAGTAGACATAATGATTTCATTGTTACACCACAAAAAGCTTTAACAAAACAGCAATTAATATTCCCACTGCCTGAGAAAAAGCTAAACAAGTAGGACCAACAATAAAGATTTCATTGAGCTTCATTACACTGTCAAATGATTTAATAACAGATCAATAGCAATTTCTTTTACATCAAGTGGAACAAGTAACACCAGTTATGAATATGTCATTAAGTGTTATTACAGTCTCAATAAGTAAAGTGAAACAAGTAGCAACAGTTATGAAGATGTCATTACAGTGTCATTAATATTAACTCTTACTTCAAGTAAAGTGAACCTAGTAGCAACAATTATAAAGATGTCATTTAGTGTTATTACAGTGTCAAATGCTATGCTAACAGCATCGCTGATCTTACCTCAAGTGAAGTGAAACACTCTGGACTACTTATAACTACCATCATAGCTGTAGAACAAACCATTTGTACACTGGAATAAAACAAAAGATAACTTGTTCTTCAAACAGAGGGTTTAACGTCTGGTCAGTATACTGTTACTCTGAAATACAGATTGAAAGACTAAAACAAAATTACTTATTCTTTAACTTAAGAAAATAGGTTCTTTCATCAGTAAAAATTTTTTTGCTTTGATTGTGTCAGCCATCTCCTTTGTTATAGTCTTCCTGTAATGCTCTGAAAACAGGAGATCTTCTTCTTGTTTTCATTTCCCGGAAGCAGCTCTTTGAAGGTGTCCACAAATGCTCAGAAATTACAGCTGTTCTTGCAATAGTTAATCATGGTGAAAGCCTTTTCATGAATTCAAACTTGGTGAATCTCTTCTGGAGAACTCGGTGATGATTCAATTCATTGTGGTCACTTAAAAAAAAAAGAACAAAACCAAAAAACAATGTCATTTATTTAAATACCATTCCAAAAATGTCCCTTGCTGCACACTGTCAGAATGGTAGACTGGCAGACAAATGTCTAGTTAACATGACTGGTTGTTATGAAATGCAATACAATCATTTCTTAACACAAGTAGCATAATAAATGGAGCTGAACAAAATTATTCTGATCAAATATTTGTTTGGCAGAAGTTCAGACAGTCTGCCACTGTTATTCGAATGCATCATTTAATGTATAGTTTTAGGCACATGAGTGTATCTTTTCACTTAATGAGCATTATAAGCTATTTCCATTAATAACCAGATACTCTGGCTTATTGATGTTTGCAAGAAGCTTATTAAGAAATGAATAGATTTAACATCAGTTTTAGTTGTCTAAAACGTAACTTAACTCAGCTGGTGAATGTTGATTCCTGCTCCCCATTCCCCACTTACCTGGCTGTCCCACCCCACTTCACATGGTGAAAATAGTAACACAAAAACGACTTACCTAATTTTCTTGGGGAATATTTCATCTGCTTCTTTCTCTTTGGTCAAACAGGAACTTCTTTCTCTGGTGGCTGGTCCTTATCCTCCACATCGTAGCATGTCTTCATTAGTCAACTTTGTCCTCCCCACCATGTGTCCTGAGGCTAGCCTGGGTCTTCATGTGGCTAAACTTGCCAAAGCAAAAAACACAAGCACTGTGTCACATCAGCCAAGTTACTAAATAATGCACATAAAGGATAACTTTGACTAACATATTAGCTTTTAATTTGCTAGATTAAAATTGGAGGGAAAAAAACTAATTTGACTGTCTTTAAAATATGTTTAATATTTAGGGCTAAGATTACAGTAATGGAGTTTAATAACTTTAGCTAACATTAACTTACAGCAAGGTAGGATTGGCTTGAATTGCTTATAGCTAACATTACAGAGAAAGAGAACATAGTCAATGTTATTTTCTCAAAGAAAATGTAAAGTTAATAAGACACATACCTCATATGAATTAGGTATCAAACTTCGGCTTCTTTTTAAACAGGAGGTCTGGCCGTTATAACTTGTGTTAGATTTGCGCCACAATATGGAAGATTTCTTCTTCACCAACACACTGCACGCCTGTCCGTGCACTGCTGCCTCTCACTGGTGGAGATGGTGTACTGCACTACTTAAAACAGCCTTAAATAATGTTTCATTATTTAAGGCTGTTAAATAATGAAACATTATTTCATTATTATTTCATGATGTAGACATCAGAGTTCATAGATGTGTATATCTATGAACTTTGTAGATGTAGACATCTACAAAGTTCATAAGTGCTTTGTTGACATCTTGCTGTAAAACTTTAGGATCAATTAAATTAAGAAATTTAAGACTAAACAAAATGGCAGAGCTTTATAATATTACCACATAAAGCTAATTTTTAAAGTTTAATCGGTAATACTTTATAATAAATTTATGTCAGATCACGATTTCTTGGTTAATGTCAAGTTGTCATAACAAAGACATTTTCAATAATGTCAAGTTTGTATTAAAGGTGTCATGATTTACCGAATAACACTTTATGACAACAGTCATAAATATTCATGAAGACTCATTGATGTTCATGACAGGTGTTATGTTTATGACAGTGTCATGACAGTCTTATTTACACCCCTTCAAATAAAGTGTTACCAACACTTTTAATATTTCATTTCCTGCTACTCGGGTTGATGTATAAATATACATAAATACAATTCCTCCAAAATTCTGCAGGAAAATTTCAACTCTGTTTAATCAAGGCTGCTTTTGTGTGGAAAGCCATTTCAGCCAAAATTAAATAAATAAATGAGTAATTGGCAAGGCCAGGTAGAAATAAATTTGGGAATAAATAAATGTATAAATGATTAAATAAAAATGGGAATAAAGATGCCGATAACTCATTTATTTATTTTCTTTAGCCATTTATTTATTTTATTTTGGCTGAAATGGCTCTCCATACTTTTGCTGTATTTTTTGTTAAATTAAACTGTATATCCAAGAAAAATCAAGCATTTTTCACACAATATAATCTGAGTTATCGTTTTTTTGGACAAAGACTCTTTCTTGTTTTATATTTGCCTAATATTGCAGATATTGCGTCCAATTTTTCACAGATGGACATTTAAGCTAAATGATTATTTTTAAAAAAAAATGCTCTATCATCATTTCATCATGATGCATCTTACTGTCATTGATTCCATAATAAAGAAGGCAGAGAAGGAGACATTTACTGTTGGCTGGTGTGGCGTAACTTTCGACCCGGGGTCCGTCGCCCTCTTTGGGTTTGTGGAGGACTTCTAGATCCTCCTTCTGTGGCTTGGTGACCACCATGGATGTGAGTGGGGTCACAAAGCTGTATTTCAGGGACAGCTCCAAGGCTTCGCTCTTCACTTTCTCTTTCTCAGGTCCAGATACCAGCAGCCTGCATCGTAAGTGTGACAAATGAGATAAACAGCAGCAAAACATTGGGCACTTTTACACTTTGAATGTTTATGCTTTTCATCCAACATCGTGAACATTGTCATTCAGATGGTATATTTTTGTCTGACAGCTGCTTTTAAAATGTAAAACTCTAGAGCGTACTTCCTTTATACAATGACTATAACATACATGGAGCTGCAATTAGATTCAACAATCATGATTATTCATTTTTAGCTTTGAATTGGTCATTTGAAATGATCTTCTTTCCAGGGTGATACAATAAGATAATACATAATTTCAGCAAATTTGCTCTTTATGTTTAAACTCCCAGTTGGTTAGCAGATGGCTGCTCAGAATGAACCACTGAGGTTAGATCCTGCTGGCTGTCGGCTCTCCCGATAGCAGGGATTCATGCTGCTCAGTGTGGGGAGCAGCGATTCCTCTCCCGTACTGCTTCTGCGTCCCTACTAATGTACCCACTACTGCTGCTGCTTCCTCCACAGCTGAATCCAACGTTTTAGCTTTAACTTTACACTGTGGAATAAATGGTAAAAACTAAGGCAAAATATTTAATTGATTAACATTGTCTTACTGATTATCTTTTATGGGCGTGGCTGTCTATATGGTGCGCTGATGTGTTTGCCTTCTCTCAATCGAATCCTCTCTCACATCAGTTTGTCTAAAAATGTATCATCAATGCCAAGAGTTTTGTTTTGGCACAAAGGTAATTCAACAAGAAAATAATGTCAATTTTGAAAGAAAAAAAAGTTGTTTGTTCTTATTTGCATTGTAATAAAAATTGTATGTAGAAAATTATTTATAATCAGCTTCATAATCAATGGAAAAAATTTTGCCATTACAGCCAGAAAACCAAATAATAACAACAAGCCACCCTCTAAATTGCTTTCCCTGTTTTTTGATAAATTGTCTTTGGCTATGGGCTCCGAGTCTTTGATTCAAGCCAGATTCAAGTCAGAACTGTGACTGAGCCACTTAAAAATATGTCCAGTAAAGAACCATGTGTATTTCATTAAAAGATTATCTTAAGCCTGGACCTGGATAAGATTTCAAAGTGAAAATCCTTTTTGTGCCCATCGATTAAAATTGTAGTGGAAAACTGCAAACAGAATCCTAAATAAAAATAGAAATGAAATGTGACATATTGTACCACTTACTCTTTCTCCAGAAGTTGTTTCACAGTAAGGTAGGCCCAAACCCTTTGAAGAAGTCCATCAGCAATTCCAGCAGAAGAATTCACAAACTCATTTGTTTTAGAAAATGTCACTTTTTCTTTACTCTGTCATAATGCAAAAACAAATTTAAAGTTAGTGCACAACTTTTTAAAATAATCTAGAAAAAAGTCCTAATAGTTAGACATTGTAGATTGATCCTTACTGAAATTGCAATAACTTCTGGCACAAAGTCTTCAATGTTGTTGTCAATGATCTCACCGGCCACCACGATCTCAGAGCCGTTATAATACTGACTGAAATTAGTCTGGGTCAGATTGGTTCCACCGACGTAGATCATTGTGACGTCTGTTAGGAGAGGATTGGCCACTTCTTCATAAAAGCCCTGTTGATGTATAGTTTCATACAGTGAAGATGGCAGTTTTCTGCATAAAAATGTTGGAAATTGATAAGAAGAGTATTGGTGAAATGGAGGAGGATACTTTGAGCTGCAAATCAGCATCAGAGTCTTCATAGATCCGTCTTGCTACACCGTTGTTCCCCAAAGACATTTTCTCCAAGAATTCAAAATTGACATCAAATCCAAAACCAAGACAGTAGAGAGGAAACTTTCCTGCAATCGCCTGTCTTACATTTGATTGTATTTCTTCGCGATTTGTCACTCCTAGAACGACACCAGATTAAAACTTTTAACATATTCATAATTTTAACAGGATGGTGATATACTGTGAATGAAATAATGGATTGAGTACCAACAGAGTAAATATCTCATTATTGAATTAACATTTTGAAGGTGTTTGTTCTAGTGCATGTGAGTGTGTTTTAAATTTACCTGATGTTGGGTCTCCATCTGTGAGAAGTATTAGGATGGAAGCTGAACCTTCTCTAGGATGTGCATTCAGCATGCGAGCCCCTTCCAACACTGCTGCGTTGATGTCTGTGGCTGAGAGAAGTAAAAACAAAATTCATTACTTGTCATCCTGCTGCAAGGTGTTTGTATTCCTGTGTACTGAGAAATCTCACCTCCTCTGTCAGTGATACCATGTGCAAATTTCTTGGCACCCTCCAGATTTGCACTGGTGGCCTGAACGAGTTCTCTTCTCCAGTGAGATATTTGGCTGTCAAAACTGAGAAGACCAAAGAAGTCGTCTTCGGCCAGGTCGTTCAATATATGGATTAAAGCAGTTCTGGTCTGTGGAAGAGACACACATAAATAATAAGGTAAGAAACAGTCAATAATTTGTTTAGGGTGAATCACACACTGTTTGTTTAATTGTAACAAGCTTTTGAAATAATTTACCTGTTGCATTTTTCTGCCGTGCATTGAGCCACTTCGATCTATAACAAAGACGACGTTCTTTGGTATTCGGGGAAGGTCTGATGGAGCAAAGTGATGGACAAAGTATCCGTCCAAAGTCTTGGAAGAAGTAAGAACATGCAAATGAGTGAAAGAGTGAAAGATACATCGACTTTTTGGTCATGTTTTAAGCTAAACACATCTTCATATCTATCTGTAATAGTAATTGTTTTCGGGAGTGTTTCACCTTGATGTCGCCCAGTCCGTTGCCTCGATTTACGTCATAAACAACAATCAGATCTCCATTCAGACCCCGCTCTCCACAGCGCTCACAAGTTGTCTGTTGGTCCACCGTAGGATAAAAATACACCCATGCCTGAAACAACGTAAGAGAATTATGTTTCTTATGTCACACAGGAGACTTTGCGAAGTTGTGTTTACATTTGTGTATTTATTTGATGTGTATTTAAGTGATAATATAAAGGGAAATCATTTAAATTGGTGCTATGACGGACTTTGTATTCATTAATTAACTACATAATTTGCTTATTTTCAGAGTCAGAAGAGAAAGAAAACCTGATAAATCAAAGACCTTGAAATACTGAAAATTTCTTCCTTCAAAATACGATTACAACACAATCAGAACAAAACTTTATCAGGTAATGGATAAAATAATATATATAATATCTCCAACAGTGAAATGTAGTGTTTCATTTCAGAGTGTCAGTTAAGTGAGTTCAGTATTCTAAATTGTTTTTAAGAACTGGAAACAAAATGACATTCGTTCCTTGTGCCATATCATACATTAGTATACATCATGAGCAACATACGTGCAATGAAGAAAAAAATAATAATCCACTTCTTAAAATTTTGAGCCAACTCCTATACTGAAGATAAAAGAGAAAATAGCCTTATAGGACCAGCTGTACCTGTTCATCTGCACGTGTTTTGGTGATAGCATTAGCCAAGACATCGGTGCTCAGTCCTCCTTTCACATCAATGAAACTGATGCCGGCTTTCTCATGAATGTGCACATCAACCTTGTAGTTAGAAAACCAAAGCAATTAGAAGCATTCATCAGCACATCTGATGTTATTTTCACTATAATCGAAAAACCTTGAAGTCCTTGACTGGCTGCATGGGGCGAGCGTGGATCTGCAGCTCGTATTTGCCGTGGGTTCGCTTCAGCAGCTCCTCGTAGGTGAGCTCAAAGGTGACCTTTTTGTGGGCCGCCAAAGTTACAGAGGTCTTAAATTCCTCCATGGTTCTCCCTACAGAGCTGAGAACAAAAGCAGGAACTGCAATTTATTACAAGATGTTAGACGTTTCAATCTTAAATATTTCTGGTTGCAGATATACAAAAACATGGAGAAAGTGTGGGACACCAGAAAAAACATTTATCTGAGGGAATTGGGACTGAGTTACCTGACAATCCCAGCACTCTGACCACGAGACACAGCCTGAGTGTACTGTTGCTGAGCCTGCTCCTTAGTTTTCACAATTCCATCGTACATTTGACCATCAATAAGCCTGAAGAGGTGAGAAAAAAATATCTGAAACTAGAACAATGATTTATCACAAAATAATAACTGTGCCAAAATATCAGACGCTCTCACAAGTCTTTCTTCCACTCACATCCTGAATTTACTGATGAAGGCATTTTTGGGGATCTGAACATGGAATTCAACTTCTTTCGATTCAGTCATGCGATTCACAACGCGGCTTGTCATAACGGTGGTGGCGTATCGGCCGGTCACAGTGGAGTTGATGTGAAAACTGTAAATGTCCCAGTCGTCCTGTTTGAACACAGACAGCAACTCAGCAGCAGACACCCAATTGAGAAACAATGCATTTTTTTCTGCACTGATGGATGAAACCTTATTATAGACTGTGGACAAACTCTACTTTTATGAATTGATCTAATAGTTCATATTTTCTGCATACACAAATCCTAATGGCAACCATACAAAGTGTTTCACAGACCTTTGTCACTTGTTACGCTACTCTGCACTTTGTGTTGAAAATGAGGCTGCCCTAAAAAATAATGAGTAGCTCAATAAAATGTTCTGCAAATTGACTTAGAAAACAAATATTTGCGCAACAAAAGAGGCAAAACTATCTGGTAAAGAGGACAGATTCTACATTTTTGTAGCATCCCTAATCCTTTTCTTTTCTTTTTGTAAAGCCAGCAGTTCAACAGCTAGTTTTCTAAACTCGTTTCTTCTTCTTTGACAAAATTATGTCCAGCCTTCAGCAAATGTTACCGTTTTCTTCACAATCTGCATATTCACATAAACATAAATAAATGTGGGCAATTGTTCCATAAATGCATGCATAATGACTCATTAAAATGTGAATTAACTGTGCAATTTTATTTTCTAAAGTCACAACTAGAAACTAGTGCAAATAAATGGTTCCTTGCGACAAAAAAAGAACACAATTTAATTCAATTTAAATCTAAACATGACATTCATCATTTGAAATAGTATCAACCAAATCTATTTTTCTCGTCTCAGCCTCAATAATCGCAGACAGAGACTTCATGTTACTTAAAACAACTTGTTTTTCCACAAAATGTCAGTCATATGAGTATAAAAGCACATTTGTTGGTGAAGTTAAAAGCAGGTAAAGATTCTTCTCTGAAGCTAAAAACACATTCGAACTCTGATCTGCTCTTTGAACCTCTGTTTAGAAAAGAAGCCTAGAGATAGGAGCTTTAAACATACAACCAAAATAATGATGTTTTTTACTTTTCACTGAATAATGTTCCCCATTTTAAGTTCTAATAACCACATAGTAAATTCTCATTATTTATTGAAAGATGTTTTTATGAATATTTATATTGGACATGTGGGATTTAACAAAAAAAAAAAAGCACTGAATATTTGTCCTTGTGCTAAATGTTTGCCAACAATGTTTTCATTTAGTTTAACCCTAACAAATTGTATCTAATTTTATGTTAAGGCTTTTTATATTTTATTTATATATATTAATGAGTTTATTTTCAAAGACAGTGGAACATATTCACAGCTTAAAGAAGAGCTTTGAAATAAAAGAATCATAATGATAAACTTAGAGGTGATTTGTCATTTGGGACATTTATATACTACGTTTTTGTTTCTTTATGTCACATATAAAGACTTTATTTCACTTGTGAATTTATTCCTGCTGTTTTTGTTGTTCAACAGACAAGCAAAAGTTTTGCAGTGGAGGCATGAAAATGAATCTACTGCAATCTTGATTTTTCCACAACAACAGTTCATTTTGTAATAGTTTTATGATTTTGTTTTAGCAAAATCTGCATGAATGAATTTTCATTTTAATCATGTCATAATGCACATTATACCAGCAACCCTCCCAACCCCAGTAAGGGACAAGGGTGTAAGAAAATGGATGGATGGATAATGCACATTATTATCTTCCTACCTCATAACTATGTAAACTATAAAATTTTTCTGCTACAATACAGCGGTTTCATTTCACAGACAAAAACAATGTAAACACATGCAGACAGTGGATGATCAATTGGTCCAAAACAACCTTAAGGGTTCAAAGAGCAAAGGCTCTTCACTCAGTTTTTTCTATTTATCTGAAGCAGAGTTCAAACTGTTAGAATAAACTGATTATTGAACAAACAATAAGTCTGTTTCATTAATTTGTAAAAACAATATATATATATATATATATATATATATATATATATATATATATATATATATATATATATATATATATATATATATATATATATATATATATATATATATACAAAATATATATACAATATATATACAATATATACAAAATATACACATTTATTTATTCTGTTGTCTTTTGTGGTTATCGTTCCCTCAGATCGTACCTTCTTTGGTTGTGCAGCAGCTAGAGTCACCAGAACCCCAAAAAGGGAGAGTTGCACCACTCCTGTCCTCATGATGGACCACGGTCAAACAGAAGCAGCTGTCTTCTGAACTCCAACAGACTCAAAATGCACAGTACACACTTTATTTGAAAACATTTTAAAGAACATTTTCCCTTAGTCTCCTCCCTCCTGATCCTCTTTGAAATGATAAAAAAAACAGTCACATGGATAAATCCACCCACCAAATCAGTTCCACCTTCTCCCTCCCCCAAAGTAAAATCCAATAGTAAATGGGTTGTGTGGGTGTAATCTATGCTGTCGAAAAAGTAAGGCAATTGTCTGAAAATTTACCTTGGATGACTGGGCTTCGATCTTCATTTGTTTGTGTTCTGATTTCTTTGTTACGGTTTAGGAAGGTCTTGTCATTTAGTCTTTTATTACAGGCACTTGTCTTATTCTGTTCATTTATCTTTGCTCACTATTGTAATTAGGGTCTTGCCTTAAGTTTATTTCTTTGTTTGGCTTTGTATTTATTCCCTCTGTGCATTTTGGATCTTTCTCTTATGTTACTGTCAGGGATTTTTACATTTTGTTTTGTAGATACTTTTGTGTCTAGCTCGGCTCTGTCTATGTTACTTATTTACCTTCCCTCAGTCTCAATATTTGCTTCAATATACAACTGTTTGACATTCTCTCAGTTAAGCTCACTATCTGTATACAAATGTACATTTTCTACAAATGTACAGTATTTTTTTTTTTTTGGTTTACTTTCTGCTGATGTAAATACAATTTTGCATCTGCAATGTCTCCATTAAAGAAATTAACTTCAAATCATATGTGAAAAACCTTGTTCACGCAATAAATCATAAAAAATAATCACAGCGACAGATGTAAACAGTTACATAAAATATATGTAACTGTTGCCATGGCGCTAGCATTCATCATCTATCAGCCATCAGAGAAGACGCTGGCGTCTTATTCAGGCGTTGGAGTTAAAAGCCTCTTATACCTGGGAGCAGCAGTGAATGCAGCATTTGGGAGATTCTATAGTCGGTGATTTTCCACACGAGTTATGGATTCAAAATGTTCAAATAACACACAACTTTTTTATGAACTGTGTGATGCAATAACATTGCTCATTATCCAAAAAAACAACATCATCTTCTTCCTGTCAACTTCTTTGTCGTTTTCGCCAGTAGTAACATCCTGCTGTTGATCGTGTGACTTGTGTGATGCAAAAAGGTTTTTCCATTGCAGTTTTGTGAAATATTTTGATTAGGCCCAAAATCCACCTCAGCCTAATCCTTTGTCTAGAACTATTTTTCATATTATCAGCATTTACCAAACAGCAACCAACAGTAAGGTTATTTTTTGACATCTCAGCAATTATTTACCTTAATAGATTGTCTCGGTTTAGTATTGTTAGTCTTTTAAGGATTCATTTATTAGTAAAGTCTTTAATTTGTCTTAAAGACTTATATCATTATGTTATAATTTACCAATAAGTAATCTTTCAGAATATTAACACTATTTATTATTTTTTATGTGTGTTTTGTTTTTGTAGTGCATGCGGACATGAGATATGACCTTTCACCTACTTTGCACTGTTTTTTTTATTACCCCAAAAATTCAGGACTCTTGGACATTTTGCTCCTTCCATAAGTCATTCAAATATCAGTCTTTATTGCCCTGAAGTGACTCAGTGAGAAGCTCTTTTGTTTTAGCCAATGTGTCCTTTAGATATGAATAATCATATTTTTATTGTGTAGCAGCTCATAAGAGCAGAATTCGAGTAAGTCAGCATGATCTACTACTATTGATTTTTTCTAACTGTGCAACTGTCAAAAGGATGTGCAATGAATTTCTGTAATCCGTTTTTTAAAGACAACTTCAACTTTTGGCATGAAGCAGTTATCCAGTCTGTTTTTGACAATGAAAAATCTGTTTGAAAGTTAACATAAAGAAAACACACCGACACAAAGAAGGTTAATGTGAAATGCAAAGGAGGGAAAGATTCATTGATTCTGTTTTTTTATTGGTAGTCTAATGCACACATACAGCCATATTCTTACTAAAGTCCATCTGTGATTGGCTCTTCAGGCTGAGTGACGTTTTTCTCTCCAGGAAGCTGCAACCTCAGGGAGCGCAGCTGAGCTCTTAAACTCAGAAGCGAGTAAAAGATCCGGAAATGAACCAATGAAGACGTTCTCCTCATCCAATCAGTGCCAGATTGAATGGCACTGATCCAATCAGTGAATCAACCATACTGAACACAACCAGTTCAGTACGGTTTTGTTTGTATATTTGTGCTCCAGATGTTTTGTGGTCTAGCTTTTGTTCCTGCCAACCTTTGCTCAGCATCACTTAAGGATTTAGGGTTAGGGTTAGGAATAACCCTAACCCTAATGTCCAGTTTGATTCTGATGCTTTCAAAAATGGGAAACCATTTAATGACTGGAGCCATAAAACCTAATGAATGCTTTCCCTTATTCACAGAACAACGTTCAGGTCAGACAACATCTGTGTTTAGATTCTCTGTCAGCTGAGCAGACCACTGGACTGTCAGAACCATGAGTTCTGACAGTCCAGTGGTTAAACTAATAAATACTTTCCCTTGTCCAAAGAATGGGATTCAGGTCAGACAGCATGTGTGTTTAGACTGTGTCAGCTGAGTAAACCACTGAACTGTAGGAATAATGGGTTAAAAAAAACGTGACACATACAAGTTCTAGATCAAAGTAGTTTTGATTCTTATGGCAAGGCAGCTTTTTGAGGACATAACAAAGTTTTCCTTTTACTATCCCTCCTGAACTGTCCTTATTCTTCCAAACTTGGGGGATGTTTGCCTTAGACATTATGCCTCAACATTATGCTGAGAAACTTCTGCCTCTAAACTTCATGTTATTGATTAAAGCTCACCCTGTCATAAGCTTAATTAATATTCTTTATGTTCATCTCTAGCCATAAAATATTTGCTCAAGTAGTGTTTTGTTGTATTTTGTTCATCATTTCTCTCTTTCAGTAACAGCTGAAAACTAAACCATGATGCGATTTTGAAAAAATATGATCCTTAACTATTCATTTGACTGCAAATGAATTTTGATCATTACAAAACATGTATTTGAAATATGTGATAAGATAACCTCCTAACAAAGAAATCCTCTTTCAGACTAATTGTTAATTGTAATTTGTTCTGTGCACTTTATCATGGTCAATTTAACCTACCTTGACTTGTTTTTTTTGGATCAATTTGTAACTTGTACTTTTTCTGAATTATTTATCATGACTTCCAGTTAAACACGGGAAACAAGAAAATCAGTTAAAGGTCTTTGCAGTACAAAGTCAGCGGGAAGAAGCCAACAGTCGATTTCTGCAGGTCTCCTAATCCTGAGGTCAACGACTCTGGAAATAAAAAAAGAAGAAAAAAATATTTAAACTGCTCTATATTTCTTTTGCAAAAATGTGATAATCAAAAGGTGAAAAGTATCACTGAGCATCAGTCTCTCGGTTTGCTATCTTCACTTTTGTGTGGGCATCTTGATGAACCTCTTCATACTACACATGATTTAAAGCTGTACACAAAATCCAACAAGAAAACCTTTACAAAACAATACATCCCCAGCAAACAGTGTGCACTGAATAAATGTTACTTAAGCAAATGCAAAAAAAAAAAAAAAAGAAGCTTAAATTAAGGCAAATAGGTCAACAAAAACAAAAACGTTGCTCACCTAAAGTCCTTCAGTGACTCCAACAGATGGCAGCAGTCTTAAAACAGGCCAGAGGAATTTCCTCATACGTATCTCATGGACTAAGATGACCAAACTCATGTCGCCATCTGTAACTTCTGTTAGATTTTAAACCCTGTTCAATGTAAATCTAGAAAAATAGACATGAAATGGCTTTTGACATGAAATGGCTTTTGAGGGCAATTGGTGGCAATAAAATATAAGTGTGAAAATGAAAAAGGGCCTGATTGCCTAATTAGATCTTCATTTATTTAAAAAAAAAACAACAACTTGTAGCATTTTATGTCCACTTTTACTGTTATTTAGTACTTTGTGTTGGTCTTTCGCATAAAATTCTTATGAAATGCATTGACGGCTCTAATGCGTCAAATTGTGAAACTTTAGACGAGCCTCAAGAGCAACTTTCAGATAACATTATTTGACATACAGTATTTATTTACTGTGTTTTCTCTACTAATCACATATAAGTTCTGCATCTTTGAATCAGCTTGATAAAAGCCTCTAAACATAAGAACGTACTTTGGGGATCAGTAACAATGTTGAACTTTTAAGAACAAGTCACCTTCCAGCTGTGATGTTTTCCGTTCTTGTGTGGCGAGTTGTATTTCATCCCTGTTGAAGGCTGATTCTCTCTGGTTCCACCTTGATACAGTAGTCAGCGCCGACGTGGATAACGATCTCTTTGAAGCCACCAATTTGTCTTGAGTCCAACACACGATTTATGTGAAGCTCTAAAGGGAAAAGAGGCCGCTCATCTGTGTATTATTACTTAAATTAAAACATGAGACATGAGCCTTTGTGGTCTGTGAAGAGGCTAAGTTGATGGTCATTTTCTGCTATGAGACAAAGACTGATCCCAAAGATAAGGAGACATTGTTCCAGGGGGTTTTGCAGAGTTTGAATTCACTCAGCCTCCTCCCTACATTTGTTTTATATAACAAAGAATAGTTTCTGTCTGTCAGAGAGTGCTGCTTTGACCTGCGGACTGCGTAACTCAATGCATTTTCTCCTGGCCGGCAAACAAGTAATAAATCTAAATAGACTAATTCTCTTGCCTTGATGATTCTTTTAGGCGATACATTTTTCTAACAGTCATGCAAGAAAGCCGTGTGTTTGAGAAGTTGGCTTAGCCGTGTGTGCCTTTGACTAGCTCACACACATAACATCATCTGGGCTGTATGTTTAAAATGATTCAAATCGTACAAACTTTGAAACAGCAGGAAATTCTATGAATAAATATTAGTGAACAGACATTACTTTGGCATTCCTAACTGATTTAACACTTAAAAAGCTTTGTTGGATTTAGTTTCAGACAACGAGGTGAAAAAAGGTTATTTTTGCTCAAATCAAACCATTTAAGGTTTGATTTGAGCATTTGGCGTTTTTCCGCACTCACAATCTGAACATAGAGATGAAGGCATTCTTGGGAATTTGAATTCAATTTCTTTTGATTCGTTCATACGGTTGGCGATACGGCTTGTGATGGTGGTGACAGCAGATCGGTGGGTCACAGTGCTGTTGATGTGAAAGCTGTAAATGTCCCAGTCATCCTGTGCAAACACAGATTTTGAAACAAGGTGAGACGATGACCCCAGCAGGCTGGCCAAAGATCAGGAAAACATTGTGTGGGATGGTGAAATCTCACTGGTGTGCCTGCAGAAACACCTATTATTTGTCCTTTATTTCACATTTTCAATGTTGATTTTCACAATTTGAAAATTTTAAGCTTAAATTGGAATTGGTCATCTTTAAAATTTTGAGAGAAGTGAAGATTGAGAGAAAAATAACTCTCTCAATGGGCACATGATTAATTCATCCCTCTGTTGCTATAGATAATTTATCAAGCAGGGAGTGAGCAGAGCTATTTACTAAATCACACATTAATTAGTTGTCAACAATTAAAAACAACACGACTATCGTACACATTTATTTTTTATTAGATATTCCCTTTCAAGTTTCCACTTCAATTTCCCTTTTACATTTATTTTTAGCATGAAGAAGAAGACTTTAACTTCATGAGAAATTAGATCCTCGGACAGTTCATGCACTAAAAATATCAAAGATAAATTTAAAACATCCGATAGATTGGAGAGTGCGAGTCACTCAACACATTTTTGTTGCAATTAGTGTGTTCCGGATGAAGAGAGGATCCTTCATAGTCTTACTAGACAATAAAGATATCTAAATATAGATGTTTATTCTGTTTTCCTGTTGTAAGACTGTACCTTGTTTGGTAGCGATGCAGTCAAAGCCAGCAGAAGCCCAAAGACAGTAAGCAGCACCGTGGCTCGGAGCAGGTTTGATCCTACGAAGCTAAAATATTGTTTTGTGGGCTATTTTGAGCCCCATTGTCTTGCATCCATTAGAAAAATCAAACACTCCCACACACTAATCCACTCCCTCTACAAGAAAACCGAACTATAGTGTAGCTCAGTGGCAAATATGGCTTTTAGTGTTGACAAGAATGTCCAGCTTTTGCACTTGGTCACAATTTTCTCACATCACTTTTTGGATCAGGAACAAAAACATCATGTTAAGAAAAAACAGATATTGGAAAAGATATTGTGCTGTCAAGGAAAATTTTATTATTGACTTTTTCAAATATGTACAGCTTTTTTTTTTTTAGAGTACTAATTTGACAAGGTTGGCAGGGAGTTGGGACAAGTGGTGACAGCAGGCAAAAGCAATAATACACCTAGATTTAAATGCAAGCATTAAAGAGATTAAAGACACAAGGGTCAGTGTAAAGCACAAAAGAAAGACTGCATAGGAGACCCACCCCCAACAAATAAAAAAATAAACATTCAGGAATCTCTGCTTTGGAGACCAAAAGCTAAGAAATACTGTCATGCCGCTCACCAGGAATTGTGTAATTTATATTAGGGGAAATCATAAACACTAATGAAATTACAATTGAACCATCTAAAGTGTGTCTGGGGTCTGTGTTTAATCAATGTAAGGAACATTAGTTAGTTTCTATCCTCACCAAACCAAAAAGGAAACTGATCGAAGAGCAGATTGAACGGTTTATGCCAAACATTTCAGTGAAAACCGCAGAAAGGGGAAAATATTCTTGAAGTCATAAACCAGAGGACTGAAATTGTGAGCAAAGGTCTGAAGATTAACAAGAAACTAATAAACGTTACTCCTAAGTATTTTTATAACTTACACGTTCAAGCACGGGTGACTTTGAAGAAATCTTAGTCTTCACATTCTTTATTCTGTTTTTCTACTGCCAGCATTTTAAAGACAAATAATAGATCATAAAATATCCACGCAATAATCTCTCCAAGTTCAGGAAGGCAACAGTATGTAAAGCTACAGATTGCAAGAGAAGAGGTATATGATGATGATGATGATGATGATGATTTTTACTTTTAAGTCCGTTTGTCCTCTTTGTAATGTGGTTTTGATACCATCATTCTTCAGTGGGTCACCAGCATTTAGCATTTCAGTAAATTCAAGCAGACTGTGAAGATGTGAAGTTAAAGGTTCAGAGATTTCAGCTAGATATAGCTGGACTCAAATTAACATAAGACATCAGTACTTCAGTAAGCCTTAAGTTGATTTGATGGGGGTCACCTTGTGTGAAAGGCAACAACTAGTGGCTTGCTTCTTATCATTTCACCATCTAATCAAATGACGGGCGTTTGTACTTATCTAGTTAAACATTTGGAGCTTAAAAAGACCCAATGTAAACTCAAGTGATCTCCACGGAAAATATGTATCAAACATGTCAACATTTTTCTCAGTAAATGCATCTCTAATAATCCTTTTACATGGAAAAGTGACAGCAGTTGTCAGCAACAACACAAGTAATCAAAAAATAATAATAATTTTGCTGCATTTCAAACTTCCTGAATGATACAGTGATGGCATTTGCAGCCATAATACAGAAGTGAAAAGAAAATAACTTCACCATAAACCCTCAGCGTCCATTTGCCTCTAGGAAGATTTCTGACTGATTCAAAAAATAGTTGTCCCAAAGCAAAAGAGTACTGAGGAAAAACTGGTAGAGACAGTAAAACCCGCATGTAGGTTTTACTCAGGTTGACTGACATGTAGTGTGAATTTCATGTCAAAATAAATATAAAAAACATGTTTGCTGAGAAAAACATTTTTGTGTTCAAGGTTTATTTTACCTGTTTCCTACCTGCGTCATCAGCTCTCAGGCCAAATGGAGTCCAGCTACCAAAAACCGGACCTAAATCAAACAGAGATGCTTTTGGATGACTTTAAAAAGGCTGTTCTCGCTGTTGGACTGAGATAATCTCCTCAGTTTGCCTAAAATGCATTCTGTTAATAATCTCAGGCTTGTGACTTTTTCAGGACAGACCAGATTTTTGGGCTGGAGCAGATGAAAATCTCTGGAGTGGTAGATCTGTGGAGGAGTTTAACAAGTTGTCTCCTTTGTCCCACTGTCTTGGTTGAAGTTTGTCCAAGCATTAATATGAACATTTTGAACGGCCAAGGTGGCACATTGTACTGGATGACGAACACTATAAAAGCTCTTCACTCTCACTGGAATGCTTGAACAAGCACCTACCTTTACTCACATAGTTTTGATACTTTACGTGTCCTAAGTAATGTCGTGTAGACGGTGCTTCTTCATCAGGGTTTTGTTAAGAGTCTTTAAACCTCCGTATCTAGTAGTGGAGGTCTGATTTATACGGCAGAAACCAGGACAGTGGTAATGGGTGCAGGACTTGCTCGTGTTCTGAATCTTTATGAACTCAATTTTAAAAACGTGTCCAGCTGCAGATGTAGGTTTTAGGTGCTGACATTCTCTAACCCTGCTTCTCCCAGTCCGGTTCTTCTTTGCTCTCAATCTACAAAACTAAACATAACCTTCATCCCCAGCCTATCCTTACATACTGACTACACTAATATGTTCATTTTTATGTTTTTTTTTTTACTTTATATCTTAATTGTAAAGATATGTAGTATTTAAAAAAAAAAATAAAGGAGCATTTTCATTGAACCTGATTTCATGACAATTTTGCTGATGATGTGATCATTCCTCAAAAAGCAAAATAAAAAAAACAAGTCTAACACACCCAAAATAAAAACGTAGGACCCCGAGGTTTGATCCCACAGTGTCATTTGAACATTATTTCTTGAGACTAAGAGTCGCTTCCTTATTTGGAGAAGACGTGAGGAGTGACCAACTGAATGAGGTCCCACATACGAGCCACCAAAATGAGCGAAAATGAAGTCAGGCGAGGATCTTTGTTTGCTGCTCTTCTATACTGAAAGGAGTGAGTAAGTGTGGCTTGAGTAGATTGAGTACAGATGCTCTAGAAGCCTGCAAGGAAGATATGTGGCTCCACGCTCTACCTTCAATGCTTGGCGAATGCTTTGGTGTCCTGCTGGGAGTGCCGAAGGAGGCGAGATTCGGAAATATTTGGAGATATCGCTCAGATTGCTTCCTTTTGCAACCTTTTTAACAGATACGCAGCAGCGAATGGATTAATCAAGTCTAGTTTCTGCTTTAGATCTAAATGCTTTTCTTTTGAAAACTGAAACTGCAGTTCAAGGCACTCTCACAGGTGTGGCTTGCACCTGAGGATAAAGTTCAAGCTCATTCAAATCTCTTAAGGATATTGCAAGCGCTTGTGCTGGAAGTGTTTCACTGGTGAAGAATGAAACGTGTCTACATACCGAGCTGAGAAAGCAGAGTAAAGCAACAGGTCCTAGTGACCACAAGGTCAAGTCTTCACAGTGATGGCATAATGGTTCCTATTAAGGTGCTGCATTGAAACCCACAGCTGCAGCACCAAACTATGGATTATCCTCTGTTAATTGTACAAACACATAGGCTTTGTACAGACAAAGAAAAATTCATATATACACATGGCAGCTTGTATGTATAAACATATGGGGGGTGAAATGAGCAACACAACTTCTATTTCTAAGTACAAAATGAATGAACAGAGCATCATGTACATTCTGTGAGAATTAATGTGCATCAATAAACACCGGCAGATGTCTGCGCTTCAAGGCTGATCTGGCTAATTTTAGTTCTCCTAACAGTATACTGCATGTAAAATAATATTTACTATAATATTATGAACATGACAGTTGTTGACTGAAATAAAACAACATAAAACTCAAGAGTGGAGATGGATATATATATATATACATATTATTAAACACATGCTGGTTAAATATATACACTCTATGCACATTATATTGACTACAGCGGCTGAAATATAAGTTAAGGTTTTGGTAACAGAGTTGGAAGACACAATGCTACCCAGATTAGAGAGTCTTTGCCTTGGGGTCGGTCAGCTGATGAGATGAAGATGAAGTAGGGCTGGAGAGGGTGGAGGGCACAGCAGGAAAGGCAAAGACCCCGGCAGAAACTGGAAAGAAAAACCCAGGCCACTGATTGAAGGACAGAGGGGAGGGTAAAGCCGTGAACGCAGCAGGAGAGTGTAGCTGATACGTGTGAAAGGGTCGGGTCGCGGGGCTGGCCATCACTGCAGGCCCAGGGCTTTCAGGCCAGGATAAGGCGCAAGCCTCTGGACCGGGCGGAGTCCACGGTGATGCCTGAAAAGGTTGGAAAAGGAAATAATAGTAAAAATAATAGAAATTCTCTGTCTTAATTTTGTAAATACATACAAGCTTTTTTTTTCTTTTTTAAACCTACGTTTAAAGCCTGAGGCGGCTGTTCAAGTGTTTGAGGCACAACCTGGGGGCACAGCTGCTGCCCACGGATACTCAGAGAGTCGGTACGAGGTCGGTGGGTCACAATTAGAACCTCCTGGGCCCAGTCGTCCATCAGAACCTGTAGGTCTTCAGGCAGGTTGCTTTCACTGGGGCTCATAGATGTGCCTGTCTTGTTGTTGCTGTTGTTGGCCTGAGCTTGGGCCAGGCCAACAACAGGCTGCTGGGGCGGAGGCGTAGCACTGTGCATCTGCTGTGACTGATTGAAGGCTCCAGATGCCGAAGCCCCAGACCCTGACAACACAGAAATATATTAAATATAGTTATTAGGACGGCTTGATCGATAAAGGCAATCAGATTTTGATTAATGTAGTGCGGTTTTAAGAGGTTTTAAGAGGTTTTAATTTGACATACTGCTGCCTCGCTCTTTACCGAGACAGAGCCTTTTGAGTGTTGACCCTGTAAAATAGAAAAAAGATTTAGGTAAACTCAGCAGTTGTCTTACAAATCACATGCGGTGCAAAATAATGGCTTTATATAAACAAAAGAGAAAATAATACAGTACAAAAGCAAAAAAAAACAAACAAACACGATAATCAACGAAGACATGCATGTGAGAACCAGAACTATGTCAAAATGCATTTCTAGAGCATAAGCAGGACACAGATAGGAAGCAGCAGAGCCACAGCTCCGGGAATAAAAAAAAAAAAAAAAAACTTTTCCAGCATGTTTTTCACAGGCCTAAATACTAAGTATAATCAGGTATTGCAAGATGCATAAATTACAGAACTGAATATGTGATGTAAACAAAAGAGAATTGTTGGAAAAAATATTCATATCCCTTAACAATTATTAGATAATTTTGCCTTTACATCCACAAACCTTAATTTATTTTATTTATGTAGCAAATCAACAAAACATGTGAGGTAACTGAAGAAGAAAGTCTTAAAGTCTGGAAAAAAATTTTGCTTGCAAATACATTATTATCAGGCTACATGAATCAGTTGTTTTAGTATCATATTTTGCTGCAACTACAACATAAAAAGTCATTTAGGTTATGTCTCTATCTGCTCTGCAAACTAGAGAATAAAATGTTGGCCTTTGAAAAGTATCTCAAGCTCAAACAGACTGGACTGAAAGCATCTTTGAACATCAATTTCTTGCCACTGGTTCTTAAATAGATTTAGTTTTGAAATTTCACAGGCAGTTGTAAAATATGAGTTATCTTTTGAAACAAATTGAAATAATTTGGTGATAAATATCATCGAGGAGACAATGTGGCTGACCAGAGCATCTTCTTCTTCTTCATGAGAAAAAAACATAAACCACCTACATTTAAGACTGTGGTTGTAACTTAGGAAAGTGTGAACAACTTTAAGGTGAAGGAATACTTTCCAAAAGTATTGCACATGCAATTTGAATTGTGCAGTAACAATTATTACTAAATTTTGATTATCGAAACCTTAGATGTCAGAAACAATACAACTGTTCCAAAAATGAGTGACAATAACTGATTATTAGTAATCTCCAAATGATAGTGATAGTTATTAAACATTTATAAATGTTTTATAAAGTCCTTGATGACATTTGGAGCAACTTTTTTTTTTTTTTAGTCCTAAAAGTTTATCTGACAGGTTTGAATGAACAATGTACTGTATGTCTGTCGAATTAAGACAGGGAGCAAGAAAACTTGTAAATAATGCAAAGCAAAAGCAAATCATACACAGGTCCAGGACAGTTTTGCTAGAAAATAAATAGTGAAATAAAGCTAAATAAAGATAATTTAAAGTAAAATCAAACAGTGAAGTTATGCAGGAAGAAAAGAGATACAAACAGATAGACAAAGACACAGGCCCACTGAGAAATCTAGCTCGTGGTTTGCTACTGGACTTATAGGTCACTCTCTCAGACGGTTGAGGGTAATTAGACCAGCCTGTAGAGGAGCATAACGAAGGGAAGAAGATGACAGAAAAGCATAAGCTCTAATATACTTATCACTTTGTAAAAAACACCATCATATTTATATCATTAACATCTTTTTTTGTTTTTTTTTGCTGCATGGTTTGGAGTGTTACCCTGTTCAGGTTGAGCTTGTGTGCCGGCGACGTCTCCCTGCAGTCCAGCATAGATGTTATCGGAGGACATGGAGCCTTTCAGGGAGCAGGGCTGCTGAGTCTGCACCGGCTCTGAGGCCGAGCTGGGAAGGTGGCTGGTACACGACCGAGGCCTGCCGTGGGTCGGGAAGGAAGTTCTGCCTGGAGAACCGTTTAGACTCACCGCTGGCTCACTGGGAGCTGGAGCAGCACCTGGACACACAAGAGCAACATTCATCCTTATCTGAAATGAAAGTGTTAACAGTAGCTTAGGTTGTAATGAGCGACTCGCCTGGTTTAGTGGAGTCGCTGCTTTTGGTTTTGACGTGCCTAAACTGCTGAACTAGGGGGCTGAGAAGCTTCCCGGGCTTCAGTCTGTGTTTGCTGGACCTCTTCCTGCGGCTTGTGTGCGGTGCAACATGTAGGAGGCCGAGGCCAGCAGGAGGAACCTTACCAAGTCTGCGGTAGAGCAGCTCCACCTCGCCGCGTTGATGTGCTTGCAGTTCTGAGATTTCCTTCAGATGTCTGAATAAATGGAGGAAGGAATTAAACCATGTGAAAATCACCAAAGGGTATGACTACCAAGTCACCTCACATGAGGAAAAGGAAAATCTTACTTCTCTCTAAGTCTCTGCAGTTCCCTCTTTATGTCCGAGTCCTCCATCTCGGAGTCGTTGTCGCTGCTGGCGTAGGCCGAGCCAGGCAAGCCTCCGTGTCTGCACGGGGAATCGGAGCTCTGCACGCTGCTGCTGCGGCCGGTGCGACGGAGAAAAGCCACTGCTCTTTTCATGAGGTCACTTCCTCTGCGCTCGGAGCGCGCGTACTGGGACGGAGTGGCAGGAGCCAGCTTCGCAGGGCTGCTCTCTGCCCCTGAGTCTGCAGGAAGGAAGGAGACATGGACCGTGACGTCCACAGGGACGGAGTCTGAGGGCCGAACATGAGCTCTTACCCATGGGAGGTGGAGTGTCCAGGTAGAAATCGGGCGGGGCAGAGTAGCGGCTGCAGCGCGTCCTCTGAGTGATGTCGTCTTCTGTGCTCACCACAGAGAAACGTCCGATGGTGGTGGAGGTGGCCAAGGCTTCAGGGGGAACCGGGTCCCCGTTGTATCCACCGGGGTGCGCAGGGGAGGCAGCGCTGCTCCAGCTCCTCTGCTTCACATCTCTTCTGTTGGCCACTTCAGGAGGAACAGACATGATCTGGCAGAACAAAGGAGGAAGGCTTAGGAGACAAAGTATGGCTTTTATATTATCAATTCTGATATCTGTTTGTCTTGAAAAACTTACAAATAAGTAGAGAATGATGAGATTGATTGTTTTCAAATAAATACATGAAGATAATGGAAAATGTGTCACATTTGTCATGTTGTTCACAGGGATATATTCTCTGGGACAAAAACTTAATGACACCTGGTCAAAAACTTTTACATCTATTCATTTGATATTTGTCATCTCTATGTGTAAAATCTGTTGGCATCTGAACACTAGGTTTAAGTGTTTTATTGTTCTTAAAATGGCTCCAGAACAAAAATTAAACATCTGGTCTATTTTTATAAGATAATGAAAGTAACATGTGTGAGCAGGAACATGAACAAAGTAGGAAGTGCTCTCCTTACTTCTCGACTCCAACAAATCTGACCATTTCTCTCACTTAGAGAAAATTATAGTCTCTTTTCATTCTCAATATATATTTTATTAACTATCAGGCAAAAACTACATAACAGAAAAAAACCCATTGTGATTCAGAAAGTCTGTCATCTCAAAATATTCATATCTGAGTATTAGAATCAAACTTTTAAGCATTGTGTGAGCCCTAAAACATGCTGTTTAAATGTGACAATGCAGAGATTCAAACAAACAAATGTTGATAAAAATAACAAGCTAAACTTTGATACCTTAAATCGACCTCTAGTTCCAGAGCAGGACACGGAGTGAGGAACGTGTCTTCTTGACAAAGAAGCTGTAAGGCAGTAAATAAATCACTGAGTACAACAAGCCATCGTGTAAGTTTGACTGAAAAACGAATCATCTTAAAGTTCAGTTCATGTCTTTAGACAGATTAGTTGCTCGCACCACAAACAGCGGAGTCGCTCAGAGTGCTCAGGCTGTCCATTCTCTCAGGAATTTGAGGCTTACGGGAGAGATAGAAGAGAATAAAGCAAGAAAATTTAGATATGGAAGCATTAAACATTTTTGTAACATTAAATAAAATGACTGCACCTCAGCAGTCCAGTTTTTCTCAGCACCGGCTCAGCAACTAAACAGATTCTCCACTTATTTAAATCTCAGAGTGTGTTTCATCGTACTTACGAGTTGTTCTCCTGCCCGGTAGCGTCCCTCCCCAATCGGTCCCGGGGTGCTGTTCCCCGACCCTCCGGTGGCGCTGTCCGGGCCCGGAGGAAACTGGATGTACTCTGTCCCAGACCCCGGTGTCTCTGCCGCGCTGCCTGATGGATACATGGGAGCGTATTCCTGGAAGAGCAGGTTTCTCAGTTTTTCATCCAGAGTTTTAATGGTGCTGTCGACGAAGCCTCCCCGGCCGACCCGTCCCTCGCCGTCAGACTCGCTTGGCCCCGCGCCGTGCTGGGACGGTGCCGGGCTCTGGGGCAGCGAGGACACTTTGGAGCCTCCCACGTTGGAGAAAGGCTGGTGGAGGACGACTGGCTGCTGTGGCAACTCGCTGCGCGCCGCAGGAGCGTAAGAGACAGATGCCGGCTCTTTGGTGGCACCCAGCTCCTGGAGGGGGAGAGGGGTCAGAGGTGACCTGCCCTGGGGAGCGTTCACATCTAAGGACAGGGGCATGACAAGAGGACAGCAGGGCACCTCATCAACAATGGATGCTGTGTGGGTCAAATCGAGGGCCTTCTGAGCTCCATGGATAGGGGAGAGCGATCCAAGAGGAGACCCCTGTGAGTCCTCCACTGGGTAAGAGGCGTGGGGCAACGACGGGGGAAACGTTTGAGCCTTGGCTCCATGCAAGCTGGGCTGCAGAGAACTGCCTGCAGGCTCCATTGCAGACACTGACTGGAGGGTGGGGGGTGCAGACACAGGGGGTGACAGGGTGGCCAGGAGGAGGGGGTCAGTGTTGGATGTTATTGGAGGACTGTAGAAACCATAAATTTCATGAGCGAACCCTCCACTTCCGCCAGACATTGTAGAGGACGAGCCCTCTTCTACAAAAAGGACAAAAAAAAAGATCAAAATGTGCAAATTAACTTATAAAATGTTGGTAGACTTGTTTTATAATAATGGGGATGTTTCTATTGTGACATGACTTTTCTGTTTTTGATTTAACTTTAGAGAAGCTAATCCTTGTTTGAGTTCAGTCTAAATCTGTAAAATAAGTTTAACCTGTCATACAAACAAATCAAGCCTTGAATGCTATTAACATTAACTTTAATGCATTTTGTTGGGATTTTATGGAATAGACCAACACAATGTAGTGCAGAACAGTAAAGTGGGAGAAAATGTACCTGTGGTTTTCATTTTGTTTGCAGTTAAAAATATGAAAAAGATGGTGTGGATTTAATCCCAATACCCCTAAATGAAAGCCAGAGTACCAAATTTCCTTCTGAAGTTACCTAATTCGTAAATTTAAATTTGTTTAATTTAATCTCAGAATATATCCACATGCTCTCTGAAGCTCTCGGAGGTTTATTAGGTTTGTTGTTGGGGAACATTAGTGAAGAAGCAAACATGCTAGACCAAGAAACGCAGCAGCCAGCTCTGGGATAAAGTTGTTGAAATGATTATAACAGAATTAGGTTGTAAAACAAGATCTGAATATGCAGCAACCTCGTTTTCAAGACAGCATTAGACAGTGGAAAACATATGGCTATCCAGTTAAATTGACAGGTTTGGCTAGGAGATCATTAATCTGGCAGCCGAGAGACCAATGAAAAAAACAGAAGCCTCTTTTGCTGTTTGTCATAAGCAAGTTAGGCGATGCAGCTGCTCAGAGGATGGCTGGACCTAAACAGAGGCTGCAAAAGACCTGGCTGTAGCCAGCGCTTCCGACTGAAACATATTATTGTGGTAAAAGTAAATCCAACAGAGAATCTCTGGCAAAATTTAAAAGTGATCTTTACAAATGCTCTTAATTGAATTTGACTAATGTTGGGCTATTTCACAAGAACGGGGGGTCAACAAGTCAGTCAAATGAAAAGATGGATGACGAATGTGCCAAAAGACTTGATCCTGCAGCTGCATTTGCAAATTGATTTACAAAATATTTACTCTGGGGTGCTGAATACAAATACAAATACAAATTTTGTCAAAAAGTAAAGTTTCATTTGTTTAATTCAACAAATAACCAACGCCGTGGTCCTTATTTTGTCACCACAGAAAACTGAAGTGTCAATAATCACAACATTTTGTGATTTATTTAGACTACAGTATGGCTCATGTTGAACCAACTCAATTATGCTTCACATTGTGTTGGGCACTCATAAAATCCCAATAAAATAAACTGAATTTACTGGTTCAAATGTGACATGACGTGGAGAACAATTTATTACATTGTGGATGCCCCTGACTGAAGCTTTGACTGAATAATTAACATGTTGGTTAAGATGTACAAATATTGTTTTCATCTTGGGTTTCTAAGCTTCCTCACTGTGCGCACTGGAACCAAGTGAAGTTGTGATAACATCTGCTAGACTACTGACGTCTAGAAGAAGGTAAATACTTCTACACGGCCCTTCTTAAAGGCTTTGATTCTGATGCCACAAGGGGGCGCTGTTGTAGCATGTGGCTACCAGGCAGCATGCTGGAACGCAGTCACCTCTGGATGTGGACGGCTTTGCAGTGGCGCTGTCAGCAGGCTGGGTGTTGGCTGAGCTCCCGGGTGACTGCGTCGCTGTCCCCTCAGACGGAGTGTCCTGAGCGCAGGGCGGCGTCTCCTCCACCGGGCAGATGATGAACCATCTCTTTCCGGTGTGAAGAACTGCAGTCCGAAGCAAAAACGGAACAGTAAATACTCACATATGTCTGAGGGAAAACAAAAGGGAATTTTAAGCACATGTGATGTTACCGTTCTGCTGATATACAGGCTGCGGTGCCCCTGACTGCTGACTCTGCAGAAAGATTTACAGACGTGAGTTTTGCCTGATAGATTCATATTTTTGGCGTATTTGTGCAGATCCCGCTCTTACCTCTCCTGCCTCAGACATCTGGCCCTGCAGAGGACTGCCACTCAAAGCTGTGTCTTTTTCATCCCCCATGTCTTCATGCAGCATGTCTTCTGCTTTGTCCACAATGTCTTTCAGCTGGTCAATGAAGATCTCCTTCTCTAGCAGCAGAATAAAGCCGTTCTCCACCTACAAAACATTTAGTTTTAAATATTGTATAGTGTCACAAACAGAAAGAAAAAAAAACTAACACATTCGATTATAATTACGTAAGCTGACCATGTAGGTGGCAATTTCCTCCGGAGCGTCTCCGTCCAGGTCAAACTTAAATGTTACCATTTTGTGGTTGTGAGTCTCCAGCTGACATTCAACCATTTTGTCACCGGTGTTGCAAACCTATGAGGTGAACAGATGCACCTTACTTTTAAAGACATTGAATTTTATTAATTTGATGATCTTTACTGTCATCAATCACCATCTGACTCACATTGAGCATGCTCAGTTTGGGTTTGCTGGTCCTCTCTTGCCTGGAACGTGTGCGAGCCGACTTGCGATGATGTTTCCTGGGTTTTGAGTCACCTTTGCTCCCACATGCTAAGCTTTCATAGCCGTCGCTTGTTTCCCGACCCGAGGCTACGTCAGAGTTAACACTAGACAAAGAAATTATGCAGAAATAAAAACCCATCCTCCTGCTTGAGACTAACACATCTCACTAAAACGACTCGACACGCACCTGTCGTAGGTGTAACTGGACAGTGATATTGCTCTGTCACGAAGGACATCCTGAAAAAACAAATAAACACAATTTGCTTCATTAGTTGTAAAATATCAGTCACAACTTGATATACACTAATCAACTGCATCTTTTTGAGCTTTTAACGAGTATTACTTTTAAGTACCGTGCAATAAATACGTTTTTAAAACATAAATTCGGTAGACAAGATTGTTTATGCATTTTCTCAAAACTAAAAAGGGGCAAAATCATAAATACAACGTAGATAAGCATCTCGTAGCAAGTTGGAGAGAAATATACTCAAAGTTCTCGGATAACTTCAGATGCATATTTGGCCACTTCTATTCTAAGAAATAATAAAGCTCATTTAATTGGCCGATTTTTTTGTGCAGACTGCCAAAATTAATAGGACCTCACATAATTCTCATGTTTTTATGTGAAAACATTTTCAGACTTAGATTTCTAGCATTCTTACTCGTTTACAGTAGCTTTAAAATATTAAATACTAAAGTTTATTAGGAATTATTGTTAGAATATCAATAGGAAGGAAGGAAGGAAGGAAGGAAGGAAGGAAGGAAGGAGGAAGGAAGGAGGAAGGAAGGAAGGAAGGAAGGAAGGAAGGAAGGAAGGAAGGAAGGAAGGAAGGAAGGAAGGAAGGAAGGAAGGAAGGAAGGAAGGAAGGAAGGAAGGAAGGAAGGAAGGAAGGAAGGAAGGAAGGAAGGAATCCTACTTCTGCGCAGGCCTCCTGCTGGAAGCTCCCAGGGACGGATGTTGCCTCCACGCTGTGCTGAGCCAGGCCGGCGGACTCGGACACTGGGACTGTTGTGTGGACGCCAGCGGGCTGCAGAACTGAAACTCCAGCAGGAGCCGCAGCCTGACTCGGCGCTGACAGACTGACAGGAGCTGAGTCTGAGACCAAACCCGGGGTGGAGGTCTGCGTTGCAGCTGAGCTCACAGAGGAGACCATTGTGAGCTCGACAGTAAAAGTCGATGCACATATTGGTGCCTGAAGTTGGGCTGAGGCCACAGGCTGCAGTGGTTTTTGAGCTTGCGTTGGAGTCTGAGGTGCTGCTGCAGCCTGAGCTGACCCTGGAGCTGGAGGAGGAGTTTGCACCGGGGCTTTGGCTTCAAACTGAATCGTAGTCGAGACGGAAACTGAGGCTGGAGCGGGGACTGGAGACGCTGCAGCTGCAGGAGAGTCTGTGTCCATTCTGCTTCCCCATATCGGAGTGTGTCCAGTGGGTAAGACAGGGGGAGCTGTTTCCAAATGCTGAACATCTATCAGAGTCCCATGGGGAGCAGCCACCTGAGAAATAAGCGGAAAAAAAAAATAAAAACATCACATTTATGGGAACGAGCAACAATTTAATTTACTTTCTTCTGAATCTCCGAAGGCATGCCCTGCATGCATTATGACCAACAATACAGACACCACCTCAGATTTGTCAAGACCGAGCCATTACAGTGAGAACGGAGTCAAATATTCACCTGGACAGGCTGGTCAGCCAGTTCCTGCTCAGGGTGGGGGACAGGGAATGGGGTGGGTTGTACCTGGGAGAAAGGTAAGGGATGGGTGGAATGGAGGCTGCTGGTGTGCTGCTGAGATGTGTGTGGGCCAGCCTGCTGCTGGGGCACCACAGGGGATTTGGCTATTCCCAGGTGAGGGAAAGGGAGAGGCAAACTGGGGACATTTTGAGGCGTGGACATGGGAGTCTGAGGAGTCCCAAGAGAAGGAATAGATGTCAGAGCTGTGTGGGGGCTGAGCGGGAGGGAGGGGAGGAGAGGTGAAGGTGAGTAGTAAGAGGTAGACATAGCAGCGTCGCTGCTGCTGAAGGTGGACGGCAGGGAAGCCGGGGAAAAGGGAGCGGGCATGTGAACGACAGGATATGGGGAGGGAAACTGGGAAAGAAAAAGGGAAAACGAAATAAAATGAACAAAGACAGCGAGTCGGTACATTTAACATTCACACACAGGTCGTTTGGGTTTTTAATGCTCCATGTGTTTTTTGTTGTTTTTTTTCTTTGTGGTTTTTTTATGTCTCCATCGCAACAGCACTCTACCGCAACACACCTGTGTGCTGATGGGCAGGGGCAGCAGAGGGGGAGGAGCGCTGCAGAGCGGAAACCTGCCAGCGGAATCAGGAGGACTCAGATGTGACGACGGCTGGTCAGCAGAAAACAACTAAGGAAACAAATTAAATATCGATTTCTTTTTATTTAACAGAAAATCATTTTTGAATTAGAAATTCAGACTTATTTTTAAAAGTATTAGTGTTTGTTGGCAAGACAATGCTTTTCTCGTTTAGGACATTTTGTGGGAATCAGCATGATTTACTTGTCACAAATACATTCAAGTTAAAACAATGCAGTTGTTTAATCATAAAGTTATGCATTTTTCTGGTTTGAGATGTGTGAACGGCTTAAAATAAAGTATTATTTTAATGCAGTACAAAATTGCATTAGTTCTTTAAAAAAAGAGCTTCTTAAATCCCTCTCCACCTTCTGCAATGTGTCTGATAAGCTGCAGCCTTTTGCCAGCTTTGCTTGTCACAGTTCCAGTTTATTTTCAAATTATCTAATTCAAAGTCTTTGCTCTGCTGTCCAGAAGTCTCAAGTTAAACAAGCTAGTTAGATTTCTGAAGAAAACCAATCTGTAAATAAATGGAGATCCAAAATACTAAAATGGTCTCACATGTTTGCATCATCAGCATTTTTTAAGTCAATAATTTTCTATTTTCTAGTTTTTCTCAGTCTGCTTCTTTGCAACAAGAACGGCATCTGAGTCACGCTTTCTTTTGAAAATGGTTGCTATATTTAGACAAGGTTAATAAATGTGTCAGCATTTAAGCAGAAATTACTGAATGTCTTTGCTTCTGAAATTAAATCAAATAAGATTTATAAAATATGTATTATACCCTGAAACCTTTTTAAATAGTCCGTCTGCATCAGTTGCCTGTGCTGGAGGGACAAATGCGTCTCAAATCTGTTCATGGATTGAAGGCAGAGGGCCACCTGCTGCACTTTGGATGCTCATGATTTAATTATTGTTCAGACAGTAGAGTTATACAGTTATATATATTTTTAAGGAGTTTTATCTGCTGTTTTAAACCACAAGCTATTAGGTCCGAAGCTCTGAACCAGGTGAGCTTCTGGGGCAGCTAATTTTAAAACTGTTACCCTGTGTGTTTTGCAGTGTGCAAGTCTACCTGAGACGGGACGGCAGCTGGTTGGAGATGACACTACAGGGAGAGGAGACAAATGGGAGACAAGCACAGACCACATAAATAGAGTTTTTCGTACAAACGGGTGCACACGGAGTACATGCCCAGCAATAAAGAGCTGCGCAGCGAAAGGGAAAACTCTTTTTTTAAATATTTTTATCCATGCTACGCAGCGCACTATTTAAAGCAAAAACCTCGGGTGCTATTTATTTTGTTAATAAGGGCAAAATTCAATGAATAGGTTATTGTTAGGTAGTCACAGAGGCAAACACGTGTACAGAGAACACATGTTGATCACAGACTGAAAGGAGCTTAAAAAGATCATCTGATGTCCAGACTCCTCTGTTCCAGATCTGATGTTATCCCTGCAAATTACAATGTTAAAGGAATGAATCGCATTCTAGGACACTGCCAAATGTTCTTCACGGATCCCGTTGACTGACTGGAGCGGTTCTGGAGGCGCAGACAGGATGTTCCCAATACTGGGTGAGTTGTAACATTAGTATATCTGACATTGCTTCTATTGGACGGCCTATTTTTCTTTCTCTCTCTCTCTCTCTTCCTGTGAGTTCAGAGGTCATTCAGAGCTTGCAGTACCTGCTCCTGGGTGGACTGGACAGTAAGATGCGTCTGCAGAGTCGGGGCTGCGGCTGGGAAACTCTGGGACGTCTGTCTGCTCTGCTGCACAGGAGGCACTGGAGTAGCTGGAGCAGAAACCGTCTGTCACAAATACAATCAAGAGACCACATTTAATTAAACTTGGTTCAGACATTTGATTTGATTTTTTTTTTTTTTTTTTTTTATCTTGTTCTGCACATTCCTAAAGAGATTTAGCACATTTGAGCAGCAGCTGTCCATGGCATGAAACTAAGGGAGATTTTTAGGAGATGGACAGGTTGCATGTTGGTCATGGGAAGTTACAACAATGGTTAACTTCCCATTGTTGGGAAGTTAACCATTGCGAACCAAGGAACTGAGTTTATGCTGTGAATTAAGCAGAAGCAGAAAACTGGTTGTTAAAAGGACCAAAGCTGCTGGTGGAATCAGGAGGGATACTGACCAGTGCAGCTATGTTGCATTCAAACTACATAAAGCCTCCTTCGCTCACATACCATGTGATCTGCTCTGCCTTTGCTGCAAAGTGATGACAGCACCAAGTTCTCATCAAAGTTTGGGATTCGGGAAAGCGGGGCTTCCAGGCTCTGACTTTTCCCTTTATGTTCAGTTACAGAGTAGTCGGAGTCCAAGATGTGGCTCTGCAGTGGGTGATTTACACCTCCTCTTTCAGGGAGGGTGGGAGAGCTGGTTCTGCGACTGACAATGTGATGGAGACAGTAGTTGAGAAGGCGGAGTTCTCCACCTTCGTATAAACCAAGTGGAAACACGACTGATGAGGATGTGGAAAGGTGTGAAGGTGAGGCGGCCTTGCTTGGCTTGCTGTTTGGTGACGGTTCAGCAGGTGAGCCCAAAACATGAGGTGAAGTGGCCTGTGAAGACTTTAGCAAAGGAACAGAGGTAGATGCGTCTAAGTTGGATGTGCTAGAAGTGCGTCTGCGCCACCCGCCTCCTTCCAGCTTGTCCTTAAAGAGGAGAGACATGCAAGCTTTGCACTGATGTCGGCGGTGGTGGCGCTGTGGGCTGCGTGGCATGCTAAGACGGTGTGCAGAGGGAGGTTGTAAAATCAGGGGAGGGTGAGGTGAATTTGAATAACCTGCTGAGTCACGGAGAGAAAGCTGATGCGGAGGCAAGAAAGGAGACGACAATAAAGAGGGATTGTGGGCATCGTTTGAGGATAGGTAGTCTGCAGACTGCAGTGAACTCTGTGAACTGTCAGACGAGGAGAGAGCTTGCAACAGACTTTGGTTCTTTGTCTGAGAGAGGGAGTGCATCCTGCACTGTAACATCTCTACTGTGGGGGCACTGCCACGCCTAAGACACGCTGCGCTTTCAGCGGCGAGCGGGCTCTTGTGACATACAAAAGGATCACTGTAGTGGCGCTGATCAGGAATCCGTTCAGAAAAGAAGATAAAACATTAGGTTTTTGCAAAAAATAAAAATTAAAAATAGAATTTAAAAGGACGTATCATTAAAACACAACAGCAAGTACTCACTGTTTGACACTGAAAAGGCCCCTGGTGCAGTTGTGCCGCAGGCTGCTGGAAGGTCCCAGGATGCAGCTGATCTGCTGCGGGTGGCTGGTAGGCTCCCTGGTGTGGCTGCGTGGTTGGCTGTTTGTTGTTTTCATGTGAGGCCTGTCCTGCAGATTGCTGGTAGCATCCTTGGTGCAGCTGGGAGTCAGCGTGTGAAGGAGGACTGTAGAGCATCTGTGCAGTGGAAACGGGTTCTGGAAGTGACTGGTAGGGACCGTTCTGCCGATTGCTCAGATCGTCTAATTGCACGTTGGCGTTCGCTCCGCTATCAGCTGTGACAACAGAGAGAATGAAACACTATAATTCACCATGAAAAGCCTCGGTAGGAAAAACAGATAGTAATGAAGGGTCGAATGAGGCTGTAATTGGAATTTAAATTAGGGGTCATGGTGTCTGATTGCTTTAATTTCATTTCATCGCGGTGCAGTCCTATTTTTCTATCTCTACTTCAGGTTAATTCAAAGCAATTCTGCTTAATTTGAGGCTATTTGAGTTTTCACATCCCTTACAATTATTAGTGCAGATTGAGACTGTGTAATACGTAGCATTGTTACAAGTTTCCATATCCCTATAACCTTTTTACACATTTACTAACATTATACTCTCAAACTTCTATAAACCTTATTGAGATTTCATGCTGTAGATTATTTGTTTATCTGCGCCAATTGTTGAAAGAAGGCTACAAGAAGTCCCATTTAAGTTTTCTCACAAGCCATGTAGGAGACACAGCAAACATATGGAAAATATATCGAAGCTAGCGGTTGTAACAATGTAATAACATATGAACAAGATCCAGAGATAATAAAGCCAGTGCCCCTGAGATGTTGTTTTTCATTGAGCTTCTTACATGTGGCAGGTGTGATTACAGGAACAGTGCAGATCAGAGTTTCTTGGTCCTCACAATCTGCAGTGGTGAATATGGTTTCCTCGGGTGGACCAGTACCAGGGACCTGCAGAAGGTTCTGCTGCGTCTTCTTCACTTCACTGTTTCCATTTGGTGAGCCAGTCCTTTCCCTCCTCCATTTTATTAGAGCCACGCGGTCTCTGATGGATTTACCAACTATCTTTACGTCACATTCCAAGAAAAATCCTGACTCCACCTACAAGAAACGGGCAAGACTCTTGTTAAAGGTAAAATGAAATACATAAAAGTCAAAACTGAATACCTTGTACGCTAAACATAAATATGCTTCTGTCATGAGTCATTCAAAATTTGACCTTTCTATATAAATTTGCAAATAAATTATGACTATTTTGGTTCTTTTACCATTTCTTGTGCAACTACTTCTGGAACTTCTTTCTCCAAGTCGAAGGTAAACTCAATAGCACCAGTGTCCTTATATTTTCCCTTTAGCTTTTTAGGATCTTCAACCCACAGCTTTAAAGCAATGGTTGATTTTTTCCCATCGTCCTCCTCGTTTAGCTCAACCCTGACTCCTGTGTCTTCGGCAAAATACGCATGGTTCAGGAGGTCCTTGATGGAGTACCTGCAGAAAATACACAAACACTTCTGCACAACAGATCTTTACAGTGGCAACGCACGCTCAGATCCAAATACGGGCATTAACGTCACGCCGCCAGAGCAGAAACAAAATACAACACGAACACAGAGGTCCAGCTGAGGAATGTGTTTCAGACCAACTCAGACGTCTTTGGCAACTTACCGCTCCTCCCATCTGTGGCAGATACACTCCCCAATAATTTCCTTAATTTCTGGGTCACTGACTTTGCCGTAGCTGGCAGGCTTCACTCCCTGAAAAGCAAACCAGCATGTCCCAACTCACTATGACACAAGTTCTCATCCGGAGCAATTACTATACATCATGACTAGGAGCAATTCGATTAAGCAGTGTCAAAAAGCATTAATTTCCCTCAATAACACATCTTCCCCTCGATGTCCACAGATTAGGGATTACAGAGATACATAGTGCAGGAGGTAAAAGAAGATCTGCTTGCAAGTGGAGACTGGATGTCAATCTGAATGAGGCTTAAGGGGCTTACTTGCTTCGGTTTGATGAAAATTGAGGGTTAATAGTTTAAGTTTAGAAATTAAGGGCCCCTAGAAATGTGACTATTTACATGTTCAGACAAGACTTTTGTAAGTGATCGTCATCATGACATTGATAAGTGGGAATTATAACAAACATGATGTTCATGAAACACGCAAGATATTGATACGTATTTATTGATAAACCTTGTTACGTCGTTAAGATCAACGTGAGCCTGACAATCCATGTAGAAGTATTTATAAAACTAATCATCTTGCTCAGCTAGTTTTGAATTTAATTTAAGAAATCGATGAATTCTTGGGTTTTCACATCTACGCCTTTAATTAGACTCCTGTCCTCAGCCCGTGGTGTGCTGTCAGTAGAACTGTCTGTCTTTGAAAACTTAAAAAGTGCGGCGGGGAAAAATACTAGATTGCACGTTAGCCACGGGTGTGCAACGTGCCACGAACACAGTTTTGTTAAACTCCTTTGTGGTTTGCACCTGATTTCTGAGAGCTCTCAATGCTGACTGAGAAAAAAAGAGTAAGAAAGACAGATTGTCAGAGAGAAACACGGAACCATCAAAGAAGTTCTGTCTCAGCAGATTCTATTGCTGGCCTGATCCATCTGCAGATTCAGCTGGCATTTTTATTATTCACTGTGAGTTTTTAAGGTTTTTCTGGCTCAAAAAGCTACGATCAAGCTGGGTTACTGTTTACAGTTCAGTTCCTATGAAATCACAGAGACCTTCAGAGGTCTGGGCCACAAACAGCCTCACTGTGTTGATATATTCCTTGTCCCTATTCATCAGTTTATATATGAGTTATAGCTGCCTGATTTTATATTGCCACTAAAAATGCTCCAGTTACATTTCCCACTCCTATATTTTAACATAGATTATTGTGACAGTAGAGTACATGTAATATTTATTGTTGTTCTTCTTTGTCTAGTAATAAAAGTTACAAAAACAGTGACAGTTTGCCATAAAAGCTCACAAATAGCATCTTAAGAGGAATATCCACAGTGCTATTGTATCATGCACAATGACAGTCTATTCAATCTATTTAATTCTGTTCTATCATTAATTTCAAATTGCAAAAAGTAAACGTATCCAGATTGATGTGTTTCCTCATGATAAAAAAACCCACATCTCATGAAAATGAACTTACACTTGTGACTTTGCGGTAGATCTGAGCAGCGTTCTGACACTCAGAGTAAGGATACTCTGAGGTGGCCATCTCCAGCATGCACATCCCAAAAGCATAGACATCCACAGCCTCGTCATAGTGCTCCTCATACATCTCTGGGGCCATAAACTCTGGAGTACCTGGAACATTTACGAAAGACCGGGCTGTGTATTAAATATTTACACTTTTATTGTGTTATCAGTGTTCAAATGGCAGTTGCAGCAAAGCAAAAATGAAAGATTTTGCTAATGCTGAAGCTTTGGCTTTAAATGGATCTCAACAAAACTCCACGTGTTTGTAAAAACAAGTGACAAGTTAAAAGAAAAATCAGCATGCAGCTTTTTAGTCCTCTGTTGAAATCTGTTTTTTTAATAATGCAAATGTTTATAAATATTTTTATTTACATTAACGTCACTGAGAGAACTATATTACATTTCATTATTATTAAAAATTTTGAAATTGTGAATATTAGGGACTATAGCTGCTTTGCAACACAGATAAGGTGTTCTGTCATCTCTTATTTCAGAAGGAAGCATCATCTTCCTGGAAAAGACCCATGAGGATAGGCTTACCTCCTTCCAGGAAGTAATTAGTCTGAACAGCTTTCTGCTGACTTGCAGTGCATATTTAAGAGGCAATCGGTAGAAAACATAATAATGACAATAAAACAGTAGAAATGCTCTCCTCTGTGGGTTTTGTCTACATGCAGCATGTATGTACACCTGGTGTGTTATTGGCCTGCTCCACGGGAGAACATCTGCATCCAGCTGGAGGGTCACAGCCAACCACATGTTCTGATCCTGAGGTGAATATCTGCACTCAAAAGTGTGACTGGGCAAAATCAATACCAGGAGCCACGTCATAAAAAATGACTATTTGGTTGATTATGTTGACTTTATAAAATTGTAATTATTCATCAATTGCATTTTACTTACTTCTGCATAGATACTATCAGCTAAAAATGACAAAGTATAATTTAGTGATATTTTATTAGTAAAGTCAACAATATTGAATAATCAAAAAAATTATATTCAAAGGGAATCCCTTAGTTTTAGTTGCCATTTCAACCCAGGAACTGTGCCACACAAACATATTTAAATCAAGAGTTTTTAATTAAAGCTGACGTTCTTAAGACATATTAATATAAACATATATTATGTTAATATTAATTAATATATTAATCATATATTAATATTAATTATATTAATCAATTAATACGTATAATGAATAACAACATTTTATTAATAATATATTCTTAATATATTGTTATTAATATATTAATTGTCACTTTGTTGCACTATTTTTTTAAGCAGACAACTGTCACACTTTTCTGAGTATGAGCTAAACCTAATCCAGTTATGGGATGTAGTTTAGATGTCAGTCACTATGAGCTGGTTACCATGGAGACTGAATGCAGGCAGGTGAAATCACAGTGATTTCTTAGGACAGCTCCTCCTGAAGCTTGGACTTTAAAATCCACTATATTGCTTTTTATACCTTAACATCCAAAGGAAGATGTTACTGAATCAAAATCCGTCTGATAGGAAGGAATTACTTGTTGCAACATCTGGTTGTTTTCTTTTAATTTGTCACCAATCTGGACATGTGAAGAAACTGTCCTTTCAGGGCTGCAGCCCTGGAGCTCCCAAGACAAAATAAATTATGCAAACTGACAGAACAGGATTAAATTTGTAAAATTACTTTAGCCAAACAATTAGCCAGCAACTAACCAATAACACTTTTGGCAAAAGAAGCCCTCTTTAGGGTTGCTAATCCAAGGTCTCCTATTTTGACAGAGCCAGTTGGACCAGTGATGAAAATGTTGTCACACTTGAGGTCTCTGTGGATGATGGGAGGCGTCCTTGTGTGGAGGAAATGGAGACCTTTGAGAATCTGCCGACACCACCTTCTCAGGACTTTGGGCTTCATAAGCTTGAAGCGCTTTAAATACCTGCAAGAAGACAAACACACACTCTCAAATGTTCCAACTCATACACATAAAGACATTTGTTATATATAGAGAGAGAGAGATAGATTGATCTTTTTTTGAGGCGGTCTGAATATGACTAATACTTTTATTAATTTATAAAGTTGTTTAGCTGCCTAAACACACGGATGAAAAGTATAGATCACCTTTACTGTATGTGCACTCATGTAATGTACATTTAAACATGAGGTCTCAAAAGACAATAATTAATTGTTGTCACAGATTCTTACGTTTTCAGCGTGCCCGATGTCATTAGCTCTGTCACAAGGACGATGCACTTCTTCCCTTTTACTGGTGACTCCCAGAAGTCATAAAATCGCACGATGTTGGGGTGCTGCAGGGCCTTCAGCATCTCTGCCTCCTCTTTGAACCTCTGCCTCTCCGCTTTGGATAGTTTTCTTTCCTGGGGAAAAGGAAGGAAAACCTGTGAATTGATGTCATTTTTCCAAAAGTCTCACTCACACTAATCCATAAATAGACGACTTTTCTTTCTTTTTTCTTCTTTTTTTTAATGAACACATGTTTTTCATTGTACTTTATATCAAACTCACAGGCCCATATCAGGTGAAGTGTATTAATATTTTGGGATTTTTATAAATAAAAACAATACTCAAGATATACTGTATTTGGGAACAACATGAAGTTACTGATCAGCGGTTGCAATAAACCTGTCATGCATCAATTCTGCTTATGTACAGGATTCTAATTTGAATTGGTAAAATATTTTTTCTGTACTAGGAGGACACCAAAACCAAAACATCCCTGTAAATCCGGCCCTGTCTGCCTGTGTTGTATCAAGTCCAAAGTCAGCCTAGATGTCCACTTGGACAATTTAGAGCTTTTTATGTGTCCCTCTGCTGACCAGCTTTATAGAGGCGGGACAGATGAGAAACATCAGACACAACACTGCAACTTTTTCATTATACTCTACGTTAGCTTTTCACTTTGTTGGACCGATTTAACAAAAGTACCATAACAACTTTCATCCTGACTGAAGGAGTGAGCTTGACTGGGGCTCCCTTAGGATTGTCTGAGGCTCGTGTTTGGAGTGAACACAGCTTTGGCATTTTGATGTGGCTGAACATGGGGGTCTGACCCATTTACTCTCTTTTTCAGCACTGTTTATAAAACATACAAATCCCAAACATCTCAAAAACCCACAAGTGGGATCAACACGTAATCAGAGGACGGATGAGTAAAAGCCTCATTGTTTTGTCTGAAGCGGTAAAACAGACAAAGTCACGTCTGTCGAGGCTAATACGCGAGAGATTTCTTCATAACCACAAAGGCGTCAACACAAACTCGTGGCTTTGATGCAGTGAGTGCATCCACCTTCAAAGATGTTAAAACTTTAATTTTCTGTGTACTGTGAGTCTGATTGAATCTGTTTAGACTGGATCAATATTTTTGACCCCTGCCTTCCCTGAACTGTTGTATAAATAGTAAAAGAGCTGACAGCAAACATCTTCTGCATCGCGTTTTTCTCTCCAGTCAGCAGTGCAGCAGCTACAGTGGCCACAAATTTCTAGGCGTCTTCTGGATTTCCGCTGCTACTCTTCCAAGAGGGACAATATAACTGGAAGAAATACGTTGCAGTTCCTATTTCAAATGAGTGGGGTGCTCAGTAAGTTATTGACTGACACGTAGGACTCGGATTTCACTCAGCTCCCACTGTGACCTAATGCATCTTGCATTATGCAGCTTCTGAAGCTTCCTTTGTGACTCAAGTTCTCACTGAAGAGCCTGCGTTGTCCTTATGTCCCTATTGTTTCTTTTTAGGAAGTTTGCAAACAATTTAGTAAAGATGCTTTACAGGGAGAAGGTCTCCATGTGGCATCAGATCTGCTGTACATGATGATCGTTTTGCAGGAAATATAGTACAGAAACTTATATTTAAACGCAAAACATGAGAGCCAAATGTGCACATGTATTGAAAAACTATCTCTCTGCGTCACATTCTCCATATTTGCTGCTACCCTTAGCCGAACTCAGTCTTTCCTATCTGATCTGTGTGTTGGCGCAGAGTGCTGCATCAGCAAGAATCTCTCCAAATATATCTTTGTGTCCATACTGACAGGGGGTTTAAACAAGTGTTTTAAGTGTTTAAAACAAATAACCAGGTGCGAGATGAAGATGAAGATCTTAACTCAGCCATAATGTTGCATTTTACAAACTGATCTGATCATTTTGCTCAAATGACTTCCTCTGCAAATGTTTGACAGTTGTTGAGCAAATGAATGTCAAGAGAAGCTGCCTGTGTTGCTTTTTCTCTCCTTTAGTTTTGATTCACGAATCTTTATAAATTTGTGATTAATGCTGACTCACTTTCAGAGCTTCGGTAAACGTACACAGAGTAAAAGAAAAGCTTCAAAGGCATAGTTGCTCTAAAGGGCACAGCCTCGTCTCCAGGGACAGGATGGTTGAATCATCGCTAGATCTCCCCTAAGAACCTGATCAGACACACAGCTCATACACTCTCCACATACACCTCTATGATATGGATGGCTGGGCATTATGTAAACATACGTGACGAAAATGGGTCCATGTTTTTTGGAATACTGTAAATTCTGAAAAACTGTGCAGACATCTTATATTTACTCTCTAAGAAGGATTTCAGAATGCACAAAGCTCCAAGACAATTTTTTTAAAGAGAATTAAGCAACAATTTTAGTACGGGATACAAGGGAGTGATACATAGAACATCTAGACTTTTCTCATAATGGTCTAATCTAAGTTTCATCTCTGGTTGATTATCAGCCTGCCAGGATTCTGCCCTCCCTGGAAACTAGACCAGTAGAAAACGTGAGATAAGCACAATGCAGTAGAGATTTAATTCCAGAGGCAGTCTGAAACTGATTGAGTAGGTCTTCCATTTTTGGTAATTATTCCCCGAGGCCTGATGCAGTGAACCTTCTGCAAAAGCAAGAAGATGGGGGAGGACTTTGCACAGACAATTGCACTTAATGGATAAAAAAAAAAAAAGTTGGCTGGAATCCCCCCCTTCCCCATTTGGCTCCTCTAATGTAAAAAAAAATAGTTTCTGAACAATCACACCCCTGCTAAATAATTCAAAGAAATTATTGTACGAAATGTATGCTACAGCTCTATAACAGCTGTAAAACACTTCCTCTTTACAGGCAGAAGATTAATTTGGCACACTTGAAGTCCTGGAAGGCCAGCCTCTGTCTGCATGTCTGTCTGCAGACACTAATCTCCATATCACATGGATTGCATCTAAACTGATCATTAGATTACTGCATACACAGATTAGTGATGCAGCAAGCTGTCATTGCGGGGGAACAGTAGGGTTAGCATGTAATAAAATAACCTGCATGGTTAATTGAAAACTGAGGTTGCAGCATTTCTTTCTACCATAACTGTCATTTTTTCCTTAAAAAAACAATCTCAGAAAAAAGCATGGAGTGCCGGCCGCTCACTGTTCCTGAGTAATGCAGTGCAATACAGATCCTCTTCCATCTGTGGCTACACACTGGTAGACAGCTGGCTAAAAGAACGCTCCTACACCTTCATTTGCTTATGAGAGAAAAAATATCTGTCTATAAATATTTAGAGTTACAAAAACATGGGCAGTCATGAGAAACAAGAGAGGCATCAACTGCAGGCAAGCTGTAGCGAGAAATAAGACCAACTACCTGCTCCCATCAGTTTCTGATCCAAATATATTCAGTTCAATAAAACTACCACAACATTTATTGAATGTGTATACTAAGATATTGTCAAGGTATATGTGTCAAAATTTAAATAACTATAAGAGAATGACACAGATAAAACCATTTTAGTAATATTAGTCAATTTTGACAATATTAGGAATAACTTTTTTTCAGATCGAAAACAATTAGATCATGTTACAAAATTTTGCTTAAAATGTTAGTTTTGAAAATGTTAGTAATTTGAAGTACATAACCCAACAATTTGAGGACTTGCTACATCCACCTAAGACCAACATAGTCCCATCGTTCTCCTTTTTTTTATCTGAATCATTGTTGTATTATGCTTCTAAAAGAGCTTTTATAGTTACCAAGTGACTTTATTATTTATTAAATAAAAAATGGTAGATAAAAATGTAACTGTCTATGTGACAAAGTGTGTGAATTCAAGTTCTGGTGGTGTATCCTCTCCAGCAGGGGGCTCTGAGGTGTTTTACAGTTTGCTTTTGGCTGGCTGTGAATAAAAATGGCAATATAATCAAAGCTGAACAGTAATGTGCACAGTGACACTGAAGCGGCTGTATAAGTGATTTAAAGACTTTTCCTCCTTGGCTTTTTGTCTTCTAATAAAAAATCTGTCATCACTGAGAGTCTTTCCAAGAAGACTGTAATTGCTCATCAGTTAATCAGTTTTTTCCCTGCAGCTGAGCTGAATTATCTGAGAATATTTTTTCTTGACGCATGGCAGAACTTGTAAGAGCAAGGTTACGTTTTAGCCAGAAAGTTAAAAAAAAAAAAAAAAAAAAAAACATCAAATAGATGTTCATGGAATATTTTTCATGTATGTGCAATGAGCAAACAAGCTATGCATGGGAGACATTAAATATATATTATTTTTGAACATTTTAACTTATCTGGAAAAACATAATTGATACTCAAAGTAGTTGTCTACATGTACACAAAATATTGCTGATCTCAACATTTCATTCGATGTTTTAAACTCTTTTTTTTTTAAAGTCTGTTTTAATATCATCCCAGATTGAGATTGATTTGCATATTACTTGTTATTGTCTCACTATCAGCTAAATTCTGTCGATTTCTCACAGTGGACATCACAGTCTGTCCCTTTTTGCTGCACCCACACAAATGCATTTGTCTAATTTTTTGTAGACAAAAATAACTTTCCTTTTTTATTTTTGCATAACAACTAAAGACAAAATCAGATGTTTAAAAAACAGAAATCCATTTAAAAGTTGTCAGTAAGATTAGCTTTGATTTGAGTTAGATTAAAACCGTGTCATAGTTCTGTGAGGAATTGTTCTCTTGTTTCATTTTTCCCAGAGGCTGGTTGTCACATGACAGGTCAAAATGCAGAATGTGGAAACTGCTTTCAGTTGTTTTTGTCACTTTTGTTGTGCTGCCACTTAATTTCACAGTTCGTTCATAAAAAATAATCGGAAATCATAAATACATCAAATCATTTGGAAAAATGATCACTTCGTAAAATGAATACTTTAAATACGATATTCATAGCTTTAACATCAATTTCTAAAATGAATTATATTTGGAAAAGCATGAACAAAATTTCTTTTCCCTAAAAAAAACATATGCAGTATAAACTTTTTGGTCTGTGCAGTTGCACAGACTGATGATGCTCGACTGATTGGTGCATCTAAACCTGTCACAGACAAAGCTTATTTGTTAAAGGAATTTCTTATGAGAATTCATATAATTGTTTCACATCTAGTATGATGCTTTTTGCAACCCTTATTGCTATAGAATACTTGAATTTTAAGCCATAGGCGTTGCCAACCCTCTTTAGGTTCACTGGCCCCAGGCTGCATCATCTGTGCCCCAGTAAAACTCTTTTGTTGAAATTCCTTATGGAATTTCAACAAAAAAAAAAAGGCGTGACTGTTGAACAACAAAGTGGTAAAACCTCCTATTTGGATGATTCTAAGATTTCAAAAGAAAGTCCACTTACACTGCAGAGAAATTTAAAGGAACAAATAAAACTAATGAATCATGCACAGAACTGAGAATTGTTCCAGATGAACAATGTAAAGGTCGTTTACAACCATCTCTATGGGAATAAGATTTATTTTGAAGAAGAAATCTTTGAGTCATCAGGAGACCTTGAATCTAAGGAGAAATTTCAGGAGAAATCCTGTTTTTGAGGGGAACAGTATAAAGAAGATATATGGAAATGTTTCTCTTTTTCATGTCATTTGCCCAAGGATGGCATAACAACGCCATCCATTGTTTGAAGCCTTTTTGTGCTGCACTCCAGAGGGCCCCTCAGCTAGATTTACTTGAGTGATTGAGAGTTTGAGTGGACACTGAACTCACCTGCAGTTCACACCAGGCCACCTCCACCCAGGTGTCCGTGTCCAGACCTTTGTAGACGGTCTTGAAAGACCCTCTCCCCAACTCAATGTCAAACTTCAGAAAGCGTCCACCGGGGGAGGTGGACACAGCCTTCATCCCGGGCTCCTCTTCGTTCTCGTCGCTGCCTGCTTTACCTGTAACATCTGATGGACCCGGGTCCTCCTTGGGCCCCGTCTCCAACCTGTCCCCACGCTCCTCATCGGCGCTCGCGCTTTCCGTGGCGCTGTCCTTCAGCCCCACCTGGCTCTCCGTGCTGGAGGTCTCTGGAAGCAGAGCCCGGGTCCGATTCCGATCCACTATAGTCCGTAGGTCGATGTTGGGCACCGGGCTGCTGGTGACGAGATCCGACGTATCCAACGGCTGCTCGTCGTGGTCCGACACCCACAGACTCCGGCGGATGAACCTGCGGCGGCCCAGCCCCTGGTACTCCGTGGAGGGGTAGGAGCTGGGGTCGCTGGCCCCGCGGAGCGCTTCGTTCTGGATGTTGACATTGTGGTCCATCCCATTCTCATACACATGCCTGCACGCGTTTGCGTTAATGTCCGAGTCCAGGTTAGGAGCTGAGGAAAACGTGGATCCTAGGGGCGGATCTTTGCTGGAAATGTCAGCTGAATTCATCCCCCCTTAGATTGTCAAGACACTAACCGGCGACATGGTGCAGGAAGGGCTGGGGAGCATGCTCCTCTCCCGACTACGTAGGGGAGTTTGCAGCCTACCTGCACTTGCAGTGACGCAGTTGGCCAGCTCAGCTCAGGATGAGTGGCCTAATGTCTTGAATTTGCTCAGGACGTAGCTCGTTCCCCTGAAGGCGTCCAGCTCGGAGGATGCACGCATTGCTCCACGCCACCTCACGCCTCCCAAACCGCCTCACTGCAACACTTCAGCCTGATGTCATCGCCGGCCAGAGCTCACCGAATCCCCTTCATCCACCTTGCATCAGATTCCCGCTGCAAAAAAATACGTTCCTCAAGCAAATCCTCCCCGGCCTATAGACCAGGATGTTGAAACTGTGCCACGCACCAGCCGCTCCGAAGACACATCACGGGACAGAGAAAGTGCGCAGCGGTCTGTCCTCTCTCTCCCCATCCCGCACTCTGACTCAGTGGAATCAGCGGCTGACGCGATTCGGCTCCGACAAGTGAGAGCTGAGCATAATTCTCAATAAAACAGTCCGCACGCACTTTCTTTTTTTTCTTCTTTTTTTTTCTCCCTTCAGAGCCGTCCTGCAGCAGAGTAGCGGATGGACAGAAGCGCTTATGAGATTATGCTCACTGCGGCACAGGTCGGATCAGGCAGCTGTCCGCGCATCTCTGGACCAGCTGATGTTGCCACCCTTGTCTTCCCGGGTTCATCCTTCCATTCTCTCGCTTTCTTTCTTTGAGGTTTGGGGAGGAATCAGTTGCACGACGCAACCCACGCCCCTAGCAACAACACGTATCCAATAACTCGGCACGCTTTTAGCCAGCACCCTTACCCTCCTCCGGTGAGACGGTCTGAGTGGACCGCACAAACTGTCCGCCCTCTTCGTCACGCGATAAGCCTCCAAACGGAGGATGATTAAAAGCCAAACAAAAGGGATGACATGGTCTAATATTACAGTCTCTAGAAAGCCTTTGAAGTATTCAAATTCCTTGGATAGAAATGTTTTTGTCATGTTGCAGCTCTACACCTCAAAGTGTTTTCTTGGAACTTTGTGACAGACAAGAGCAAAGTTTGCAGCTTTAAAAGATACTGCAGACCATCTTTCCAAAGATGAGTACAGTGTCAAGCAAACCTGTCAAGACATGACAAGGAGGGACCTAATCGACAAGGCAGCCAAAATCCAGACTCTGGAGGAGCCACACTGATTCACAACTCGGGTGGGAGAATCTGTCTGCAGGACAACTTTTAAAATATGACCTTTGTCTAAGAATGTCAAGAAAGGAATTGATTTTAAACAAAAGTTTCAGAAGGTACTTCAAACATGGGAAAGTAGTAGATTTGGTCATGACACAAAAAAAAGACAAACTTCTTGGCCTATGTGTGAAGGAAAAGCAGTCCCACACGTTGCACCAGTGAAACACGGCGGTGGTGGCATCATGCTGAGGGGCTGTTTTATTGGTAAGGACAAGAAAGGTACATCTGATGGGGCTGAATGCAGGAGTGGATGAAAGCTGTTGGTGGTGGCAAAAGAAAAAGTTTGACTGTGGTGGAATTTCATATTCTAACAATGATCCTAGCACAAAACCACGATTACAGACTGATTTCAGTAAAAACATGGTCAGATGTTTGAGTGGCCCAGTCAAAGTGTCGACCCAAATCTTGAATTTATACAGAGGTTTGAAAATTGATTGTCACAGATATTCTCAATCCAATCTAACTGAGCTGCAGCTCATGCAAAGAAAAATGGGAATAATGTAAATATATAGATGTGCAAAGCTGGTAGAGACATACCTCAAAGAGAAGCAGCTGCAATTACAGCAAAACTGTGGACTGTGTATATTGTCAGATTCATATTTGTAGAAACAATTTAAAATCATATTTGCTTTTCCTTCTGTTTCATAACTCTGCATGACTTTGTGCTGGTCGAAATAGTAAGAATATATAAAAACAAATACTATAGGGTCAAAGTCTCTCGCCATATTTTAACATTACGGAAAACTAAGAAAAAACATTTAACCATAGTTAACACCATAAACAAATTCTCGTATTATTTTCGTATGTTTATAAAATAAAGTTACAATTTCTTATATTTAAAGAAAAATTTAAATGGATCAAAGAAATATGTGGTGTCTTTTAAGTTAATTTGGACTGCGAATTTATTTTATACTTAAAGATTTTTTTTTTTTGCTGTAACCTTTTGTATAATTACAGTCCAAAAACTGTAAATGTACAAACCAACATAGTGTGGATTTCAGTGAGTTGTAATAATAAGCTGCATCTGTTCATTTGATATAAGCAGTTGACTAAACAAGCACTTGCTGAAGTGTATGATTTTATATAAAAACAATCAGTGTTTTGCTGACAAAACTTTGATTGTTTAATGAAATACAGGTGAGAAGGGAAGTGGAGGTCACTTCCTCAACTCAGATGAGCATTATCATTTTTTTTTCTACAAGATTTTACCTTGATGGAGTTTTAAATGTTAAAGGAGCATCTTTGATGGCCGGTCTGCTCCCAGTCACCATGGCAACTGTGACAGTTGGTGGATTTCGACGAGAACTCGGAGAAACAACTTAGTAAAACCATAAATGAGGCTTCTGAAGCATTTTTTTCTCAATCTGTAGCTTAATGTAGAAGACAATTGGTCACATGCATTTCTGCAAGAAGATTTATTTTTGCCCACTTAAACATTTCTGTCATTTATTACAAATCAATTGGTCACAAAATTCTCGTTTGTTGGCTTTCTATTCATGTGCCTTGCATGCATACCCCCTACTGGTTGTACCTGGCAACAAAGGCAGCAAAACGCATGGAGAATAAAACAGAACACAAAGAAACACAAAACAACTACAACTAACCACAACACAACCAAGGCAATAGTCAAATCATGTGACCAAAGAGCTTTGTCAACATCAAAGTTGGTCACACAGTGAGATATTGTCCTACATTGAAGTGAAACCCGGGTGAGGTAATCAGTCTCACAAATCAAGTTCATAATAAACATAATTATCATAATGTCATCCTGACTTTGGGAAAAATTTACACGAGTGTTATTGTTTAGAAACCAAACCTGTCTCTATCTTTCTCTTTTTTTTTTTTTTTACTAAGATCTGTTATTGAAGCCAATGCTAAAATGTAATTTAAAAAAAAAAAAAAACTTCTCAAAATTTCACTTGACTTACCCTCAGATTATGTACATATCTATCGTTCCTGTTCCTGTTTTTAACCCCTTAATGTTAAATCTGTTTGCCATGTTTGTCTCATTAGTTTCTGCACTTATGAATTAATTCATTAACCCGTATTTCTATCTCTTACATGATATGGAAGCAGTTTTACTACTTGTATATTTTATTTGCTTAGCTAAAGCTCCTTTTGTGACTATGTTCCTCTTTTACTGTGCCAGTAATGCATTTTCTACACTATTCCACTTTGTAGGTCTATTAGATCAGTATTTCAGATTTTCTACCTTGCTGTTGTTGTTGCTTTGTGATGTGTTGCAAGTATTTTGCATATCATTCGAGCCACTTTGGATTTTTTTGTGGCACGTTTACTTTGCTTCTCCTTTTAGTTGGTGGCATTGTTATTTTTTAATGTTTATTCCTCAATGTTGTCATGTTTTTGTTTTAATTTTGCTTGTGGTTCTTGCTTGTTCTGAGCATCATGCACATGCCTCTTGCACGGCCTTTTCTGTGGTTTCTTGTTAGGACTCAGCAGGCCTACTTATACCCTTACACACAAACTTTTAAATAAATAAATCATTACTGAAAAGTTTATTCATTTCAGTAATTAAATTTACAAAACGAGGGTTCAGGTTATCAGGTTAGGTAAGTTTACTGATCATTTAAGTGCAGTGATGGTCAATAAAGCAGATATCGGCACTTCAGTCCTCCAGATTTCAGGGGCATTGATTTCTAAACATAAATTTTGCATGTGAAAATGTCCATATGAAAAGAAATCTACATTTCATGTCCACCCAGGTGAGATGACTCTGGCGTCTGATACATCTGTATGCAGTGGCTCTTGAAAATCTAACACCAGCTGCAGAGTTTGCCTTGAACCCCTTAAGGTGGAGGATGTGCCCGTTGCTTGTGCATCTTTTTCTCTATTGCACTTTTCCCCTTGAGCCTAACTTTCTGGGAATACGTTTGGATTAGCTTCTTTAGCAATCACACCTATAGAGTGTATAATTGACAGCTTGATGGTTAAAGGTCAAGTCTTCAGTCTAACCCTTGCTTGCACAGGCCATAATAAGGCAATAATAATTTCTACATTTTAGTTTCTGATAAACCGAATTTTTGTTTCTATTAGCTGTAGCAGAAGCAATAAAATCATAAAAAAATAATAGATTCTTGAAACATATACTTACTTACATGTGTAATGTATAATTTGAATGGAAAACGTCCTTCATTTTAAAATATGCATACTTTTGTAATACCGCAGATGTAACGCTAGATGTCAGCAAAACCCCGCCCTAAATTATCCGGTAAACAATTGAATTACACACAGGCATCAGCATCTTATTGGGGACCATTTCTGAAAGTACCCTATAAAAATAAATACCATCGGGAAGTTGTCACTCCGGAAAGCAGCGCACAGCTTTCTGACAACCGCCGCCCCGTGTTGTGTTGGAGGGGTGGTTTAATAAACAACTGTGCTCTCCCATCTTCCTCAAAGCAGCGGGGTATTTTATAAGTAGACCAGCCGAGACTTTGTGCCAGAACCCACGGCGACCCACTGAGTGAAGCCCACATTGAAGCTTCATGACCGACCTTTTCTGTCGGGATACACAGATACGACATGGCTACTGAGAGCATAAGAATGAACGGAGATGCTGACCGAGGCGACGAAGCGGGGGTAAGACATCCTGTTTTTACTGGGCAGCAAATATCTCCATGTTCAATTCAGTTCAGTGAGCCATTGATCCCCAGCGGAAAATTTTAAAATTGGTCGTTTTACAGATAAAAATGTAACTTTGGGAGAGGTTTTTACCTCATCCTTCGTCCGCCCGGTCAAGCTTGATGCTATAGAAAAATGGAAACAAGATTAATTTACAGTGTTTTGAGTCCACGTATAGAAAATAAAATTTAGCGTTTAAAATGTCATAGCAGCAGTTGTAAGCGTTTTCTGTTTTGTTTTTTTTTTCGTAGTCATGTTTCAGGGTGACTTAACTTTCTTTCTGTGCTTTGTTGAGGATCAAATTACACTTAATGACAGATGACACGGGGCATTGTGTCTGCAGTGTGCATTCACTGCTCGGAGAGGGATCAGGTGGGTTAAACAGTGAGCCCCGATCCACTGACTGACCCAAATCTGGAAAAATGTGATTTTCAACAAAACATCTTTGTTCTGAAAGTGTGTAAACTAATCCTAACTTTGGTCTTGGCGTTACCTTTTGTAAATGGTCTTTATTTATAAAGTAAGTTTGATCAAAAAGCTTATTTGTATTCCTTTAAATAAATAAAAAAAAGAAAAATATATATATATGTACTTTTTTTACAACTTTACTTTGCTTCATAGTTTCCCTTTAAGCTCCACTCCCTTCCCCCTTTTTTTCCATTTCTATTACAAACGTGTATGAAACAAGTTTCATACACGTTTTATTCTGGTAAGTATTTCATACTTTTCCATACTAAACCTTCCAGACTTCCCACTTTCCAGTCCACTGAGCTTAAAGATTAGCATTTGCTAATGTTTGTTTAAAATTGTAGCAAACTTTTCTACAGTTGGCTTTAAATATTTAATTGGAGGAAACAAACAAACAAAAAAAAAAACAACAAGAAACCAGAAGGAAAAACCTGGAAAGGGGGTGTAATTAAGATACAGTAGAGGAAAGGCAAAGGGCCATAACAATATGATAGACATCAACGTGGTGTTAATTCTGGAAACGGAAACATCCAACATTTAAACACACATGCAGAGTATGTCACATAAAACCCAAATAAAATAGCTCCATTGTGCTAAACTGATGTAACCATAATTGCAACATGGGAATTATTATCTGTTTATAGCATTTTGGCCTTTCATACTGTGCAAAAAATGTAAGGTCACAGATGACTAAAAGTTTTTTGTGTTGCATTATAAAGGGGGGTTTTCTTCTCAGGATGAGATCGTGAGAAGAAATAAGTTTCTAATAATAATAAGTGGGATCCTACAGTAACTGTACACAGATGAGGAGGAATAGATGGAAAGAGAGTGGAGAGTATCTCACTGATCCCTGAATGTTGTGAATTTAAGGAGTGACAGCAGCAGTAAATAATGACTTTCATATTTTGTCCGTCAGCACTTGCCAAAAAAAAAAAAGAAGCACATTTATAAGAAGATCAAGATCAAGATAAAAAAAAATAAAAATATTTAGAGTTGAGGATTGAAGTGGAAAAATGCTTGAAAATCTTATTTTTAGAGACGTGTCTGTTTTATGTCCTCTGCCAGTATGTGTGTAAGTGGTTTTCTAGAATCTTAGTGCAAGATATTTGAAAGGTCAGATGATATAGGTTGTAACCACAAAGTGCAAAGAAGGTTCAAATACATATGTGTGTGTAGGTGTGTGTGTGTGTGTCAGGACAGGATATGGTTTAAACTGAAGTGTATTTGCAGCTGTAGTTCTGGGCTCTGCTCTTCTCTGCTGGTCTGTCTTCAGTGACAGAGGCTTTCAGCTTCGTATTTTCAGTCTTTATTACACATCTTATTGTTGCAACATTTATTTTGTTAACCATAACCATTTGTCCCTTTCCTAACTTCTTCTTTCTTTCTATCTATCTGTATTTCTTCCTTTCTTTGCTTATTTCTGTCTTTGCTTTTGCTTTCCACTTCCACTTTCTTTTTCAGGTTCCATATTTGAAGCCTGACCACTATAGATATATATCTACCATAAAGTCATAGTCAGCTTCAGTATTTTATGTTTTAAAATGAAGATAAAGGACTGAGAACTCAAAAAAAAAATGTACAATTCTTACATGAATACAGAAGTCAGCCTAGATATGAACAGCAATTATCATTTGCTTATGTTCTCTACTGTCAGGTTTGGACTCTCACTGTGGGTCCTGAAACACACGAGGCGTCCCTCCTGTACAATAATAACATCATGGTTGAAAGGACATTGAGCAGTCACACTGCCAGTGTTTACTTAACGAATGTTTGTACTCTGCGACCGAATCAGACGTCTCTGTAGCGGTTAGTCTGCAGGCTGGAAGTTGAAATCCTGATGAACTACTGCTGTTTAGAATATTTAGGCTAATGAACATTGTGCTCCATAGTGGAAAAGCCTGCATACGTACTGGTAATGTTTCATAAGGAAAGAGTGATTATAGCTGGTGGCAGGTTGTGGCCCTCATGACGCCCTGTGTCGGTTACCACAGAAGCATCTTTTTTTCTTCTTTTGTGGCCTGACCTTGTTGGTGCAGCTGCAGAAAGAGGAATAGAGGTGAACCTCAGAGGTTCAGAGGGTGATGTTGCCACTCTGGGCACAACGAGGACAGTGTTGGGCAACTAAATGTTGCTCCACCCAAATAAAAACTGAACTGACTCTACCGAAATACAGCATGATATCAGGGGTGTTTGTAACGTGTTTGATACATTTGATTCATCTGTATCTGAGGTATCAAGCCTTTCAAATAAAGTATATCTATGACCTCCTCAGTGATCTCCCATAGCTCTGTTTGACCTGTTACTGAGCCATGTTATTGACCTAAATGCTGCTTTTCAGCAAAAGAGAACTTTCACTTCTGTAAAGTTTTTCCACTGCAAACAAAACTTTAGAAAGTGTTCAATTCCGATTTTTTTTTTTTACAACTACACTCATCAACCTTGTTCTTTTTTCTTTTCTCCCTAAATAATTTGATTTATTTTACAAAAAAACTAACTTAAAGTCTTGATGATTTACTGCAATGACAATTACATGTTTGCATCTACACTAACTTTGTGCTCACACACACTTCTTCCTCTGGCCAGTTATGTTTTCACAAGAAAAAGAAGATCAGTAAGTTTTAGAGGAAAATAAATTTCCAGTATGATGTCATCATTTTTTATAGATGAAGTAACTTTTGAAGGATCGATTTTGCACAAATAGGAATAAAAGTGAAACCTCAGCAACGCATTGAGGGTGAAGTCCAACATTTACTAAGGGCTCATCTAGAGCAAGGCTGAACTGAAAGCTGCACAGAAAACTAATCAGTTTGTATTCATGTTGAAAATCATTTGTTAATAACATGGAAAAAGAATTATGAAAGCCTAAATCTGATGTCAGGGTTTGCGTTCGTTTTCAGGAATTTCATCGGGAAAACCGCATCATGCGGCGGCGCGGACCCCTGAACATGAACCATTACGCCAACAAGAAGAGCGCAGCAGAGAGCATGCTGGATGTGGCTCTGCTGATGGCTAACGCCTCGCAGCTCAAGGCCGTTCTCGAGCACGGACCGAGCTTCACCTTCTACGTTCCCCTCATCACTCTCCTCAGCATCTCTCTCATCTTACAGGTACTGGTGGGAGTTATGCTCATCTTTATAGGTAAGCTGGGGAGTTTTGTTGCCTCGTTTCCATTTAATCAAGTTGTCATTAGATGCATTTCTCATTATCGACTGAAGATATTTGTAGGAAGGCAATTAATGTTAACATACATGGCTCTGAAAATTGATGTGCCGCTATAAATTTCTTGCTTTTCCTTTCAACAAACATTTTAATGTCAGACAACGTTAGCTTGGTTAAAGCTAAAAAGAGTTTTCCCGAGGTGTGAACTTTAACTAGGTCACTCCAACACTTCATGGTGTTTCTTTTTTAAGCAGTTGGGTGACATGCCTATGTGCTTTAGAGCACAGTCATGCTCTACAACCCAAGTCTGCTAGAGCTCCAGGTCACAAACTGAAGCCCAGACACTGACCTTTAGGATTTTCTAATAGAACAGGATTCATGTTTTTATCAATTACAGCAAATTTTCCAGGTTCGAATGAAGCAAATCAGCCCCAAACTGTCACACCGCTACTATCATGTTTGAAAAATTATTCTTAATTCTAAATGTTGGTCAATACTGAAATGTAATTCATTAATTGCTACAGCAGTTAAATTCAAAAAGCTATCTATCTATTGGTATGTGATATTTTAAAGTTTGTGTGATACTGAATTTTAGATTTTAATTTTGATGACTATAAGTCATAGTCATCAAAATAACAAGAAATGAAGCAATCACTTATTTCACTCTATATTTTATGATTATAAGATAATGTAAGTTTAACTTTCTGAAGTGAGTGAGTGAGTAAAATTTTCACAATGCGTTTTTGAAACAGAGCTGGATTTATTTAATGTTATGACTGATCTTACTTTGCTAACCTATTACTCACAAATACCTGTGTGTAAATTAATTGACAAAGATTTCCTTGCTTTAAAATGTGAATATTTTGGATTGACCAAGCAGTAGAATCAGAAGTGGAAAGTTGTAGCGACTCTGGACAGTTGTGAATCCGCCCCAGGTCCCCATCTTTCCTTATCTTATCCTAACAGGAAAAAAAAAAAAAAATACTAAGTTGGGGGAGAGGAAGTGTAAGTGGGGGGAGAGGAAGCGTTTATAGAAACCTTACAGGAAGTGGTTGCCTTTACTGTGAGCTGGTTTTGAAAGAGTTCTGTTTACTATCGGCTGCATGCAGTCACAGGAGAGCTGGAGCAGCAAAAGGGAAGTGGAAACACGGGTTCACCCTCTGCTTAAAACGGATCCACATGTTGGATTCCCAGACTAATGAGGCATGTCATCGCCCTTTGGAGGAGTCAGATGGTTATTCCCCATTTACAGGGCTGTCAGATGGTGTTAATGTTTATCAAATCCTTCATAAATGATTACTTCAAAGGTATGAAAGGAAACTGCCTGTCACTGGGTGCTGCCCCCTAGTGGGAAAATGTAGTTTCTCCAGCTCAGTATAAGCAAAATATTATGCTTTTTTTCTTTTCTTTTTTTTCAGTTAAGTGGAATCTGAACGATGAAAGAATGCATCACAAGCTGGACATCTTGGAAAGCTGTGTCATGGCCTTCATCTTTGTCATAGTGGTGGTCAACGTCTTCATCACAGCCTTCGGCGTCCAGCAGCCCCACTCGCAAAATTCACCGCCTTCTTGACGTGCTCCTTGCTCATCAAGACATTATGAGTTTTTATTATTTACAAGTTAAATGGCCATTTTATATAATTGTCTGCTTTTGTCTGACTCTGTGTGTTTTGAACAAAATTAAGTGGTTAGTTCTTATTTTCTCATCTGTTACTGGTGCAAAATCATTGTGACCATTTCCTGTCATGTTAAAATATTTTTCATATCGGTTGTTGTATGTATGCATGCCTGCTGCTTATTAATGACGGACTGTATAACCTCAGCAAAGTTAAAGTAAAATTATTCATGAGCCCAGAAGGCTTAATGCAGTACCGTAGCTTTACTGAAGGAGAGGTGTGTTGTTTACAGTTTGAATTTTTTAATAATGATGTGGTATGTGCGTGCTTTTTGAAGTGCTATGCAAAATGCAATATCTTTGACTGTCTTCCATACATTAGGTCAGTGCTTCCCAAACTTTTCAGTGTGAGGCCTGTGAGCCCGAACACTGGTCGAGCGTTCAATGTACTGCCTTTCATTTGTTTTTAAGTACTGTTTTTAACGGGTATTGCAGACATGCAGTTATGTATTTGTTACTTAGTGTTTGAAGAGAATCTCAAGATCCTACACTTACTGATTGGGTCCCTGTGCAAAAAAAATATAATAATTTGAGTTTATTTACTGCATTGTGCGGTTGCTTTGATTAAATGTTTTATTTACTTTTTGTAAACAAACAAAAAAGAACAACCAGGAATATTTTACAGCTTTAAATACTTCTATGCACTGTGACTGCTCATGTACTATATTTTTTAAATAAAAGTAGAAAAGTTTTATTTTCTCTCCTTTGTTTTTATTTACAAAACAAATCAGAGCTTGTACAAATGATAGTACTTGCAAAAGTAAGGCATTTCTACAGTAGACACATCTTGACAAAAGAAGACACAGTGAAGATAAAATTTAGCATTTAAAATATGTCAAAATTGAGGCCACTCTTGAGCATTAGTTTCCGAAGCCCCTCTCAGTGGCTTTAGTTTCTTAAAAAAGAAAAACAACAAAAAGAAACAAACCATGTAAAAACATAATATATTATTGTAATTCATTTTTGCATCTTTAATATTTTGCAGTGTGACCTTTTTCACAAAAAAATCCACAAGACCATATATAGCCGTAGGGTAGGAAAACAGTACATCAATAGCAGTAATCCACTTCTCAAACCAGGCTTAGAGCTTCATTATAAACACAGTTTCCCTCGAGAACTATATCACAGCGGGCCAACAGGAAAAGTTAAAAATTTCCGCTCTGTCTAGAGGAAACAAAGTCAATGGAAATCAGAAGAGGGCATGTCCTTTCTACAGTTACACATTTTACACAGGAAACATGGTTCCTGTATGTTTAAAATTAGCAGAGAAAATGCTATCCGGTAACAAATGAAAAAAAAAAAAACTTGGTTAGAGATGCCACGAAGTAGGTGGCAATGCCTTAACCGTATATGTGTTGCAGGCCACAAGGGCCAATTCCATCCTTGTCAAGGGGAGTGCTAACCTTCTCTCCTTTCATACAACACGTAAATTTCATGGTTTTACGTCACTATATATACACCGACCGTCACCGTGAGTTTCACTTACGGTTCTACTTACCGAGATATGAAAACTACAAAATTGTATTACTTTACAGAAAAATTAACTCAGAATCAAGATAACTAAAAACAAATTTCATGATTTTGTTTCTTTTTACTCTTTTTCCTAGTAATAACTATACCCATAATGCACTGCGTTCCAAAGCGCGATATTATTGGCGGAGAGTATCACGTGATAACTATTCACGCTTTTACCACATTATTAGTCTAGTAAATACTTCTAGCAATATCTGAAGGTGTTTAGATTTTCACGCTTTAATTCTTGTTTGCTTAAATATGAGAAACAATTTTTAAAGACCCCATGAAACTCAATACAAGTTTAATAATGTAGTTTCCTTCATGTCCACAAGATGGTAATCACGGTACGGAAACAGGTTTGTGACCATCTGGTTTTACTTTTGCTTTATGTTGTTACGCCAATTTTAGCATTTCTTACATATGGTGCCTGGCAAAAGCATCCATGCTACTTGAACTATTCCAAATCTTTTTCATGCTACGATCACAGACTTTTTTTCTTTTCCACCTGTGTGTAATTCAATTTCTATGAATACAGCTGTCCTGTGAAGGCTTTATGGGATTGTTAGAGAACATTAGTGAACAACCACAGTAAGGTATTTAAAGAAGATTTGCATGTAAATCAACATCGCATAAATAGCAAAGCACAATATTATCTGAGAATCGAAAATGTTTGTTGCAATGCAAACCTACAAAGACAAACATTTTTTGGCCAACATGCAAAATGTCACAACCAACATGGTGGTAGGAGAATCATTATGCAGTGGGGATACTTGTCTTCAGCAGAAACATGAAAGCTGGGCAGAGTTGATGATAGCTGGAACAAAAGTCTGGGAGATTGAGAACGAAAACTTACTAAGGGCTGCAAAAGAAACTGATCAGAGGTTCATCTTGTAGCAGACACATAAACATGCACTTGACAATTTATAGCAAGTCTTAAACTTCTATCCCATCTCACACAACTTGAGCAACTTGGCAAAAAAGAATTAGAAAAATATTTCAATGTCTATTTTTGCAAAGCTGACAAAGACTAGGTTTTTATTGGTAGAAAAAAGTTGAAAGTCATTATAAATATAATTATAAACTATATTGTTTTGGTCTGTCATACAGAATTCCAATAAAATATATAAAACTTTGTGGTTGTTCCGAAACATAATATTAAAATGTGGTCTCAATGGACTGTAAATTACATACAGAAATACACTGAGTACATACTAAAACCAATAACCTAACATTTCATCAACTCAGACACCAACAAAAAAAATGCAGAGGTTGGTGCTTTTATATAAGAATTCATTATACCTTGATTGTTTTTAATTAGCATAAAATTAGGTAAATTTATGTACAAAAATAATTTACATTATTTTATTGCACAGTATTACCCTCAAGTGTATTCGTCCCTAAACCACTTAGCAATATATAAAGTGTGACCTAAGTGTCAAATGTGTCTCCACTTGTCATTCAGATCAGTAGCAAAAATAATACGTACTTTGCATAGTTCATAATGTGTACAAAATCAGAAAAAAAAACAAGTTTTTTTTTGTAGTGTCAGAAATTCTGATGCACCAAGTATGGAGATTACCCTTATTACTTCATTATGCCCTCTTCGGTGTACCAAATAAGAACCTCCTGCGCTTTTCTCTTCAGACCGAGGGCGGCCATTCCAAGGGCCTGGCTGCCTCCCGACACTTTAGCTTCTACAAGCAGAAAAAGGCACAGTCTTAACATCAAATCAGTTCATTTAGATATATTGTATAACTGGTCATATTAAACAATTTAACTGAAAATAAAATTACCGCCATAGTAATAGAGAAAAGCTATTCCCACAGCAAAGCCGAAACAGCCTAGGAAAAAGAGAGGACCTGCAAAGTGTACATAGGAATACAGAGGTCAGCATTTAGTCAGGTTCTTTTTCCATGATAGATAACATACTATATAAATAATACATTTATTACATTATTAAGAGTTGTTTTACTCTGAAGTTCCTTGACATCTTAAAACAAAGGCAAATTGTAATGTAAAAAATAATTATAGATATGTAAAATATTGATTTATCAGTCTATAAAATAACCATTTCAGAAAGATAAACAACTTTAGACATTAAATTCTTCTTCAGAAAATTTAAAAAAAAGGCTGAAAGCCATCAGTATGTGGAACACTAGGTCCTCATGACGTCACGAGGCATTAAAGCAAAAGGCATAGAAATAATTTGCGCGATGAAATTCGAGGTTATGTAGCTGCAGCAAATGCTTGTAAAGTGGAATCCTTGTGTCTCCTAACAACAATGCTTACGCAAACTGAAAATGCTAACAACCCAAACACAGAGAGAAAACCTGCATAGGCGTCACATTACCTCTGTCGTTTAGAACGTTTCTCTGTGAGTGGATCTGTGGACTTGTGAGTGGATTCAGAGAATCTGGGATTTGGATGGAACAAAATATTAAAATGTCTCAAGAAATATTTTTGGAAACATCTAAACAACTAACTGACATATGACCAAGATAAAATTGTTTTGACAAACCTCTGAGGCGTAGCCGTGTTGGCAAGCTGTAGTATACCTCCTCCACATGGAGGTGGAGCGCTCTGTAAAACTCCCTGCAGGCTTCATCACCTTTCCCCTGGAGATGTGTCAGGAGCTCACCCAGGCGGACGCTTGTTGGTACGTCCAAATTTCTGAACTGACAAACAAATGCACATACTTTTTCTCAGTCGTAATCAAACTGTGGTTTGTGGGCTCTCGTGCCACGCATTCAAATGTTTTAAATATCTGCAGAAAGTCTTAAAATAGCCACTAATTACCAGTTTTACAGAGGTTTATATTAGACATGGCACAGACATACATTTCTTTACTCCCTCCTCTTCGAAATGGAAAACACAACATGCCATCAAATGAGACAGAAAGTGAAATGTCTGCATTCATGTAGCTAAAGGTCTTATTATGCCCATACCTACAGTCAGAGCAACATTTAAAAGAAAAAATTGAAACAACTTTATTGTCACCAGGCACAGTGACCAGGATGGAGAAGTCAAAATAAACCATCAATGCTCACTGGGACAGAAGTGAAGCATTTTGGGGTCACACAATGTAATAACAACCAATTGTTTTAAGGATTTTGTATACATTTTCAGTCGTGGTGCAAACAGCCTGGTGTGATTAAGACAGTGAAACGCATCAGTGGGACTTACTCTCGTGGCCTCCTTGTCGGTGAGGATCTGCGGGTAGATTCTGTTGAGCTGCAGGATGAGTTTGTCCACCAGCTCTGTGTCCAGTCTCTGCTCAGCTCTGAGGAAGACAGTGTCCTCTAACAGCTGCTCGCGAAAACTATCTGTCAGTAGCAGAGAATAATAAAATTATCTTTCAGCTGTCAGATAAACTAGCTTTCAATTAAATAATAAAAAAAAAAGCTAAAAGAGAATACATTTGACCATTTTCGAAAGCGTTTGTGTAGCGCGTAAAAGTTTCGTGGGGTATCTGAAGACCTGCCGAATTAAACCTTTATTAAGAAAAAGTTCAGACTCGGGCTCCACTAATGTCAAATGGGGTATTTTGAGAACTTTTCAGAAACCAAAACATTGACATTTCACCGTCTTTGACCAAGCGAGACAAAACGCCACGACGGCACTGGTGCGGTAATGGCCGTCATATGGACGTGACGGACAGGGTATAACATTGCAGACGGGAAGATTCGTGGTAAAACGAACTTTTATTTCGTTTTATTAGTCAAAGAAAGGCACAAACCTCCCATTGTAGAATGAGTCCCCTCTCTGTCCTCTGTTTGGACACACCCTCTGACGTCATCACGTCGCTAAAGCTGTCTTGAACGTCAACGTTCTCCAAAAAAGGGAGACCATTTTCAGCACAACAGCCAGAGGGGGTAAACAGTTCTGTCCATTGCTATAGGCATTTAGTTTTCAAACTAAGCGGATATTCATTTGTTTTTAGTAAAACCTGATCATAAATTGTCAATAAATTTTAAATACATTTTATTTTAGCAGTACTTGACTTTCCTTCATCTTGGGATGGCTATTTGGTAAATATTTGTATATCAGTAAAGTGCAAACAGTCCTTTGAAATACAACTTTTTCTGCTGATTGGTTCTTAGCACTTGTTGATATGTAGTATAAGGTGGGTTAGTTTAAATTTATAAGGCCTCTAGATTTTAATGATTTCATGATTGGGCAAAACAGACAATTATCAAGTGGAAGAAGATAATGCATGTTTGCTTGTTTTTTATTGCAGTGTACATTTTTACATCCTTTTTGTGGAACCACATCTTTTGGACAAGAGCTGTATCAGCTTTTCTAGGGTCTGAAAGATGTTCACATTCTTTCATTCAAAAAACATTGTAAGATTGAATGGAAAGTACGTGTGAGCAGTAATTTTCAACGTTTTTCCATGGACTCTAAACTGGATTTAGACCATTAGAACTTACCTTGATCCAAACCATCCTTTGTCAATGCTTTTCTTTTTTCTTGAAATGCCCTTAATTTGGCTCTCTGCAGTTTCTCTGCCAAAAAAAGGGAATCCCACAGCCTAATACTGTCACTACCATGTCTCACCTTTGGCATAGAATGCGTTGAGGATTTCATAGCCTTTGAACTTCACATTTTGTCACACTACAAACAACTGTGAATGCATTTTACTTGTATTGAAAGCAATATACCAACACAAAGCAGTACAAAATCATAAAGAGAAAATGATACAGGATTTTAATTTTCTTTTGACAACTAAATACTTTCACGGAAAACAAAAATTTGCTGAAATTACACCCAGGGACAGCATAAGAAGGGACTAAGCAAATTTACATAACACTTCAAATTTCTTTTTGGGGAAAACAAAAATATTTTTTCTTCCCCTTGACAATTATGTGCGTTTTTTTGTTGGTTTATAATATAAAGCACTAATAAAACAAACATTGTTATTTGTAACAAAAGGAGCAGATGATTAAACTTGAATACTTTGGCTCGGCTGTGTATCCGCATTTTAGGAAATAAACTTTAAAAGTAGCAGAAAATGTTCAGCACTAAAGACTGGAAAGACCAGCAACTCAAATAAACACAAGACTCCTCAGAGCTGTGAAAGTCAGGTTTATTTCTTCACCAGCTATAACTGGAGGTAGTAACAGAAGCCAACAAACAAACTTTGCTAGTACGTTTTTGTTTTAAACAAGAGCTCATCCATCATTACTTCGTAACCAGGCAGCTAAATCTGACCTCCCTCATTTACCAAGAGAACAACGAATCCTGTTATCTGAACAGACACAAATAAATACAATTGCAGTCATAACAAAACATGTAAAAATTAATACTTTTAAAAAGCACAAGCACTTTCTTTTTTTTTTTAATTCAGCCAGGATTGCAAATTGCACTTGTACAAACAAAACACACAATGGCACTGCACTTGACAATGTATGACCAAAATGCTAATACAAAAAGATGAATTAAAAAAGTACTTAAAAACCTCTTCATGAATAAAATCTGAATGAATACTAGTATGTTTTATTAACTTATAAATCTTTAAATAAATTTGCATTAAAATACTGTTCCTCAGTCATTACGAGTTTACTCATGGACTGGCAAAAAATTGGCACAGCTGAAGTTTTGCCACATTTTTGCCAACCTGATTAGGGTTATAACAATATGTAACATTTCCTGAAAACGCATACCTGGTCAGCACATTGGTTGCTCCGTTACTGGCTTTGATTTAAAAAAACAGATCAAGGCGAAAGAAAACAGGGCTTGTGAAACTCCTTCGTCTCTCTCGTTCAAATTTTACCCAATAGGACAAATAGTTTTGTTTTTAAAAACCAGCAATCTCCTACTTTACTGCTAAAAATAAATTAGGTTACGATATATTCAGAGAGCTCAATGTTTGACCAGGGAGCAGGTGGGACAGCATACATCTCAGTTAAAAAATACTGAATAACACAAACATAATTTAAAGAAGGAATCTGTTAGGAGGAATAAGTAATAAAAAGTGCTCAGTTGTGGTAACAGACAAACGTAATCAGTGAGGAATCCATCTCTGCCCTTCCGCTGGTTCAGCAATCAGTGGTGCATTTACTTGGAAGACTGATGAAATCCAAAGGGACGCTGGTGCGTCGAGTCGCTTTCCTCGCTCACATTGTGACAAAAACTACATTAAGTGTTGCGGCACTCTGCTATAATGTTCTTGGCAAATACTGGTGGTTGAGTTCTCGACTTTGCACAGATGCAACCTGGAGTGTGCCAACCGTCACACTGACAGACTTTTTTCTTTTAAGGTCACTTGTCTTGACGGCTTTACTGCAATGGAAAAGAGAAAATGATCAGCGTTTCAGCTTCTACAGACATCTGAAGTTTAAGAATAAAATGGAGACATCTACTGGAGATATCTGAGGCAAACAAATAGGAACGCGAGGAAATAAATAACTGATTTTATTACAAAACAAGAATTACAAGAAGATTTAGGAAATGAATCACTGCATTTTGTAGAGTAACTAATGACTTCTGTGCAACTACAAGGCTTTCATTCAATTGAATGTATTACTGAAAAGTTGCTCTACTTTATCCTTTTTCTTTTTAGAGCACACATTTGTTACAGAACATGCTGGGAGAGAAAATAATGGCAATATTTTAGAAATCTATGGTCATGATCTACTTACTGTGGAAAAAACACAGTAATGCTATCCATATTAACCATTTCAGCTGTTGATAAACACAGTCTGTAATGAAAACTATCTGTAATTGAAAAGCACCTAAAATTGCTCGTTACATTACAGTACATATTTCAGTGATTTTAGTTTTGTGTTTTACTCTCACTTGATCCTACTGTACTTTTAGCTCTTATTTTCAGGTTTAATTTAATTTTTTAACCCTCTTTAAATACATGAGGTCCAGTTACAGCCTACATTTCTTACGGATTATATTTTAGAGATCATCTGAAATAGATTCAGAACTAAATGTTAGTCAGAAAATTAGCGGTGTGCTTATTTAAAAGTTGTTTTAAGTATTATAAACTATATAAATGCACATTTAAAAGCAACTGTTGTTCCTTCACCCTGTAAGTAGATGCTGTATGTTCTCCTAGTAAATAGATAAATATTCAAACCCAACAGATGATTAATAATTGCAGAAAAAGATCAGGAACCTGGTGTTAGAAGTTTTAGCTACAACAAAGATGGTCAAGCAGAAGAAATAACATCTTAAGGTCTGAAAATGCAAAAAGCATCTCATTTGCTGCGAGTCCTGCAGTTTGCCATCTGACTTACATGGTGGCCGGAGGAGGCTCCCTTTCCCTTTGCTTTGCCCTTTCCCCCGGCCGCTGTCGCACTGTTGCGGCGTGCCTGCTCGTGGTCGAACTCCAAATCCTCGAGGCGCTGAGTTAAAGCCAGTTTCTGCTGAATAGCCATCCGTAACAGTGAGTTCAGCGTCTTCTTCTCGTCCTCGGCTGCAGCCAGCTGCCTCTGCATGTCATCCAGCTGGGTCACGTACTCGTCGCATCTGAGAGAGAAGTAGAAGAAGAGGTTTAGAGCGACGTAGGAGAGGGGAGGGGAGAAAAAAAAGAAGATGGCATGGATGCACATTTCTGCCACTAGGGGGGAGTAACGTGGCTGAAGTTGTTATTTTATTCCCAAGACAACTTTTCCAGATGGAAGGATGGATTTCCTGCAAGCTGAGTCAGTATTACATCAGACTGCTCCCACAATGCTTTGTGTCTTCATAGATAGAAAGACAAAATAATTATAAAGGAAACGCAACATCAGGAAATGCAGAGGTGCTAAATAAGAACTACTATGTCAATCTGGAGCTGCTTTTAAAATTAAAGTGATGACAATATGCATGCGTGCTGTTGGCAAGTCTCATGATTTTCCTTCATGTTTGGGTTGAATAGGGAAAGTTACCGGTGCCACTTAACAAATCAGAATATCTAAAAGCTTATTCATTTATAAAAAGGAAACTATAGAGAATGAATTTTGATCATTCTGGTGCCTCTCACACTCCAAATAAAAAGCTAAATTTACTTGAATCTAAAAAAGCAACAGTCTTTCTTTTTCTCTTCAGCGCAAGTCAGGCTTAACATAACATTTTTGTTCAGGAGTGGATTAAAACAACGATAGCTCATGTCCTGCTTTGATTCACAATCATCTCAAAGGTTCAGTTATTCCTGTTCCTTGTGCACCTTTTGCCACCCCAGTTTTTTCTTCCACTCAATTTCACATTAATGTACATGTATAGCGCTCTCAGTACACCATGTTTTGTTTTTTTTGCCAAATCTTATTGTGGCAAACTTTCTTTCCTCAGTCAGAAATCTACCCCAAAACTGTGAAGGCCAGAAGACGCTTCTCATTTTTCATTAATCTTTTTAAAATTCAAATTTCCTGAGAAAGTGAATTTGGGGTTTTCATGCACGCGAAGCCTACAATTATTAACCTTAGCAGACCTACAGAAAATTGTTGCCAAATACTACTGAGTGTAATAAATCAATATCAGAGTTTCACTTTTGCAATAATTTAGTGACATACTAACTAATTATCTTTTCAATTATATTACCATCTGTCTGAGGTACGCTATGGCCAAAAGTAATAGTTTGTCCAGTTTGTTTTAATATGTTTATACTCTCTTCTGCTAAGAAGTTGTAAGGATCTTATACGACTGCCTTCGTGTTGCTCAGAGTCACATTTTACCTTGTAGCAAACATGGCCCGAAGAGAGGAGAAAGTAGCTGCGTCCTCCTTTAGAGCCTTGAGTTCATTCCGGAGCTTCATCATCGTCTCGGTAACCATGGCCTTCTCACTGTCGTATTTGCTCTTGAGGTTGGCCAGGGCGACTTCTGCTGTCTAAATGGACGTTTTACATTTACATTAATTACTTGCAATTCTGAAAACTGACAAGACGGTAAATATGAGACAGATGGCAAATGTAAAATCCTCCTCTGACCTGTTTGTTGGCCTTGAGCACAGCTCTGAGAGTGGCAATTTGTTCCCTTTTGGTGCTGAGAAGCGACTTGAGTTTGAGAATCTCCTCCATGCAGGCCTCTTTGTCTTTGTCTGCCACGGCGCTCAGCTCCAGGTTGGCGAGCCTCTGACGGGACAGCTCTGTGGTCCGGTCCACCGCCTGCTGCAGGTGGCGGATCTGGTCCCTGATGATGGCTACCAGGTTGTAGATGTTCATGGGCTCGGGGCGATGCTCTGGAGCTGCAGCAGTCACCACAATGCTGCAGGACTCGGACTTTCCATTGTCGTTCTCACCCATCAGCCCGCTGGTCAGAAGAACAGTCTGCTGCTGCTCCTTCCCTTCCTGCCCTCGTCTCACCAAGGCTTTGCCGTCTTTGTAGTAGTCAAGCATGACCCGGTTGGGAGTCTCATTGTTGCACATGCACACGTGGTTGTAGAGATTGGCCAGCTCTTCGCTGAAAGCTATGAGCTCATCCTGGGCGACATTGAGGCTTCCGAGGGATTCTCCTGCAGCCGCTGTGGCCAGACGGAGCTCCTTCTCCAGACGGGACACCTCCGCTTTATCCGCTTGGTTAATCCTCTCCAAAGAGAACAGCTTTGACCTGAGGTCTTGGACGTCGCTCTCCAAACGCGCTCGCTCGTCTTCGTACTTGGTTCGGCACTCCTCGTACTGAGCCCTCAGCGTCTTCAGCTCTTGCCTCAGTTCTCCGGCTTCGGAAACGGCCACGGTGTACTTGCACTGCAGGATCTCCGGCCCGTTGATGTCCAGCTCGTAATAATCTCCGTCGTCGTGGCTGTCCCTGTCTTTCTCGGTGTCGAGGGCAGACTGGCGCTCCTTGCTGGCCTGGAGTTTCCGCATGGCGCTTAGGTTTTCAGTCAGCCTGTTGACGGTCTCCTTCTGCTCGGACACCGTGCCGTAGGCCTGCTCCAGCTGCTTCTGGCTCTCCTGCAACGAGTTCATCAGGGCCATCTTCTCCCGCTCAACCTGACGCACAAACAAAATAAACCTCTTAAATGACGCGGGTCACCATTTCTCTTAATAAATATCTATTCAATCCTATATGAGAAAGTTTGTGTTACCAACCACTGGTTAGAATCTGCTCAGTCTCATAACACAAACTTAATTCAGTCAAGATCTTTTTCAATCATTCTTGTTGAGATTTTTAGTTTCTCAATACGTTATCGAACCGTTCTGTTGCCCATCATTAAGGCAAAGCTACAACCACAGATCAGTGCAGCACTAAGTATAACTTGATAAGTTTAGAAGTGATAATTCTGGAGTGTTGAAAGAATGAGACACTGAAACTCTATATAATAAGATTTCGTTTCCATAACGTCTTAAAATTAATGGCAAAGTAAAGTCCTGGCTTTGTTCTCACTATCAAACCACCACGTTGTTAGGAACGGTCAACAGACTAGTCTAAACAATATTCATTTTTGATTAAATAAGCCAAAAAAACATGGCTTATTTAACATACTGCTTTAGGAGAAAATAAAACAATTACACTCAAGGTGCATCTCAGCATCTAATACCTGAGCAAGCTGTTGCTTCAGCTTCTGTATCTCAGAGATGTTGAGCTCACTCAGCAGATCATCCACCAAGCTAGGAGCCGGCTTGAAGGCCTCTCCTCTCTTGTTCACCAGCGTTCGGTTGTCCTCGTCGCTGTCGCCCATCTTCACCAGGCCGTTCTCGAAGCCTCTGATCAGATCGTCGTTGTCAGGCTCGTGGATGGTGGAGGGATCCTCGTGGAGTTTTGGGTTATCGATGGAGATATTAAAAGAGCTGCTGTACACGGACCCCCCAATGGTCATGTAGTGGGAGAGCTCTTTGCGCAGCGTGGCCTTCTGCTCGCGCTCCGTTTTAATCGTCTCTAAGGCTTCTGTGAGCTGCCGCTCTGCGATTTCTCTCAGACGCATAGCATCCTCCAGCTGGCTTTGGACACACTGGGAGTCCTCCTCCAGCCGACGGATCTCATGCTTAAGACCTTCGAACTCCACCTGTGCACATTGTCAAAATACATAAAGCAATAGTTTCACTTTGCTGCGTGGGGTTTTCTGTAATTGTGCTGACAGGCAAAATGAACTCCAGAGTATTCCAAAAACAACAACAGAAGGATTAAAGATTTTTAGATGGGGAGTGCAGGAGAAAAAACACACCAAGTAAATCATGTCTAAGCTTTGTTTTAAACGTCAAATTATTTGTGCATCAACATTTTTTCATGTTGAGAACAGAGACACTATATGCTAATTTCTCCACTTTTATCTAGTGGGGGAAATAAATTCAATGCAAAAAATAATTGTGAACAAAATCAGGAGAGTTTGCACCCTGCAATGAATCAACACTTTCAAATATCCCTGCTCTAACATCTGACCAGGATAGAGAAAACAGAAAAAGGATCTTTGAAGATTGCCATCATTTCTATTCTGTAAAATCCCTCCAGGTCGTCCGTTTAAACTCCTCAGGTTTTCAATAGGATTTATGTTTAGGGACTGAGACGGCATGGCAAAAATGTGGGTTTGTTGCCAGGCAAGGCGTTTAGAGATACCAAGAAACGTGCAATATGCGGTTCAGCTAAAACTGTTTTATCTTAATGCAGAATTTGTTTCCTTCACTGAATTCAAGTTAAAAGGTCTAAAAAAATTTAAACCTCTCTCACCAGTTTACCATCAAATTTGTCTAATTATGCACATATTTCTTATATCATATATTTTACCTCCGAACATTTGATGAAACCAGTTTATTTAACAACATAAGACTATAAGCATCTGCTTTATTTCTGTAGTAGCCGATGTGTGTCCCCGTCTTAGTCGTAACACAGCAAAAGAATCAGATTCACGTACAAGAACTTCATGACCATCGTCCATTTTTGGCACTTTGCTCGTCTCACCTGGTTCTGCCGCAGAACAGACACCTGTTTCTGCAGGGAGATGTTCTCCTCCTCCAGCTCAGTGTAGTCCTGGAGAAGTCGAGCTTCCCGAACTTTATACTCTCTGATGTCGTCTCGAAGCTGAGCCCGCTGCAGCTCTGCCACATCTGAATTCTGGACAGGAAAGGTGTCAGAACAGGAATAACTTTATGTTTCTGCAGCTGGACACTGGATATACTTTAGTTATTGTGGGAACTATCAACTTATTCCAGGTCAAATTAGGATCAGCGTGTAACACAGAGCACAGGTCAAGACTTGGAGAGGAAGTGACATCAGGAGGACTCTGTCCACTTAACTCAGGCTACAAAGAGACTTTTGAGGACGTCCTCTGTTTTACTAACTATGGAGCATTACGTCATATTTCCTCCTGGACAAATTCAGAACTGACCCCTTTCTTGTTGCAAACGCCACTACCTGGCTAGGGGGGAAATTACTGCCTTACAATACAAATAAATAAATCTTGAAAACATTGATCCCATTTTGTGAACTCAAAATGCATTTCTGTCAAACTGCTTTTATTTTGATTGCCAGAATATTCTCCAGGAATTATTCCTAAGGGGAGGAATAACTTTTCATTCACAATGTACCTTTTTCCTCACAGGAACCAGGAGCTGAAAAAAAGCTTCTGGGAAAGAGATTTTCTTCACCGGTGAAGCACTTTTCAGATTACTGGTTAACGACGGGCTGTGGCCGACCCAAATGGACAGAACTGAGAGGTTATTTAATGACTAATCTAACACACAGCACAACACAAAACATGCTAATTGAAAAGTTTTAATGCATTGAGTTGCTCTGTGTTCTCTTATTGAGATGGACAATAACATGCAGCAGCTGATTGTGATTCCACCTGTACAGTGAATTAAATCAACCCAGTTAAAATCAATGGATAAAAAGGAGATTTAATAAAAGCCCATGCTTGAAACACTCCATTCTACAAAAAAAAAAAAAAAGGGAGAGGTTTACCTCTCTCATTTCGAGAGCAATGGCTGACAGGCGATCATTTTCTGCTTGAGCACTTAAGAGGGACGCTTTGGCCTGTCGGAGCTCATTCTGCAACTCCAGGACCTTCTGCTGGTACAGAGCTTCTTTACTGGCTGACTCCAGTATCAGCGACTCCTCCCTGCTCTCCCCATCTGCTGCCACCTTCCTGTGGGTAGAATGAGCCTGTCCAAACGCCTGAAGACAGACCAACACAGGAAACATGAAAACAAGCCGATTTCATCGAGGATTAAAAAAACCGAAAGCCGTTTTAAGTTGCAGATTTAGTTGTACATTCAAAAAAAATGTATTTATTAGTAAAACATGGAAGTGTTTAAATTCATTGGTGCCAAGAAAAGCAAACCTACTTTTTCAGTTTTATTGTCTTAAAATTTGAAATCAAACATATTTATAAAATCTAACATTTTTGTTTTTGATACTTTCTGCTTCTTTATTTTTAAGGTCACCATTTCCTCAATTATGTAGACGGACGAACAAACAAACCGATAAAAAAAACCCCGCAAGATTTAACTGGACAAATCAATTTTGTAAAAATGTCCTTCACATAGAAGAATATAATGTTTTATTTTTCGAAAATGACATAAAATCACGATGCACAAGTACTCTTCACAAATTGTTTTCTGTTCTTTAAGTAACTTTTCGCCCAATTTAGTGCAGTCCCCTTGCTGTGATTTATAATCAAATGCTTTTCTGAGATCAATGAACACACCCACACATTTATTTTATCTATAGAGTTAGTAGTATCCTCAATAAGTTTAATTAGTGCATGTGACACTGGTCGTTTACTTCAGACGTGATTTGAGGAACAAGCAGCGGCCTGCTGTCACTGTTGGTGCTGCTGAGGCGATGACTCCAGACCAACAGTCAGTCATAAGACACGATGCCAGTGACGACAACAATAAGCCGCTTAATTATTAGAGCGTGATGAGCAATGGAATAACCTAATGTGGATGTAACTCAACAAGGGCTTACATATCTAAAGTTGTCACTCATTGACTCTCAGAAGAGGAAAAAAAAAAACTAAGTTCCTCATTTTGACTTGATATTTAGCCCACTTAGTAAGAATGTATCAAACATATTTGGTATCAATAATGTTTGCTCTGACCACTGTGACAAAGATCTAGAAAACATTGAAGCTTCTGACTGCAAGTAAAACGCCTCACAATGAGCAATTCCCAACGCGGAGAAGCGGCGTGCGTTGGACGAGCTGGAGGACAGTAAAACTGAGCCATTACGCTGAATAATTCAGAGTGAGCAACATTCAGAAACTAGCAAGTACAACAGCTAAAAAAAGCCAAAGTGGAAGTCCTTCGGGGAGCAGTTCCTCCACTGATAGCGTGGTTAGACGCTCCAAGAACACTCAGAGGGGAAAACCGAACTTCTCCTTCTAAAACATGGTGTGATTTTTTTCCCACAAGTCGGGATCTTAGATGCCAAGTAAGCAAAGACATAAGAGGCGTTGATGTCTTTTTGCTTTGGGTTCACAGCAAACACAACTTATTAATCTATCCAGATAATGGAAACAAAGTAAAATTAATCATTTCCATTTCAGGAACAACACATTTATTTAGATTGCTTCTGGCCAACATTTGCTGTCTTGGCACTGTGACAAATGATATTTTAATGACTTTATCACTTTTATACCTTCTAAATCGTATGTTGATTTAAACAAGTGTCACCAGTTATATCACTGCCATAGAGAGCCTCAATGAACATTAGTCAAATAATTAGCAAACACTGGTGGTTGTCCAGGCAATTCATTATGTGCAGTGATATTTAGATAATAATGAAAATATTGTGCAGCCTTATCTGTCACACCACTTTCCTGTAGGCTGTGAATTCAAGGCATGTACTGTTTGTATTTAATTTAACTCATAAACATAACTTATATTTTAAGAACATTTAAACCTGTAAAATAACAATAATGATAACAATAACAACAATTACTGTTATCATTTCAACAATAATAAGTTGTATATGCCATAGGAAATATAAATAATTACTTATGCTATGAAAATTACTGATGGATTTCTTAAGAAACAAAATGTAACGTATCTCATTGTCAGAATGTAACATTCAAGCTTAAATTGAATTTGTATGCAGGCTGAAATCGTCTTTGCTTCTAATAAATGCTTCTATTTTTAAGCTATCAAAACTTTTAAAACTCAATAATCTGAATTTTATTCTAGCTTCATTGTCAAAGCAGAACGTTTACTAAAGATTAGCTTAGTGAATGTAATCCAGAATTATTTTTAGTGATTTTAAGTCACAGGTTTCAGTGTAAATTGAGGGATATATTTTGCACAGAATTTCAGCTTTCAAACACTTCCAGCTGTCCTATATCATTATATTTTTTCTAGTTTAAGAAAATTTTGCTATCGTGATACCTACTTTAGTATCTGCAGCTGCTGTTTGCTGTGATTGTATTTTAACCCTGAAGTGAGTGGTGCATGCAGGAAAAACATTGAAGTTTTCTGTAGTTATGAGCTGGAAATGTTCATCTAAACAACCCTTTGAAAAAAAGAAGAAAGGGGAAGTGGATAAAACCTGATTAGGAGATATTATCTCACCAAAAGATTTACTTGTCAGTGCTCAAAAGGAAATGTCTGCAGCATGTTTGTATTTTCAACCACCATCAGACTTTTCTTCAGAACTCGACCCCACAACAAAACAACAAACTAACTTTGCAAATACAATTGTCTCTCTTAAGTTACTGAGATTTATTTGACTAGAGGGCTTTGGTTTTTACATACCAAGGGCAAGTGTGGGCAAGAGACCAAGATGTTGCTTCTTTGCCTAGTTTTATAGCATAAGAAAAACACTGTTTAGCGGATCCTAACCCAGCTGACCTGCTAATAACCATGATTATTAACACATGCGCAGAACATTTAAACCACTATGTGCGATATTAACCAGGTTAACGTGCCTCCCGGTCACAGTTAGGGTTACCTCCGACAGCCTGTCAGCACTTAAACATATCCGTCTGCGTGGCTTAGACCTCAGCTTACCTCCTTCAGCTGATCCAGCTCCTGTCGGACCGTCTCGTATTCCGCCTCCATCTCATCGAATCGCTGCTTGAGCTGCTGCTTCTCCTCCAGGACGGCCAGCCCGTACTCCGCCGCCTGGATCTTTTCGTGAGTTGTCTCTCGCAACTCGCGGGTCAGACGGTCCACCTCGACTCGGAGCCACTGCGGCCCAGCTTCGGTCACCAGCACCGCATCGGGATAGTCCTGCTCCTCCATAGACATCTTGGCGAACCGCCGATTCAAACCGTGACGGAACCCAGCCCTGACTTAACGGGAGCAGCCCAAGGGAAAAAAAAAAAAAAAAAATCTCGGAACGCCGCAAATCACTGTCCTCTTTGTTTGAACCGCATTGTCGCGGTTTGAATGGCGTTTTGCTCCTTCTGCTTTTTTCCCCCAGTCACAGACGTCGAAATGCGTTTAAATTAAATAGTTTTGTCATTCTCGATGACTTTCCTCAGTATCTTCATGAGGCAGCCAGAGGAAACTTCAGTTGAGATCATCGATTGGAAAAAGCTCTCCGCACAGCTTTCAAATCTACGTGACTGTAGAGGGAATTGTAGTTTCGAAGGAAATGCTAATGTCACATTGACGGTCTGGTACAGCTGGGACGTTGACTTCAACTACCAGAGTGCATAGCGTGACTTCCAGAGGATACGTACTGACAACATAAGTTAATTCAAGGCTGCCATCTACAGGTTTTACAATGAAACTACATCGATATCCACGAAACGGGTAATGCGTTAATTTCATCTACAGTTTAAAGGTCGAAAACAAAATATCTACATCCAACTCAGACCTGCCTTACTAATTCCTCTGAACGTAATCATAGTTAAATTTTAAGAGACATTTTAATGGGAGGTTTAAAGGTAGAAAGACAGCACAAGTGTGCCTTTGAATGTTGCAGAGCGCCCCCATATGGTGAGAAATGCAAAGAAAACTTTGACCTTTCAAGACCGCCATATGCAGAACCTGAGTTATTTTTCTAATGGCGAGATATGTTCAGGCTTATAAATCTGCAGTTAGACTTAAAAAAAATAAATAAATAAAGGAACTACAGCAGAGCGTAAAACCCTGTGTGCATGGCTTAATAATAGCAATAGTTATAAGTGGACTAAGTTGACTGGTTGTGGCTTATACCTACAGTAAGCAATTTTTATTTTCCAACAGAATGTATTCTGTTATACTAAAACATGAAAAACTTACTATTTGATTTCCCTCCAAAGTCTTGATTTAAAAATATCAAAATTGTGAAGTAAATGTGAAAGCAAAACAACCTGATGGGTTGGGACTTTCCTTTTGTCCCAACCCATGACTGAGTGGTTGAACCGGCTTCAGGAAGTTGTCAAATAAATGTTGATTGTATTGCTGTTGTTGTACCTGCTTGGAGAGCTCTCCCAGCTACAGCTGAGCTTACATGGTATGTACACCTGTTCGCAAAGGTTTTTGCCATGATCTTAAACCTGTGTTAATGCTAAGCTATTTTCAGTGTCTTTATCTAAATTTTAGTATTTTATTGCTTTACACTCAGCTCCCTCAGTCTTCGGCAGCGCTGTGATTGTTTTCTTTTTCTTATTAGTAAATCATGTTTTTGTTTCACCTTTTTAGGAAAATGGAGGAACTCCTATTAACAACTTTTACAAACACTGTACGTATACTTTAGTAATTTGTAATTACAATAACTATCTAGCAGTGGCATACAGTTTCCTGAATCAAATTGTGTTTTTATTTGAAGAATATTTTGACTCTGACTGATTATTCTTACTATTTTCAGACAAATATTACCATTTTTACTCAGTCTGCTTTGGTCTGGGATGTGCCATGGCATTCTATAGGCCATTTCATTGTAAGTATGTTCTGTATCCAAGTTGTTAAAAGGTAATTACTTATGTTCTATTATCCAGCTACTTCTGTAGACATGGCACTTCAGTTTTTCTTTCTTTTTCATTTCCAGCTCTTTTGATACCGTCAGTTCTAGGTGTGTTTTTCACCATAGCATTTGAGATTTTAGGTATAACGTTGGGTAAGCTAACTCTTATTTTATTATACACTGACATTTTATAACTTTAAATATGGCTGCTGTCGTTCCTTAATCTTTTTGATTTATCAGTTCCCATTTCTTTGTTGATTTACAAGCATGATTATGTTGCTTGAGTATGTCACTAATAACATTTTTCTTCTTAGACCTGCCAGCCCATACTAAAAACTGTAAAGGGCTTCCATATGACAAAAGAGGTAGGATTTTGCATTATAATAAAATCCTACTAAGCCACAGCTCCTTCCAAACTAATTGGCATTACTGGTAAAGACGTGTAAGTCTTAAAATAATGAACCTTTAGATACAGTAACATATTTTGTTGCAGTTCTCTCACTTTGAGTCACCCTTACAATCCCACTCTAGGTACATTTTTGGCAAAAATGAATCCTTATCCAGCCTTTCTCACAGTCAGATGCCATGTTCTCTTGTTTTTTGCCCCCAAGAGAGGTACAATATCACCTAAACGTATTATCCTTGATGTTCTATGTTGAACTGTAAAAGCCTTTTTCATAGATGTCTCTAGACTGCTGCACTGTACAATACCTGTACTGCAGAAGTAATGGCAAACTATTAATTCATTTGGAGTACAAAAGCTAATTTAACCTTCCACCTCTTTTCAGATGTGTGCTGGGGATTTGGTCTTGCCTTTTTTGTGGCCTACTTGAACCTTCACTCTTACCATGGTAGGTACCACATACTTGGTGGATGCTTGATACCTTGGGCACATGCTGTTTCATGTGTTTAAACACTCTCCTTTCTTTTTTAGTCTACACTCTTTCATATGGATGTGGAATCATGATGTTTGCTCTAAGAGGTGCCAAACGAAAATACAGCTTTCTGAGGTATGCAGGCTTGAAAAGCGGCTTACAGTTGTGTTCTTAAGAATTTGGAGCTTTTACTTCATCAAAATTTAGGTTCAGTGTTTCTCAATACATTGGAGAGTTAGTTGTGATCTGATGTAAAACATTACATGTTTTCTTTTTGCTTTTTTTGGACAGGAAGCAGAAACAGCAGGGAGCCTGGAGGTAGCGTACGCTTACAACCTCAGGAAACACAAAACGGGTTTGAAATCATAAAGAACAAACTTGTTCTGGTAAACTGTGAGGAGTGAGATAAGCCAGGAAGTCATCAATGATGCCATGAAAGAATGATAGCATTGGACTTTGCTTTATTTTTATGTTCTCTTTTTTTGTAATGAGAAGCTCCTCAGGAATATGTTGTATTGAAATTTTAATATATGATACCAGGATGTAATTTACTTTTGTATAAAATATTTTGTTTTATATTTAGAATTTATTTAAGTTATGCAGGCACTGAATAAACAGAACAGAACACAAGTTTTCAAAGTCAAATGCAGAGGGCTTTATTACATGATAATATATGGGAGATACAAAATTTCAAGTAACCAAGAAGGTGTTTTGTTTTTTCTCATGTTCACAAGTCAGATGTAACTAAAGTTGCAGCTACAGCCTTTTCTTAGTCATACACTGTACCAACACTGGATGGACCTGAAACCCTGAGGTGTGTTACTCTGAACAGCTGTAAAAATTAATATTAAAAACGGTGCTGAAAAGGAAGAATAAAGAAGTGAAACCTTATTCAATGGTTTATGATTTCCTCACATTTCTTTGTTTTGTTTTTTTTTTTCCTTTTTTTTTTGTCCCCACTACCTTCTACAAACAAGAACCCACATGCCATCTTTCTGACACCGTTGACACAATAAACACATTAAACTGGGCCTCACCCAGTATTAAAACATTAGAGAAACCCACAACTATGTCTTGTGAAACAAAGTAAATAAAAGAGCACTGAAAACCACATGAAAGTGTAACTAAGATGTAGAGATGCACCGAGACATAAGCTGGTGATCAAAATTCAGCTTGGTTGGCCCTGACCTATGACCTTCTAGCTGAATGAACAAAATTTAATTTGTTTAGGATCAACAAACATACCATACCTGGGTGCTACCAAATTGCTCTTACAACAGCAGTTTTTGGTGCGGAGGCCGTTACTGAGGGAAGACTAGTTATTTTCTGTTTCAGTTAGGGTTGTTGAAATTAAGCAATATGACACCCCCAAGGTTAAAAAAAAAACTGTTTTAAATGGATTTTTTTTTTCAGTGATGAATGCCTTGCACTCATTGTTGCTGCTTACAAAAGACAACTAGACTTCACTGGCTTCTTGTCATTTCATTTGTTTTTACCCAAGCTTCTCGTGAATGAAATATTGTCATCTGCATATTTCAACTCGGTCCAGCTTTGGGGACTTGGCAACTGAATTAAGAAAGGGGCAGATTGACAAACTTTCAGATATCTCGGAAATCTGGATGTATTACAGCAGAAGTAGACAATGTTAGCTTTTTAAAGTTTTAACCTCTATCTGTCATGGAAAAGGAGGAACTGAGAAATACTGACAGCCTTTTGAAATTCAGGTAAGAAGCTACACATGGGAATACAAGCAGAGATGGGTGTTTACAATTGCTAATGCTAATCATGCTAATTGCTAACATTAGATGAGAGACAACTTAAAATCTAAATTCCCCGTCATTTTGTCTGTAAAATTAAAAACACTGCTTTACAGAAACATTTCTGTCTGAGATGTTGCTCTTCATAACTAATGACAAGAAACCTGCTGATATTTCTTCAACAGAAAGGAACTAAAATTGGTTTTGGTCGGTCAAAGCTTTACAAAAACAACAAATCCCAGATTGGTGCATCTCTAGTAGTGTGTTAAAAATAGAACAACAATTTGTTTTACACAGTGATAATCCATCAAAGGCAAAATAACCAATGGCAACAACTGGAACCAATCCTCTCTCCGGATTGGTCCATAAGAAGGTAGAGATTAAAAGTGAAGATGTGTGTGTCAGAGGTTATTTATCTCTGCGTGTTAGGATGAACGCACAAAAGGAAAGTTAAAGCAGACGTCTACTTAAAGGTGAACTGCACAAAATCACAACACTTCAGTACATTTTTTAAGTGGTTTAATGATAAAAATGGGTTCTGTGCTTCCACAACATACATGACTGTCTATCGCCATCTGGAGGGGATTAGTCAGAAAGGTGGGTGGGGCACAGAGGAAATTACTTGGCATTAGCAGAGCTGCTGAGCATCTTTCGGATGGCCTGTGCGATGGCATCACGGTCTATCCCATAGATCTTCAGGAGCTCATGAGGTTTGCCACTTCTGGGAACGTGGGACACGGCCAAGCGGTGCAGAGTAAACCCAGACTCGTTGACCATTGCTGAGGATACTGCCTCCCCCAGACCACCTGTTACAGAACGGTTTAGTCCATTGGAGAAACAAAATTCTGCACACTCTTACAGTAAGAAATAAAATTACTTTATGCCAAGTGAAAACCGTTAGAATCAGCAATTTCACCTGATGTAGAACATTAAAAAAGCTGCTAAACATTCTTCATCAAATACAGTACACACTACAGCCCTGTGCTTTTATCCTATGAAGAGCTGTGCAAAGCAGACTGTGCTATCTAGGTCATGATCTGCCCCACAGGCACAAGCTCAGTTAAGGAAACCTGACAGCGCTCTGCCTCTCTTTCTTTAACATTTACAAAACATACGACTCCACTACCTTCCCTCCGATAGGCGCACACAGCAAAGCATCGTCAGCCAATAGGTCAACGCCAGCACAGCATGCGTGTGTCACTGAGCCAATAGAAACGTGCCACCGCGACACAGTAACACATGGACCAATGGCGGAGCTCTGAAGCCACATTGTGCTAAGACGCTTTTGGCTACCGGGTTGGCGGTGCTCATTTAAAATGCAGGAGCAGTGTGGCGTGAGTAACGATTTCTGAAACCTACCTTCGTAGTAGTGGTCTTCGACGGTGAGGATCCTTCCCCTGGTGACGCGTGCATGGTCGATGATGGTTTTAATGTCCAGCGGTTTGATTGTGAAGGGATCAATCACTCTTACAGAGGTCCTCTCTGGAAGACGAGTTTAATGGACCAAAACAATCCGTAAGCATATCAGTTATTTGACAAGTACAATTAGTAGAGAAAACTAAAGATTATACGTAATGCTGTAGTTTTTTCTGCAGTGTTTCACACACAAGATGGCCATGGACATTTTTTTTGTGGCTATTAAATTATGGCCAGTCCTTTTTTTTAGTCCAGGAAAATAAATCAGTTTAAATTCTAACCTACTTTCAAATTTCCCATCAATATTTACCCTAAGAAAAGATATTCAAAGTAGAGTTTTGTTAGCCCTTTTGACCACAACCATCTTAAACATCAAGGGGCATCTTGATGTGGTCAACTTTCACATTTCAGGCAAACTTTAAGGTTGTCCAGATGTCTGTCTTTTCAGTTAAATTGTGCTCAGTCCTGTATTTCTTATTGTCTTGTACCTTTCTTGAGATGCTCAGCAGCTGCAATGGCTTCATGCACAATCACTCCAGCTGCAACCACAGTCACTTGATCCTCTTTGCCTTGGAACACCACCTGGCAAAGACAATTTAATTTTCTATTTTAAGTTGCTATGTTTTTTATGCTCTTTTTATGTTTACCTATGGAGCAGTTCATTTTGCTAATAGGATAATAGTCACTCACCTTTGCCTGTCCAACATGAAAATCCTCATTGCTATTGTAGATGATGGCATTGTCTTGGCGGCTGGTTCGAATGTAGCAAACGCCCTTATTAAAGAGAATAATCAAGAAAAACATGATGATAAAGGACATTTTTGCTTTATGTAAGGGTTTTAGTACTCCTACGGAGAAACCATCCCTACCTTTGTGGTTGCAGCCAGTTCCACAGCCTTTTCTGTGGTGACACCATCACTGGGGTAGAAGATTGTAGCAGTAGGCAGGGCCCTGAACATAGCCATGTCCTCCAGAGCCATCAGAGAGGGGCCTTCCTCTCCTGTCAGAGGGCAAAATTATTATAATCTATACAATGCATCCAACAGCAAGGCAAATTAGTTTTTTGGTGAGTTGTTGCATGCAGGAGAAAAAAGGTCATTCTGGATTCAGGGTACCTGGACTAACAAAGGGATACTTGGTTCCCTGCTGACAGCTTCCAGTGCAGACACAAAAGGAGAAAGAGGGTAGGATTGAGTTACGATTGAAAGACCAGTGGGGGGGGGGAAGGGAACCACAAGGAAGTCACAACATAAGAGTGGAAGAAAAATAATAACTGGAGAGTCATTAAAATGTTTCTTTATTTTTCCTAAATTTACTATTATTACAGTGAGTGCCAGACACAGTGTGAAGGTATAAAAGTGGATTTTGTGATGGGATATCTGACTGTGGTAAGCATGGCTTATTATTATTATTAGCAATCTACTAACCAGTAGACAGACCACAGTGGGAGCCACACAAGTTGATGTTGCTTTCTGAAATCACTGCCATGCGAATTTGATCATAGGCACGCGTAAAAAAGGAGGCAAGGGTGCTGGCAAATACAACGTTCCTCTCGCGGGCAGCGCATCCCATGGCAACACTGACCTGCAAAAAAAAAAAAGGCTTCTTATTATGTATATAGGTGTAATATTCCTGTGTCAAGGGAGACAGACGTGGGTCAAACAAACTTGTCCAAACAAAATACATTCCTGAGAATTCAATATTTCTCACAAAAACCTTCCCCCAAAAGTCTCTTTGAACCAAAGACCAGTTCAGCTTAGAGTTAGTGAGAGTAGCTTTCCAAAAATCTCTGCAGCTTATTTTGCCATATGGGGTGAATCAGTGACATACCTCATTTTATGAATAATTTCCTTTGTTCTTTCTTCTTATCGTAAGCACCATAAATATGTTTTGTCAAAAGTAACATATGGTATCAGGATTTTTTTTTTACTGTTTTATTATTAACTAAAGTATATAAAATTACATCAGATTATCATTCTCACATTGCCTATTACATTTTAACGTTTCTCCTGTATTCAGCCAGATGGTTCCGTCCTCTGTACTGATTAATATTTTACTTGTGAATACACTTGTCATGGCGGTTTATCGTCACATGCATGCACGCATGACCTACATTAGAGATGACTGCTGGAGCCATAGAGTCAGTCTGATTGTCTCTATGTTACGGTTTAATGAAAGAATTAAATGAAGAAAAAGAGAGGTATTTTCTAACCAGGATGATTAGGATATGTTGAATTCAGCATGAGAAGGAAGGGTAAAACCGATTAGGAGCCACAATAAAAGACATGTTAAGTGCAATTTCTTCTGTGTTCGTAAAACATCCCACCAGATAATCCCGTATTAAGAACACAGCACTGAAAGTATCAAAAAAATATAACGGGGAATCTGATTTAGTGAACATTTTTATATGTATTCATTTGGGGATCGTACCATGTTCTGCTGAGCAATGTAGCACTCAACAAAGCGGTTTGGATGTTCATTCTTGAAGATCTCAGAGCAGGTGAGGTTATTGGTGTCTCCATCAAGGACCACAACACGTTCGTTGTAGCGACCCAACTTGGCCAGTGCCATTCCATATGCCTTGCGAGTGGCAATCTGTAAAGAAAAAAAAAATCATAATCCAGCCATCAGTTTTGATCAAGAACACCAGTATAATATTGTGTTGCAGTTATTAATTTGCAGGTATCACCTGGATTCAACCTGAGAACAACTTTTAGTTAATGTATATTTTCAGCAATTATTTGATTATTTGTCCTCACAGGAAGAGATAATTGTGGATAGGTTTAAATACATAAACAATTGATAGTGCACAGAGAACTCTTAAGGATTTTATATGTCACAAATAGTAATTGTAATTTTTCAGCAGTAAAATTCTGAAATACTTGCTGTACATAGCTGCACCAAAGAAATATTACCTCAACTTTAAACTGCTTTGATTCCCCAACTTTTAGTGTGATGAGTGTGATTGCTAATAATTAAGCAATGTCCTTGAACAAAAATCCAAGAAGCACAGAGAACATAATTACCTGTGAAAAATATTTCCCCAAGGCAAAACCACCCAAATATGTCAGAACTAATCTTTTTAAGCCATTTCTCCTGAAGGAAACCCACAGAAAATATGTCAATCAATAATCTTTTAGCAATTTTTACAAATTTTAAAGCTTTGACTTAAAAATGTCTATTTTTCTATCTATTAGCAGCAGCCATCTGAAGTAAGATATTCTGTTTCAGCTGCGATACTTTTGGCATTTGTTGAATATCATTTTTAATAAACTTGTTAACAATTATAATAAATTATGTAATTACATAATTGATAAAGCAACATTTTTCTGTATTTCACAAAAAATCCTACCCTAACTTCCAATATATAACCGTTTCCTGTTCTTTTAATCTTTTCTTTATTTGACCTTTCATAATTGATTAACTTTGCTCCACTTTTAGAGTGTGTAAATGTCTTTTCATAAAATAACATTAAAATGAAAATTATTGCACTGAGCAGTGCATAAAATAGAACTTGGGCTTAGAAAGGTTATTTTCAAAATGTCATTTTTTAAAAACATTAAAGCTGCAGTAAATGTTGTTAGACTAGCTAAGTGGCCTTTAAAAAAGGAGTCTGAACATCCAAACCTGTTAGCACATTACATGTACATAAACAGTGGTACAAATTTAAACAGACATTATGTATTTAATTTGCTATGCATTAGCATAGCTAGCAAACTATAACCTAAATGCTAATTCTTTATATTTATGCCTTAATGTGTTAGCATGAGGCACAACTTAAGAAACACAATCTGGAAATTGATGTTAGACGTGGTGATTAACTTGAGATTTAACAGCAAGAATTTTGTTAACAGACATAAAAAGGTGAATTGATTCTGCATTTGTGTAAATTTGACAAACTTTTTCTCCAGGCTTGTAGTTCGGTGCACTTGGCATGCGGATGTTCCTCAGGCTAACAGGAGGGGAGTCCTCTATGGGAGCCGGGGGGTAAAGGTGCTTGCTGGTGTTCATAATCCGACTCTGCAGATCCTTCATAACCATCTCAGCCATGTCTTTAGGCAAAGCTTTGGCATGCCAGCCCAGCTTATCCTCTGCAGCTGAAACAGCACACATAAAACGTACAGACATTTTTAGCTATGTCACTTGGAGCTGATAATGGACTGTGTGAGGTTTTGTATTTTATGAAAGAAGTGAGCCGTCCATTTGCAGATGAGGAAGGTCAAACTGTTACCTGGAATCCCTTTGCCTTTGATGGTTTTAGCAATGATTGCAGTGGGTTGGTGACGTGGTTGGCTCAAAGCCTTGCAAAGCTCTTCAACACTGTGACCATCCACAATAATGGCGTGCCAGCTAAACTCAAACACACAGATGGGCTCACAATAAAATCATGCACATCATTATTTATATTATGGATAACATGAAAATGTCAGTGTTGTGATTACTTTAACATATGCTATCATCATATTTATTTCTACTCTATTTCTACTCATGCTGAATGATCAATGTTCACTATACCCGAAAGCCTCACAGCGCTTCTGGTATTTCTCTACATGATGCTGCAGGGGTGCAGGGTCACTTTGGCCCAAGCGGTTGACATCCATGATGGCCACCAAGTTGTCAAGCTGATAGTAGGAGGCAAACGACATGGCTTCCCAGACAGAGCCCTCCGACATCTCACCATCCCCCAGCAGGCAGTACACACGGTAACTGAGGTGGATAACAACATGAGGGGCTTTTGTCAGCATCCTTGTGTGTGGTATATACATTTGGTTCTGTTTCTTTCTCTGATCAACATTTTCCACTCGGACTGGATTTCTGTTCGGGATCTGAGCTGTGGCTTTATTATCAAACCCATTTCTAAAATAAAATGAATCTGTGCAAGTAGACAAAGAAGTTATTTTTTGAGAAGATATTTCCGCTTGCGTAGATGTGCTGGCTGATATAAACCAACAAGAAAAGATGAACATCTGATTTTAAGCCCCCTTTCAAATAATGGTTTTCTCGTGAAGAGAAGCGAGAACCAGATATAATCAGAATTTGACTCTACAGTTAAATGTGCTTGGGTGGTTAAAATAATTGAGATGTGACTGCTGCGCTCTGTGATTATTAGAGCAGAAGAATTGTGAGTGCAGACATGTAGCTGCAGCACACACCCACTGAATGTGGAAATCCTCATGAAAATGCATAGTAAGGTACATTCCTTAAAACCCAAATTTTATTTACAGAATCATTAAGTATAAAAAATTTATTTGATTAGTATATTATACCCTTTCAAAACTGAAGGATACTATCTTGTGTATTTTTCTGTGACTGTGCATTCATCTTGATAATGTAGCTGGGTAATGAGACATGGTGACAAGTTATGTCGAAAGATATCTTTATTGAGTTTACAGAAAAGTCTAGGGTATTTCCATTAAGTTGTCAGTCAAGACATGATAAGGTGCTGAAGTACCTTAAAATAGTCCCTGAAATTTTTATTCTTCCCTGTTGTCCAGAGTAAATGTTTGATGGATTACCTGGATTTATCAAAGTATTTCCCAGTGTAAGCCATTCCACAGGCCACACCAAGGCCCTGCCCCAGGGATCCAGTGGCTACATCGACAAATTGTTGCCTCTGAAAACACATGAATTATGAATGTCATCAGGAGGTGGGGGCTGTTGATTCATTGGGTGCACTAATCAAGGGTAATCCCTGTAGGTGTAGTGCAGTTTGTGACCGTTTACCGGGGTTGGGTGTCCCTCCAGGGTCGAGTCAACCTGGCACAAACTGAGCAGATCACTCTCCTTTAGGAAACCAGTTTCAACCCACATGGAGTACAAGGCAGGAGCAGCGTGACCCTGAGAACAGACACAGCAGCAGCTTAGAATGCCAAGACAAATATGAAGCAGATTCCTGACCATTCCTGAGAACACTGCAGCTCACCTTGGAAAGGATGAAGCGGTCGTTGTTGAAATTTCTCGGATCTTCGGGGCGGTACTTCATGGTATGGAAGAAAAGGACAGACATGATCTCCGCTACGCTGCAGCATGATGTGGGATGGCTGTACAACAGAGGAGATAAGACTCAGAAAATCCCACAGACTCCAGCTCAGTGCTTTGCCTTCACTCTTTTAATTCCAGGACCAATAGAAAGATTACACATTTCTATGTAAGCTGTTTCTTTTAGACAAATACTGCACTAGTTCTGGAGGAAGGTCTTACTGCTACATACATGTGTTCATGTTTTTTACAGAAATTTAAAAACTTATCGGGGAATCTATGAATTTTAAATGAACAGTGCTCAGACGAGGAACTGTTGGAAATGCAGACATGAATCTCAAAACAAACTTGGCTTTCTAAAAACTGCAGTTAAATTTCTTTAAGGGGAAAATAAATGTGTAAATGTCAGATCTGAAAGGTAATCATTATATCCTAAAGAATACACAAAACACATTTTTTCAGCTCTGTAGAATCCAAAATATTTAAGTGACCTGCTAATCTTAAATAATCTGACTGTTGGTTTCAAAGCAAACAACATTCACCAAAAAAATAAACCCAGTGCCCGACTATCCAAAACAATATGCTCAGCCTGTAGTGACATGTAATTCACGCATTAATGCTCAAAGCTATGCATGAACAGAACCACTCCATGTTTCCATTGTCAGAATTTTAAAAATCAAATCTACATTGTAAGGGCTTAATTATAATATATATATATATATATATATATATATATATATATATATCTCAGATCATAAAATTTTGAATGTACAATTTTTTATATCAATAGACCAAAGGAGCACGATGCCAGAACACACTGTTCCTCTGAACCTTTGTGTGCATCATTTGTCTTTGTGTGTGCATCTGTGCGGGCATAGCTCAGTCGATTATTTTTTCCAAATTGAAAAGCATTATTTAAGTTTCTCCCTGGTACGCACATTTGTGCTGAAACGTCCTAATCCAAGTATCGAGATATCCTTTTTCCCAGATTTAAAGAACAGGCAATGTTTGTGGCTTGAACTCACCCACTTCCAGCGGCAGTCGTTGCCTTGATGGAGTTGATTCGGAGGCGGTTGGCGATGTTCCTCAGCGCCTGCACTGTCTGCTGGTCAGGTTTGTGGTAATCCTCCATGAAGTCAAAGTGTTAAGTTCCACAGCACCAGAAAAGTGGAAAAGGAATGGTGAGTTTGTGTGTTTTTTGTGTAGGTCTGAGCTTTGCCAGAGCAACACTTGTGTTTGTATGTGTGAGAGGGACAGAGAGAAAGAGGGAGAGCAGCGAGCAGAGGCTGGATTTTATCCTACAGGGCTTACAGACAAAATGCACAAGGACAGATGCACATACACACTCACGGACATTCAGACACGGAGGAGGGGGCAGGGTGATGGTGGGGGTGGAGGGTTGAGGGATGGGTGTTGCTGCAAAAATATAATGCCATATATTCCACTCATTCTATTGGCTGCAGTGTGACGGTTATGCTGATGGGAGAGGTGTGGTGCTTTAAGCATCTCCGCTTGATCAGATGTGACATTACTGTCTCAACTAATACATCAAACACGACAGCTGATTACACCTTGTTTTGCACTGACAAAAAGCCACCCATTCTTGTTGCTAAGGCTTAAAAAACTAGCTACTCAAGAAATGCACAGATTAAATATTTGAAGTTACAAGAACAAGAAAAAAAGGGATGCCCAAAATAAATTAATTATATGAGATATATCAGCTATAAGACATTGATGACCCTTTGCAGCAGGGAATTGTGTGCTTAAATGCTAAATCTACAAAGTAAAAGAAAAGAGACGCATATAAAGCTCAGCTGATTGGATAAATCTGCGCATTGCAATCGTATTTCTGCCTTTCAGAATTTTTGACATTTTTCATGTTGCAAACTCAAATCTCAAGGTATTTCAACAAGATTTTATACAGTAGAAGAACCTAAAAGCTATTCATTTAGCTGCTTCACGATTATCCAATAGTTGTGAAGCAGAAGGGAAAATTATGATTTTTAATTTAAAAAATGTGTGCCGTTCATACAGGAATAAAGCACATTTAGTACTGATGACCCAATACTTTGCAGATCAACCTTTAAGTCTTCAGAGTATGGCTGTACCATTTTTGCATGTTTGCAGTTGGGAAGTTTTGCCCTTTTTTCTGCCTGAGTTCAGTCAGAACAGATGGAGAGCATCAGTGAACGGTCATTTTGAAGTCTTGATTTAGGTTTGGCCTTTGGGTTATTCTAAAATATGAACAAACAATCCACACATATTTATCCATCTGGCAATACATTAACATTATCACCTCATACAATGAGGTGATAATGTTATTTTTCTTTACTCTGCATGCAATAAAGAAAAATACCAAATCCAGGCTCTGAATTTATTATTTTGTTTAAATTGTACAATAAGGGTGTGTTCCAAAAATAACAATAAATAATGAGATACTCTTGTATGTTATTCGACGATTCTTTAGCGTTTGGTCTCATCTCTAGAAAATCCCCTTTGAGCCTGTAGGAAGATTACTCTGCCACCTACAGGATAATCTTTGTCAGTACATTTGACCTGTTTCTATTTTCATGCCATCTGATGTATAATCTAAGAAGACAAACTGAAACGTGAAAAAACCTCAAGTATAAAATATAAGGTATTCATAGTTTGCACAATTACTGCTTTGTAAGCATCATAAGTTAGGCACATTTGGTCCTTCTCTCTTTGACTTTATTACACTGACAGTTTGGTTCAGGAACTAGACATATGATGATCATTTATCATGTATTACTCAAAAATATTGTTTCAGAATAGTTCATGAATTGAATTATTTTAAAGAAATAAAAAAAAAATATTCCTGAATCCTGCATGTAATTGGCTGCTGTAAAAGTCACAAAACTTAGTTTTGTGACTGAAAGGAGGAAGAAGAATGTTATTCTTAAAATTAATTATTATGTTTGTGACTTTATTGTCTGTAGTGCTAATATGTGAAGTCTAGGGTAATATGTAAAGGTGGCACATGAAAAAGTTAATACAAATCTATAGTGACTAATAATATTTAGAACCACATTGGAAGGAGCAGGTAAAATCGAGGTATAATTTTGCTATTTACAACTCAGCATCCTGAATTATAGCATGCTACAATTAATAAATCAATTAACCAGTAGTGAAATAGACTTGATGATATTACTCCCTCCTTGCTTAACAGTACATACAGTTTTTGAAAAAAAGTCTCACTTTAACATATTTCTGGTCATTGTAGCCAAACATCTTGGTATGTCTCATTAGATCACAACACATTTCTCCTGAAGGCATCTGGTTTATGTAGGCAGCAAGAAACTCATTTTTGATGGTAAACTCACCTCACTGTGGACAGTAATACTGGTGCTCCAGAATAGTCTTGATCATATAGCTTAAAGCCTCAGTGATTCCTGGGTTGCTCATAAAAATCATAACCTGTTGTCTTTCATCTGAAGTGACAGCTTGAGTGAAATTGTTAATATTTGGACACAATTGATTGTTGTAACTTGACAATGATTCTAAAGACACATCAAAACTGGTTTTGGAAATATTACATCAAGTTTCTTGTGTGGCTTCCCAGAAACTCTTTCCTCAACTCGATTAAAATACAGATATGATGCTTGCTCAAGATCCTTTTCTGTGGCATGAAGCCAATACATTTAAATCAACTTAAGCAGTCTGCCTATAGGAGTGGTCAAATATCCAGCCAGAAATACATGGAAGACATTAGATGTTCAGAGAGGATATGTTTAAGTAGTAGTCTTTCATAACCTTCATGTGTTTATGTGAAAAAGTCCACAATAAATTACAAAGTGCAACAAATTGTTTTGTTTGATTAAAATTCCAAATTGGTATGAGATTTACGCCTGTTTTGTGTGTATACAAACTTCTAACTGTAATTATGTGTTGTGTTTGAAATTTGGGAGGAACTGAACATTTTGAGATGCATTTCTGCTTAATGCAGACAGACACTCTATTTCTTGAATAGAAAGTCATTGATGATCCTCATAAGCCAAGTGTTTACCAAGAATTAAACACCAGAGGGCGCTGTCTCCCAGTAAATACTGACTGGATGTTGCCTGACATGGAAAAGCATTGGTGGATCTGATAACCAGTACTAGAACTGGTGAAGAAAAGACTAAAAGTTCCCCGCATTTATTTTAATTAGGAACTTTAAGTATTAAAAGAAAAAACTAATTGTGATAGCAATACTGCAAAAACAAAGAGAAATATGTGCAATTGTGGCACAAGCTTTATGACCGTCCCTGCTCCAAATAATTTGTCCGGATCCCCCTCTGCCACATTATCATCTCTGCCCTGGAAGGTCATAGCCCAGCATCTTTGCGTTTACTGTCGGACGGCGATGACCTCCTTTGAGGGCCCCCTCTGCTTCCATCCTGGTTCCACCGACATTGTCCTTCTCTCAGTTTGCAGCAACTCCTCTGGGCTCCTGGGTCCTGTCAGAAAAGCTTTCCTTCACAGAGCCCCACAGGTGCCAGCCAATGGAAGCCTGGGAAGACGATGACACGTGATGGAGCTTGGCCAATGTCTGACTTGCACAGCTGCACACTTCCTGGAGGGAAAGTACATTCAGAAAGCATGAATGTTTCTATTTTTAAATCTGTTTGGCTGAAAAAGAGGAGCAGAAGCATCACTATTAAAATAATACCTTAATAAGCAGATAGATAGATAGATAGATAGATAGATAGATAGATAGATAGATAGATAGATAGATAGATAGATAGATAGATAGATAGATAGATAGATAGATAGATAGATAGAACACATTTAATGTCAGTCACTCCCTTGAGGTTGAGCCTCTTCCCCTTTGCTCTTATCAGTCGATTTCCTTAAACCGCTCCACAGCCACCATAATGACACAGTTCTTGCCCTTCCTCCTGAGAGCTGTCTATCACCCACAGATCTTACTCACTCACAGTGGAAATAAGAACAAAACCTTTTAGGATCTGCCATCAAATTGTCAGAAAAGCCCCAGACAGATGTTCACACATGCACTGGAAGATCGTTTTCGTGGCAGGAGTAAGGCCCGGGTTCGGAGGACAAATGGTAAAACACATTGGAGAAGGAGACGCATTCATAGCCTAAAAGTGGAGCTATTGATGAAGAGAGGAAATGAGAGCCAAGGAGATTAAAATGAGCTATTATGGAGATTTGGATGAAGAGCTTCAAGAGGAGCAGAGGAAGTGGATGAAGAGGGAAAAGAGAAAGGAAAGGAAGATTGTGTGAGCGGGGTTGAAGCATGCGTTCTGGGCTCGGCGGCGAAGTTGACGATGTACTGGGAGAACAGCTGCGCTGCAGGGCTTTCAGGCTCCATCACTACTGCTCTCCTTCAACCAGCTCCACACATACACGCACACACCCCCACACCCCCACACACCCCCACACACACACACACACACACACACACACACACACACACACACACACACACACACACACACACACACACACACACACACACATATATATTTATATATACATATACACAATGCTATCATAAACATGCAGAGGCACTGATCAGGCTCAGTGCAGACAAATGTTCTGCAGTATGAACCAGGTTTCACTTACACATCTAGACAAAGGTATCAAATCAAGTTCAATTCAGTTTATCTATATTGTGCCAATTTACAACAATTGGCATTTTAAGGTAATTTACAAAAAGTAATTTAAATTCCTTCATTCATACGATGAGGTATGAGACAGGCAGAGGCAGGGAGAAATATTTTTCCAGACTTTAGGACTCTTTTCCAGTCCTGGACTTCCGGACAGGATATTTCTAATTCTGGCAATATTCCAGAAAGAAAGGAAATCCAAGAAATCCTTTCAATAAGGGATTTAAATGACATATGCTGGTCAAAAATAACACAGAGGTACCTTTTTACCAGAGGCCAATTTAATGCCATCCAGATTAAGTAACTGACTAAGCTGTTACTTTTGGGGCAAAGATGAGAATGTTTTTCAATTCTGTTTTTCAATTCAAGAATTCACAGTGTTTTCTTAATACTGTTTCCACTGATTGTCCTTGAGATGTTTCTATGGCTTAAATGGAGTGCACCATTTAACCTGTGATAGGTGACTTGTGACCACATATTACAAACAAGGAATATCTGAGAGCACATCACATCGAACCTTGAAGCAGATAGGTTACAGCAGCTGAACACTACACCGAGTTCCACTCCTGTCAACTAAGATCATTCAGCCTACTCTTCACACAGGCTCACAGAAATTAGGCAAAAACATAGAAGATGTTGGCTGGTCCAATGAGTTTCAACATTCAAATGGTCAGAATGTGGTGTAAACAGCACGGACGCAGAATCCGTCCTTCCTTGTGTCAATGCTTCAGGTCGCTGCTGGTGTTGGAGTAATGCTGTAGGTGAAATTCTTTTGACACATTTTAGTATTAACCAAGCATTGTTGAAAAGCCACAACTGAGTATTACTGCCGACCATTCCCACACTGTACCAATCTTCTGATGGCTACTTCAAGCAGGATAATCCATCACAAACTAAAGCTAAGATCATGTCAAAGTGGTTGATGTAGTGGGACGGGAAATTCAGGGGAGATTAACATCATGGATGTGCAGCTGACAGATCTGCTGCAACTGGAAGCTGCATTCATGTAAATATGGATCAAAATCTGTGAGAAATATTTTGGATACAATTTTTTTAATCTATGCTGTGAAGAATGAAGGCAGTTTTAAGGGAAAAATGTGTACAACTCATCACTAGAAAGCTTTGTGCAAAGCACTGAGCTACATTTTGCTGTCTATGAACAGAATGATTGGTGTATTGATTGACAGAAATTACAATATATGTATTGAATTATGAACTGGAACACCAGATGAGACTGCTGCAGATATTTTTACAGTTTAGGAGGACGCTCAGGTAAAATTACTCCTGTAGATTTATCACAGTCTGATGTAAAAGTGGTGAGGGTGAAACTTAGGGATAATGGATGAGGAGAAAGGGCGAAGTGCAAAATACAACAGATGTTCACTGTGAACTACATATATTGAAAAGCAGCATATTTATTTACACAATCCCATCAGAGAAGAACTACACGTTATTTACACAGAGCAGATATAAACTAAAGTTCACTGTATCTGATGATGTCCAAGTCAAAATAAAAAGCTTTCTTTGTTGACTTGGAAATTAATTCCTGCATTTATTTATGTCTAGTTGCTAAGTGATCCAAAGTTCTCGTTTCAGATTAAAGTAAATTTTACAATTAATTTGAAAATCAGCGTCTTTGGGTCTACACTGATGCAGTAATTTGTGCAAACACAGCTGTATATAGTGATTAAAGAAATGTTTTAGTTGACCTTCAGTCATGTTTTACAAATCCTAATTTTAATGGCGCATGTTCTATTCTAATTCTGAGAAACTAACTTTTTCATGACCGTCTTGGTCTCAATCATCAAATTTAATAGAAATAAACATTTTTCAAAGTCTAATTTTAGTTACTGAGTTAAATGACCTTTTCAATCATTTCTATTTTTCAATTCAGCTCCGTCTCTGAAAAATACAAATTTATTCAGCAGTTACCACCAACATATGCACACCGATGCAGAGCAGGATGTCCATTGGTGAATAATGCACGTTTGTTCTAGAAACCATTATCCAGGGCAGACAGGTAAGCCGATACAGAGGACCTCATCCCAGCCTCGTCGTCCAGCCCCTCTTCACCTGCTCACTCATTCACTGATCAGGAGAGGAATGTTTTCAGCTTTCTGTCAGTGAGACATGATGTAGGTGAAGAAGAAACCCCACAGAGCTGTTCTAATTAAACAGGTAAGATCTCCACAACACTGGCAGCGATGGCTCAGACACATCGTAACACCAGACTCTGAAATCCTGTTACTCTTATGGATAATGTAAATAAAACTCTTGATGGTTTTAGTCAGCCTTGCCTAGGCGATTGTTATTTCTATGTTGTTGTTTTGGCGACAGCAGGATAATTAAAATCTTTCAATAGTTGTTGAAAGGTCATCTTTGGGTGAAGGCTATCACTTGGTCATTACTTTTTCATAAGGGCAGTATTTATGCATAAACCCTTGAGTATGACAGATGTACAAGCTCTCCCTGAGGCTTCTGGTCTTGTCAGATATTTATCTCACTGTATCACACACAAGATGTTATTTATGTTTCTTTAACGTTACAAAAGGAGCCTGTGGTTCTTTGTTATCCTGCTGTTGTCCCGTTTTACTACTACCGATGTTGCTAACGAATTATGTCACAGGAAACAATCAATAAATCATCGTTTCTATTCAAACCTCAGGGAAAGAAGTACACAATATATTTTGGGGTATCTATTATGAAATAATACTAAAAAAAAAAAGCTTTCAATCAGACATTATGCAGCTAAAGGCAGCAGCTGTAACAGGAGAGAGGTGTGTCACCAGGATGAGGTGGTGTAGACTTACTTGCTCATTATGTACACATGTGACATACAGTCTCTGGACAGGGCACATATTCTCTGACTTTGCTAGTCATTAATAATTACATGGTGAAAACACTTAAAGGTAAAGGCTTCCACATATATGAATGATAACAGAGTTCAATAGAAATATGCTCCAAACAAAAACGACAGACTTGTAATGACTTAACACAAATTTAAAAAAATTACTAAATTAGTAATATACGTAACCACCACATGTTTGATTGTTGGCATGTGTTTTTTCTTTGTTCTTTCTCAAATGCTGTAGTAGTTTTCTGTCAGATGTAATGGGACCTTTTAAAAAATTTAACTTTCCCTACAAGTTTTGAGGATCAGCAAATTTTGTGTTTTTATTTTTTGTGACACTGGGATTTTTGTTCCTTTTGCTCAGCACTGGTTTTCTCCTACTGGGAAATGGACGCAACTTTTGCTCTCTTTCCAGCTGTTGAGTAATGACCGCTGCAAGTGAGGTCTGTGCTTTGAGTGCTGTTGGTTCTTTTCAACCTTGCTGATGGAAGAGTGGCAAGAAGGAAGCCATTGTTCAATTAAATTCAAAAATACTTAATTTATCCCATAGGGAAAATAGATGTTGTCATATCTAATTGTATAACAGTGTCTTCTAAGAGTTATTGTAGATGTTGAAGAAGGATCTACGGTAGCAGTCAGTCTTACAACAAATCTGAAGACGCTTCTGACTTTGACAGTGTCAGGACTTTTCTTGAGATGCTGACAGCAGAGACGATATTCCACAGCAACATGTCCTGGATGACGCCATCACTTGTTGGCAAGCACTGCTACATTTGTTTGTTTTTGCTGCTCCTGTTTGCATGGTCAAAGCAGAGCAGGGAATCTGGGATATAACCCTTACCTAATATGATCTATGGAGGAGATGGTTTGAACTTCCTCCTTCTCGCTCTACTACCCCTTCTTAGATTCGGGGCAGTAGTTCAGGTATTATTTGAGTTTTTGAGATCCTTTTCAGCTGCTCCCAGTTGTAAAAACAATACTTTGTTATCATGATTATGTATAATAGGCATAGGAATTGTCCAAAAGTAAAAAGTAAGAACAAAAATTGATTCAGGTGCACAGTATCCAAAACCAGAGAGACATGTAATGAATGAGGCCTGGAATCTGAACAATAGACATCCTGTTTCCAGTTCCCCTCAAGCCATATAGAGGACATGGCAAAAATGTGAAAGAACAAATGCATTGCATAATTGTCACATAATCATGATGTGGGAAAGCTGGTCAAAGTTGCTGATAGTAGATGGATGGACCTAAGTGCCGGGCAGTCCTGTAAGAAAACCCATTAGAGGCTGCAAAAGACTCAAAACTGCTGCGGAGATTAGAAAAAGCTTTCAACTTTTGTACTCCACAAAATAAGCTCCCAAATATGATGATTTAATAAATCCAGTCTGTATCCTGATGAGTGACCCGCAGGTAGCTCTATCTGGCCTATCCAGGAGAGTAAGGAGGTGTAGGAGAAGGTAGAGGAGGAGGAGGAGGAGTAGGAGGAAGAGGTGGAGAGCTCACTCTCTGATGAACGATCGCATCGGCTGTTCACTGGCGCCGTGACGATAAACAGTCAGCGGACAAGGATGCTCTGTAGTCTGGTGCGCACACTTCTGTCTCCAGCTCTCCACAGTCACCATGGAGGAGCCTAATTAAATGCACAGACTCGGTGTGCGTGTCTCTGCTGCTCCGGATGGGGGGAGCCGATGATTTATTTTATTTTATTTTATTTTAGGATTTGCAAGCGTTTCTCGCCCTGTTTGAAGCCTGAGCGGAGAGGACCGCGGCGGATTTGCGAAGTCTTCAATTAAAAAGGTAACGGCTCTGAACTGAAGTTAGCCCCTTTTAGCATGGCTGCGTTTATCTGCAGGTTTCAATATGTTTGGGTTTAGTCGGAGGACAGTTTTGTCTCGCTGGAGCGGATCCGTCGCTTTATCAGAAAACAGCGATATGCGTCTCTGGCCGCACTATTAGCCCTGAGTGGATCTGATTGAGGCTGGTTGTAACGAGGTTGCCAGCTGTTTGTGCAGGACCATCTGACGGCTGCGTTGCTCAGTTTTTCAGCCCTGAAGTCAGCCTGTCATTTCACATCGGTTTTTGAAGACGGGGGGGTATTTGTACCATGTCTTACCTTGGTGGGGGTCCAAGGAGAAACATAAGGACGCTTTGTGATGGGTTGGTTTGTCACGAATCGCTCATGGAAATGTCAGTGCTCATTTCCATCACCGATCTCGGTGCAGCATTGAAATGAAAATCCTCGTGAAATAACACCAAAAATGCATTTTTCACACTCACACCTCGCTGTGTGGACAACGCTACGTGCAAAGCGCAACACAAAGGATATGTAAGTGCTTTAGCATAGACGTTGCAGTTGCAGCCCCGCTCTGCAGCCGTCCGACACTCATATTGCATTTTTGTTGGCAATAAGAAGATTAATTCTTCTCGGAGCATCTCTGCAATGTGACCTTTTCGGTTTCTTCCTCTGCGGGGCCTGCTCGCAGTTCAAGGACTTATACAACTGACACGACCGAGTGACGCCTGAGAGTGGCAGCTCTCAATTTTTACACGCTTTGTTTATTTGTTTGTGTTGTCGCTGCATTAAAGCATCTGCTTCGGCTTTTCTCCCTCACCACGGCTAGACCGAGAGAGTCAAGCCAAAACCAATCTGCCATATTGGTTGTAGTTCTGAAAGATGAGCCTCTGTTTGTCCGCTTACATTAAAAAAGACACAGCAGAGGGATGCATTTCACATGTGGTCAGATTATGCAATCATTCCCCTTTGTGCTATTTTGTCTAAACATATGCTGTTTTTGTATTTTTTTTTAGCTCACCATCATAGTTTGAATCAGCAACACAATACTTTTTTTTTGCACTGACACTTGTGTCTGAAGAACTATCATATCTTTCATAATATCAGATATTTCTGATTAACTGTAGGTCAGTATTAGCCAGTGTTGTGCTATGAACAGCTCCTATTGCCTCTCAGCCAACTTGGACTAGTTTTTTTGTTGATATGTTGAGTAGATTTATTGTCAATTAAATTAAAATAATAAATGTTTCAAAATTTTTGGCCCAAATTTAAACAAAGACACCTTTTGATTATGCCTCAATCTTTTTGTTCAATAGGCAAAAATATAAAATTATATACAATTATCACTGATCAATGATCTTAAGACTGAGTCATTTACAACAAACATGCAAACAAAACATATGTACAGTCCCATGTGGGAACCATGGTCCTACCTGCAGCTGTCAAAAACAATGTAGACTGGTCTATCACAAGACAAAGTAGAGACACAAAGGACAAACAATCATGCACAGACACACTCATACCTAAGAATAAATTAGAGAGATGAGCTAACCTAACAAGAGAGCTCACAAAAATGTGAAAACATGCAAAAATGCAAAAAGACTCGATGCCACGATTTGATTTTGATTTTTCTTGCTGCTAATGAATAAAACATATTAAATTGCTTAAATGATTTAGATTTTTTTTTAGATGAAAATAAGTGAAGAGAGGTGGGGTAGAAAGTTGAAGAGAGAAGGAAATAAGAATAGAGGAGAGGAGGAAGGACAGGGAGATTGCAAAAAAGCATGCTATCTGCTTCTACTGCTGTGTAGAGAGAGAGAGAGAGAGAGAGAGAGAGAGAGAGAGAACAGACAACTAAGAAACCACAACAAAAAAACAATATATGAATAACGACAACAATGTCACTTCAAGGCAATAGGTAAGAATTAATACAATATGCAGTTAGTGGCAACCACAGCTCATGGTAGTGTATCTGTGAAAACCTGAATTCATACCTGAGTGAACATCTGTGTGTCTATGAGCGCGTGTTTATATAAGGTTTTTCCACATGAAGAATGAGATGCAGTGACGAACACACAAGCTTTGCTGGCACCAAAACATTCAGAGTTCTCAATGTCTACATGCATTTTAGCATTGATAGTGGACTCTGGGACCAGAGGTGAGCCTGACTCCCTCTGGTTGCCATTAAGCTTGCCTACCACATGGCACTGCATGTGTGTGCCATGAGAATGTTTAACTTGTACAATAAAATTGAGACTCAGGGTGCCATTAGACAGAGGAAATAGAGAACCCTCCTAGCGATACACCTGCAACCTGAAGTGCTGGATGTGTGTTAGAGTGATTGATTGGTAGGAAAGAGGTGTCCAGGCATGGGGAGGGAAGAACTGGTGGGATAAACGGCCCTCGCAGAGAGACAGCTCCCCTGCTGGCCCCAATAGGCACCAAGGGGTTGAAGCTCCGGGTAGTGTTGTAGTACTTGAGACCGGTCTTGGTCTCGAGACTGGTCTTGACTTCCCTCAGCCTTGGTCTCGACTTGGTCTCGGACCCTAAAAGTCTTGGTCTTATCAAGATTATCAGGTTAGCTGGTCTTGACTACAACAATGGCCCTAGGCCATCCACCCCAGGGTACATGGTAACAGCACCAGTGGGCCACATCGAAGATCAAGGGTGTCCACCCAATCCCTTCGGCTCCGTGCTCCAGAGGGAGAACTGTAGCTACTCTAACATTTGGTCAGGTCCCAGAACACAAAACACATTAGATCCTCCCTACTTCATCTGCAGAATACACTCCCTAAATGAGAGTGCAACACACCAATGGAACGACAAGAACCGCTATGCCAGCTTAAGAGGCCCCAAAATCTGCCAATTAACCAAAGTCCCTCAGTCCAAGGCTGGGCACCACCACATGCACTGCTACAAAACACCTATGTCCACTGGCACAGACCACCTTAAAGATTTGCATGCAAAAGTCAGAGTCACTTCCCAAAGTCACCAAAGGTTGCTCCACCTTGGTGGCTGAACCCCCAGGAATCCTTGAGATGCATTAAAATACAAATACTAAGAGTATTCGTATTTTTTTAACCCCTTTTAAGTTGCCAGCAAGCCAACTGAGGGGGAAGGTGGAATATTACATTTCAGAAACTCAGAAATATAATCTTCATATATTTTGCACAAGAAGCTCTGAAACTCTGAGACTATCCATGTTGTCCACTTTTCTTGTTATAAGGGTATCTGATAATTATTAGATGTAGAGGAGCAAGACCATTCATTTCGTAAGGCAAAGTACCTGAAAACATGTTAGTCGGTGTTAATTCAGGCCAGGAGGAAAGTGATCTGTTCTCACCTAAAAATAGGATCAAATATAGATCCTTCTATTGTTAGGCTGGAATAACAATAGAAGATCAAAGCAGAATTTAATGACACTATTTGATTTTCACTACATTAGTTGTTAATGCAACAAAAAAAGGATAACTAAACAATTAAAGCAAAAACAAAAAAACAAAACAAACAAATACAATATATCAATAAATATGTATATATTTCCACTATTTTACATTTTATAGAGTTCAACATCCCGGCAAATTCACTCCAAGGTCAAACCGAGCAATTATGAGAGAAACTACAAAAGAACTGAACAGCTCCATGTCAGATTATGCTGGCCTCAGTTAGCATGTTAAATGCCACCGCAAGAAAAGAAGGCTTGTTTGTAGGGGTTGTCAGAAGAAAGCTTCTTCCTCTAGATACATTATGGCAGCACGGCTTAAATGTACATAACATCTGAACGATAACTACAAAAAGAATGTCTTATAGACAGATGAGACCAAAGTGAAGATTTTCTGCCTTAAGGCATAGTTCCATGTTTGGAGAAGATCAGTCCCAGCATACCAGCACAAATCTTCTCACTAGCTGTCAAGGACAGTGGTGAAAGTATTTGGATTTGAGACCATGTGTCCAACAGCCAAAGTTTAGCTGAAACTGGGTCATGCAACAAGACAATGATTCCAAATACAGCGGCAGAATGACTGAACAAAAGGATTCGAGGTGTTGTAATGGCCCAGTGAACCTGACTGTGGTGAGATCTTAAGAAAATTGTATATAAACAAATACAAAAGAATTGATACTTCAAGTTATTGCTGCTGATGGGGGTTCTACAAACTTACAATCACGGAGTGTATTCAGTTTTTTTTTTACATATTTAAATATTATGAAATTTTTTATTTTTATTTTTTGCTTATTACTGCATGTATTGGTCTTTGGATCACACAGTTTTGCAGATAAATGACACACAAACTGAAATATTTTCCACAGGCAGACATTTGCTGCCTGTGGAAATATTTTTATTTCATTGTTATACAAAAAAAAAAAAAATCAAAAATTTCTCTCACCTATTTTCTTTCAGAGGCAAATTATGCCAGCAGCATCAGAGTCGCTCACCCTGGTGACGAGCCAGCTCATCGGTCAGACCACTCTGCCCTTCACTCGCCTCTTCGTCTGCCCTGGCAGATCCATGCTGCTGGATGCTCCTCAAAGAGCCACGCCCACACCATGAGCGCCAACGGGCCTGCCCCAGAACCAGCCCCAGAAGCCCCTTCCATCTCAACCCCTGCCCCAGCACCGGCCCCTACTCCTGCCCCAGCCCCGGCGCCGCCCCCGCCTGCCCCACCTGCCCCGACATCCTCCACCATACCGGTAGGTGCGTTGGCTCAGAAGAAGCGACAGCAATATGCCAAAAGCAAGAAGCAAGGCAGCAACGCCAACAGCCGGCCACCGAGGGCTCTTTTCTGCCTCAAACTCAACAACCCCTTACGCAGGGCCTGCATCAGTGTGGTGGAGTGGAAGTATCCTTTACTGTGGCTTTGTGATGATTGGTGGAGGTTGAAGCTCAAAATTCCCAGTTTAATTAATGAGCTGCCAGGATGAAAACGCTAATCTTACAGTTAAACCACTTTGGTGATCAGTTTTTCAAACAGAAAGCATCTGGTGATTAAGTAAGAAATTAACATCTACACAAGCCTCTCTGGTGGGCCACTTTTGAGTTTATTAACCTTATGACATGCAAACACTTTTCAGCTTTATTTCTCTATTGTAGAGGTAAAACAGTCATTAAATAGTTGTGGCTTTTCTAAATTAGAAAGAAAGTTAGATAAATAATATAGAGACTACACTGAAAAAAATGTTTCTTTGAACCAACTTTTTAAAAAATTACTGTAATTTGTTGCAGCTAATTTGATTATTTTTGCTTAAGTAATAAATCTGAAATTAGAACTAAAGCTTCAGCAGAACTAGTCAAATTAGCTGTAACAAATTAAAGTAATTTTTTAAGTTGGTTGAAATAAAAAAAATTTTCAGTGCAGTTACAATTCTGTTTGTCAATAATTATATTACAATAATTAACGATTAACACAAATACTTTCATTCATGACAAAATCAAATAACCTTGAAAAATGAATCAAATTGAAATGTAAATAACTTAGTCCTAGTTCACAAAACATTTTGTTTTCTTATCAATTGTATTTTTAGTTTATATTGTAAGCAACAAAACATGAAAAGAAATAAAACAAAAAAAAAGGAAAGAGTGTTGAATTTTATCTTCAATAATTGCTCTCCTGATATTCATTGGTACTTCAGGTAAAGCGTCTCGTTAGAATGTAAAAAAGTCCCCAAAACCCAAAGAGGGTCATCTTGGGGTCGCGATGTCACCACAGAAGAGAAGAAGAGTTTAAGGCCTTCTTTTACCCGTGCTGTGTATTTTTCAGTTTTCGGTCATTTTAGTGAGGAAACTGCTCTAAACAACAAGAGCACCATTTTATCCCCCATAAAGACAAAGTGAAAGTCACTGCGTCCTTAATCTAGAACTGCTGCTGCTGCAGTGACATCCTGTAGATTAAAGCGTCTCAACACAATCGTGGAGGGTTTGTTGGTAAACAGATGGTTCCATCAGGAAATGTCATAAAATGTTACAAAGGAGATTACCATGCGTGAATGGCTGAGGTACATATCTAACTACAGTTTTATGTTTTGTTTGTGTGGAGAACGTCGACGTCTCCTGGGGATTTACAACCAACACAGACGCAGCTGTAGCTGTATCAGGTGTCCTCATTCGTCCCGGATAGAAAGCATACAGTACATCAGTGAAGCTTGTTCAGTACTTAACAGATTTTTTTAATGTATATTTTCTAATGACATTTATCTGCTGTATGATTTCATGTTGAAAATGTGATGCTATGTTGACATTTAGTGCTGACTATTTGAGGTGGATATTGTGCCTTTTGATAAATTACATGCTGTCTTCATATTATAACTATGCTTTCAGCTCAGGCTGAAATTAATTCGATACTACATTCTGGGTCCACTGCATCAGCTTTAAACTCACATTCTATAATCATTTTCTTTCTTTCCTTATTTATTTTTTACAAACTTAAAGACCTATTTTTTTTACATTCTGAGTCATTAATCATTTGATTTTGGGGAATATGAGATGACTCATATTTCTAATTATACACTGTTGTTCTTATATTGCACAATGAGTCAGCACATTATCGACCTAAGACTAATTTCAGTTTAATTTGATAAAGCAAATAAAGCAGTTTATTAAAATGTTGAGTAAACAGATCAAACTTAGCCACTGCAATTCAAGATTAAAACCCCACTATTAGCAAAATATAAGTCCAGGAGAAGTTTTTTTTTTTACTTATTATGTTGTTAAAATATTGACTCTATGTAATTTTCTTCATTGATTTCCTTAACTTTCACTCTCAGGCCATTTGATATCTTTATATTAATTGCCATTTTTGCCAACTGTATGGCCTTAGCTGTCTACGTCCCTTTTCCTGAAGATGATTCCAACTCCACAAACCACGATTTGGTGAGTCGTCTGTATCTGTCTCAGAAGCGGCTTATTTATTTAGTGTCTGCTGTTATGGAGCTGCTCTCACATCCATGGAGTTCTAAAAACTTCCTTTTGGTATGAAGTTGTATGTTTTCCATAAATTGACTATATATGGTACAGTATTTGTGAGATATATGACTAGTGTTTTTGTTGTGGCATGATGAGGAGAGAAGAAATACTTGATCTCCAAAAATCTTGTCTGTCACTGGCAAAAGTATTCACACCCCTTCAACTCATTACTTTAACAAAATTGCTCCAGCTCAGTCATATCAGCAGATGTATAGTGAGCAGCTTTTAAGCTCTGCCATAGATTTACATTTGGTTTTAGATTTGAATGCTGACTTGACAATTATAAAACATAAATATGGTCTGATGAGTAATTTAGACACAGCTGGCAGGTTTTCTTTCATTATTGTTCTGGACTTAGCTCCATTCAGTTTCCTGTCAACTCTGACCAGCTTCCCCATCACTGCTGAAGGAAAGCAACTCCCCAGCATGTTACTGCCAACATCATGTGTCGCTATGGGGATGGTGTGTTCAAGATGATCTGCAGTATCGGTTTTTATCTCATGAGGCCCTTTAGATTAGAACTTCAACTTTAAGTTTCTTTTTTACACTATTCCTAAAAGAAAGGATTTCTGTAGTGAGCAACTAATAGTGTCCCTCTCAGACTCTCCCATCTCAGCTGTGGCGTTCTCTCATTAGTGTTCTCGTTGCGCTCTGTCAGTTTTGTTTGTGAGCCATGTCTTTGTAGGTTTGCAGTTCAGTCGGACTCTTCACATTTTTGAATGAAGAATTGAAAATTTGTTTGTGACGTTCAAAAAAAAAAACTATTTAATTGAGTTTGATTAAGCCTTATAACTTGATCCTGCCTTAAACCTCTTCACAGCTTTACCTATTATCTGTTGGTCTTCATGATGCTGTTTTTTCACTAATGATCTTAAACAAACCTTTGAGGCCTTCACAGAACAGCTGGATTTATTCTGGTCTTAAATTGCACACAAGTGGACACAATTTTCTAAGTCGATGACTTCTGGAGAAAATAAACTGCTTAGATTTTAATTTAAGGGTGTCAGAGTATGCCTGATGCCATTGTTTAGAGGGTCTAAAAACTAATTCTCAATTTCTCTCCACTTGATAATAATTTTCTACTTTGTGTTGGTATATCTCATCAAAAACTTTCAAATTCATTGACGTTTTTGGTTGTCAAGTGGTAAACTATGGGCCAGATGAAGCGGTGTGAGTACTTTTACAGTTACTGCTTTCCTCTGTGGTATTTTGATTGCAGTATCATATTGTGTGCCGTTATGTAGCTGGAGCTTTATAAGCAACAACAGGACCATGCATGCAATCTGTGTTTTCAGTATGTAGCTTTAATATGCAGATTTGTTTTGCCTACCCAGAGAAACACTTTGAACCGATGCTTTATCATGTCACGGTCCGCCTGTGAAGTTGTTTTTTTTCTTTTTTATTTGCCTTTCTATTTTTAGCAACTGCTCACCATTGCACCACTCTGTGCACCCTGTGCATTTATGTCTGAATGATGAATTGTGGGTGATGTAGTGTTGTAAGCATTCTTCCACTGCTGAGGATAAGCGTGCTCTCCAGAAGGCAGACAGACGCACAGACTGCGGTGCTTACAAGAGCAAAACCAAGCTCACTGTTCAATGATTAATGAGAAGTGTGTACAGCATGTCTGCAGACAGTCGACTGTTTTTGATTGATACGTTTTGAGGCATTTAAATCTCAGACAAAGCTTACCAGTTTGCTGTAAATGACCGAGAGGAAGATGTAAACATGTATGCGATGTGTTGAAAATGGTGCAGCTCTGGTTAAAAGTGTGCCTGGCGTTAATGAAGGAAGGAGTATTGCTTCTCACTGTGACCTCCTGGAGGGTGACATCTGGGTGTCTGTTTACACATCACTGGTTCATCAGGGAATACTGGTCCATCTGGGACATTGCCTGTGACAGAATGATAGTCAGATTTCTGTCAAGTTTAGTTGTGAATTCAGTCCGAAAGACATCATTTTTGCCGCATAAACACATAAAAACAGTCTATTTTTATCCACTGATACAAATTCAAGCGGGTTCACAACCAAAAATAAAAACTTAAAAGATAAGAACAGCGTTAAAATGTTTGCTCCTTGCCTCTCGTTATTTAAATTGGGAACAGAAGTGACTTCACGCTAAAGTCACTGTGAAACAAAGTTCTTACTATTTCAGACGAATTGATTACAAATCTGTGTTTCTCTTATACTAGCAACTAGCTAGAGTGGCGGACATTGCTGAAACAGTTGTCTCCATGTGCATTGTCGTTCTTGTGGACTCAAATGTCCATTCTATGGTGGAAAGAAGTTGAACCTAAGAAGGTTTGAAATCAATGGTGATAAAGATTATAATAAATAAACACTCCTTTCTTTATTTTCCTTCTTCAAGTAGGAAAATAAAGAAAATTACACAATTGGAAAAAAAGATAAGTTAAATCTATTTAATATTTGTACGACATTAAAAACAATTAATAAAAAAACAGCAACAGACATTACATTTTGTTCCATCATGAAAATCCTCAGTACACGTTAAGCAACTCTCGACAGGGATTTTTTGATCTTGATTAAAAGGAACTAAGTGTTTCAGCCGTTTGTAAGCACATTTTGGGTCAGTTAATCAGGGGGTATAAATAAATTTAAACTTAACATTTTGGGCAAAACCTTTATGCGGAATAGTTTTTGAAAGATCAAAGCCTCTTTTAGCGGATAATAAAAAAAAAAAAAAAAAATTAAAGGCACGTGGAGCCTTTGTTTACAGAGCGAGCCGAGGTCCCGGCAGCTGGACCCACCGGTGGGTCCGTCGGGTTCTAGGTTAAGTAATAACAACAAAACTGATAATACTACAATAATAACACAAGCAATAAATGCCATTAAAGCATTTTCTTTTAAAACGTATAAGTTGTAGTGCCAGTAATTGTAGGGACCTTGGTAGATTCATAAAGGTGTGTTAGCAAGCAAGCTGCGTTTTTAATCTCACCCAAGCATTCACCTGTTAATCATCGCTGCTGCGCCTGTCGTCTGAAGCTGTTACGGCTCTCATTTGCTGTATTTGTTACTCCTTCCTAATGAACAGGTATAGTCCTCCTCTAAATAGAAGTGTCAGATTGGATTTATGGATGCACACATTAAGAATTAACTGACAAACTACGTGCATGACTGGGCGCAGAGCCGATCATTGATGCAGCGTGAATGCTTCATAAACAAGGGCATTAAGTAAAGATGAAAGGACAAGCTGATGAGTAGATCTGAAATGATTTATGATCTCTTTGAGTAAGACGCACGGGGACAAAGCTTTGCTTTCATTTTATTTAAAAGACACGTGTTTTTCCTCATAGCTACACTGCTTTCCTCTGATAGTTTTACATTTTTTAAAAAGTTAGGTGTAGTTATGTCATGTCACATCTAAATCACCTTCTGGAGGATGAATAATGGAATATTTTCCTTTCCAGAAGAGGTAGAACAATGTAATTATTTATAGCACAGAAGTGCCAGCTTGGCCGCAGTTGTCTATACTATACTAAACTACACTATACGGAGATCGGGAGCGGAAAGTGCTGACTTTGTTTTGCAATATAGCCGACACAGTGAAGATTATGTTACGCACTACTCTGCAGCTGCATAGGTGGATGAAGACTGATATGAAACCTGAATTATAGATTTTGGTTGGCCTACTATGCAGTGCAAGGATCAAATTATATTACGCTGCTACTAAAGCATGCAGCGTTTTAGCCAGTAACACATTAAAATGTCATGTAGCTTTTTAGCCGCACAGACACTAAATCCCTGCATTGAGCTGATGTCTGGAGTTTTGGACGTATGGGCTTTTTATTTAGTGTGTTGTTCATTGATGGACTTACTGTCCACTATGTTCAGAGTGCTGAGGTGCTGCAGAGCTGCCTCAGTGTTACACTGCTGCATAGTCATGGAGGCTTTAATAGCCTGAGTCTGCCCGTCTTGTTAGTGAGGCTTGGTTAAATGCAGCAGCTCATTATAAATAGAAAGCAATTTCCTCCCCAGGCAGCACAGAGGGCAAAAGATTGGGGTCTTACTACCACCAGGAGGCACAAGTGAGTAACAGGATGCAGCAAGCACAAGGAGTTGCATGTACATGTGCAATGAGACAAACACCAAGTCAGAAAGTCATATTTTCAATCCAGTCAAGGTCAGCTTGTTCTGTTTCTGCTCTTTCTTTGCTTAGACATTTGGTTGGATAATAAGGAGCCATGTTGCGTGTGACTGTCTCCTCTAAGATTTGCAAAGAGACATGCGGATAATCCGTAGCACTGCTGGTTCTGCTTTCAGGTCATTTCTGTCTTATCTATCTGAGGATCAACACCGCAGGTGGGAGTCTCCTGCTGAAGGTGGCTCAGCGGAGCAATGACCTTTTCATGGGGAATGTGATTCATACATCTCATTCTGCGTACGTTAACATACAGCCAGCTGTGTCTGATACCAGGAACTGTCGGTGCTCATATAAGTGTTGTTGCGTAACTCGTGCTATATGGGTGGCAACAAAAGGACACATACAGATGAAAAAAAAAGACATATCAGTAGAGTTTGTACTGGTCCATGGCTGCTGAGTTTAGAGGATGTCTCAGGTTCAGTTTTTTTTAAAACAAAGCACAATGATGAAATATAAATTATCATCCGTTTGGTGAGTCTGTCTGCTCTTTTGCTACATAACACAGAATATGCTTCCTATAAATAACAGCTTTAGACATTTATTTTTTTAACCTTCATTTAACCTGGAAGAAAAACTAATTGAGATTAAAAATTTAATTTTCAAGAGTGTCCCCGACTTGACAGCAGCAAAACAAGATAAAAAATAAGACAATTTCAACCTTACAACATTTGACTTTGATACAACTAATCACATAAAACATCTACAGCCTGAGATTTCTATCTCCTGGTTCTTTAAGAGTCCTTTTAAACAATTCAATAAAACCATGTCATCAATCTTTAGATCCTCCCGTAATTGTTTGCAGTAATGAGGAGCAGCACATTTAAAGTTTCTTTTCCGGTTCTGTCCTGGTTCTTGGGTCACACAATGCTTAATTGTCAAATTTTCATTTGTGAAATTATTTGAAAGCTGTATATTATTTTGTAATCACATACTAGTTTCTGTTGGCCTAATATATATATATAAAACAAGAAAATACTTGTGCTTTTGTGGTTAGAACATGACAACATAAAAAAAAACCTTAAGGGACATGAATGCTGTTGCAAGGAATGCTAAATATAGCAGCAAAAAATAATTAGTCCTCATCTTTCAGGAGAACTGCAGTTGTATACTGATAATTACTCCCTTCTGAAAAAACAGTCAAAAATAATAATGAATTAATGTCAATAATCAGTTTTAACCTCCTACCAAAGCTTGTGTATCTTCCACAGCAGGACCTGTTGCTTTATAGTATATTTATCTTCTTTATTTGTCTTTTTTTATTTATATAAAACAAAACCGATTTTTGTATCATTGTTTTAAATTGCACCTTGTTTACTAGTAAGACATAAAAAGCAGTTATAGGGTTTTTAAACCAGAATTGGTCCAGCAGGTCCTATTTATTCGAATAGCATGGTTAAAAGTCAGCGCAAATGGAACAAATGAAATAAATATAATATGCGAGAGGTGCTTTATGTTTATGTGTGAGTGTTTTGGCTGCATTTCATACTGCCTTAGAGTGTAAATATGTACACGTGTGGGGTGAATGAAACAGTTGGCTCTGCCTGCGTGTGTGTGTGTGTGTGTGTGTAGTTGCTGGCACAAGCAGCTATGTCTGGATTGGGGACTCCTGTGGAGATGATGATAGAAGAATGTGTTTAGTCACTTAACGTAACTGCTCATTTGCAGCTCACACTAGCACTGTCCCCGCTTGTTATCTTGAATGTGTATTTCTGCATGTGTGTGCAACATTGAGAGTGTATCTGTATGCAGGCGTGTGACAGGGGGAGCAACACAGTCATAGGAGCAAAGCGAGAGCGAGTGCTGTTTCAGTTCTGTATGGAGAATGTGTTTATTGTACATAATAATGTAAAGCAGCAGAGCCTTGGAAAAGTATTCCTGCCTGGACGTTTAGCAGAATTTCTCATGATTCAGTCACAAATTTGAATGCATTTTCTTGGGAGAATTGAAGAGAAAATAATATAATTAATAGTTTTCTGTATGTTCTAGCATTTAAAAATCTGAAGAGCATGGTTTGCATATATATCCAACCCCTTTACACTGATACCCATACATGAAATCCAGCAAAACAAATTGCCTTTTGAGAGTTACCTAACTACTAAATAAAGCACATGTGTGCAATTTACTCCACATTAGTGAACAAACAGTATTGTGAAGATCAACAAACACAGCAGACAGAATACAGCAGTGTTAGCTTATAGAATAATAACTCAAGCTTTGAACATGTCATGGGTGTTTCAAATCATCGAAAAAAAAAAAAAAAGACATGATTATCCTCTTAAATGAACTGTCTATGTGAGGAAAGCGGTAACAAAAGTGGATTCTCAATTCAGAGAAGAGCAAAGTTAAAAATGTGCCCTCATGCAAAATGCTGTTTGGTTGTAAACTAATTATGCACAACACTCTGATCACACCTTCCCCATGACGCCGCATGGCAGTGGAAGGATCATACTGTGGGAAATCATTTTTTTCAGCACGGAAATCGAAGTTTGTCAGAATTAATGGAAACTCTGCAAAAGTGCTGCAAAAGATTCTTCTTGGGCAGAGGTTTATCTCTTGGTATAACTAATTATTCTGACCTGTTACACCTACACACTCGAATGAGATCTTTAAGGTCAAATAATAAAAATTTCCGAGACGTTCCTCGGGAGCAGATTTTAATTTGTGGAAAAAAAATAATAATAAAATCCTTCCCTGCAGATAAAATCCCAGTAAAATACATTAATGTTTGTGGTTGTCGTGACAAAAGATGAACAAACCACAAGTGGTATGAATACATTTGCAAGGCACGGCACAGTACTTAATACACAACATATTTACACAAATAGACATGCATATTGCTAGAAAACACATATGAGTCTTTTTTATAATCAGATGGTAAGAAGCATGTGAGACGTTTGAACGAATGATCACACGGCATTGATCAGAAATGACCACATGGACTCCACGCTCTCAGTCCTCCTAATATAGACTGCACACTCAGGCAGCCGGAGGAAGCAGTGGGAAGCACTAAACGCTGGCTGCCCTCACCCTGCTGGCTCGGCTGCACGGCCCTGACTTATCTTTACCGACAGAGGAGCGAAGCAGAGACGGAGAACGGACTGAGAAAAGGAGATGGCAAATATCTGTCATCTCTTTGAGCGCATCAGATCAAAAATAATATAAAGACATGTGGGGGCATCTTTGCTGCTGAAATAACTGATAACAGTAAGGCTTATTTATGTAATCTACATCCGGTTTGAGCAGACCGCTCGCTGGACTACATATGTCCTACACTCTCAGTTATATTGTAGCTTGTAGTTTGCCGTGTTTCTGCTGCTCGGAAGCGTCTGGTCACACACAGATATCATGCATGCATGATGTCACCTTGACTCACGCTACTCTGGGCTCGTCGCCACACGCTCAGATGTGAAGACATGCAAGCATGCTACAGCAGCGGTTAGGTAATAACACAACGTAAACCCTCTCCTTTAGTTATCCATAAAAAAATATTTTCATGGATAACTAGTTTGTGCAAAGAAAACATGATTTTCTGTCAGGGGATGAAGACAGATTTTTCTACAGTTTTCTGTCCCACAATCTTAATCACTTGGTTAAATAAAGGCAAATATCTCTGAGTGAAATATTTTCCATTAACTTTTTATGTTTTCTATCATATATGTAGTCTTTCTTTGTCCTTAAATAATTTATAATTCCATTTTTATTCCCACAATACTGTCTAATGTAATTATCAAATGTCCCTTGCAAACTTTAAGTTAATGAAATTCGTGCCTAATATTTATCTAGCATTATTTAAATCAACTATTTTTTATTTATCCATTTATTTTTTTCATTGTTGTGTTCGTCTGGGATGCCTAAAAATTTAGTTATACAATTTAAAATTGAATTGTGGTGATTAATGTGACTGTATTAGGTTTCGCTGCGTAATTGTAAGGTTACTGCAGTTTTGTTTCCTCCCTTTTAAGGAGTTTGTTTTCAGTAATCTCAGAGAACTAACAGCTGCAGCTGTTTGAGCTATTTTTTAACCCGAAATTGTTCAAAAACAATATATGAGGCCAGTTCCAGAGACAGTGACATTAATTATGAGTCTGTGGGGGTAGAAAGCAGGGCTGCACAATATGTAGCTTCAACACCTTCATCTTGATGTGTGTAAATGTGACATACAGTCACACTGAAGGATGTGTGATGTCAAGTGAAGCAAATTGACTCAAACAGACCGCACAGTTTTTTGTTTTTTTGTCCACTGTTGGATTTTGACCTCTCTCCCATTTCAGTCATGAATCGAATCCAGTGCAATCAACTGTCCTCAGAAATCTCATTATTAGCAAATTGAGTGCAGCTGTGTGTAATTTAATCCCAGTATAAATCCAGCTGCTCTGTGAAAGCCTGAGAGGTTTGCTGGAGAACATTAGAGAGCAAACTGCATCACGAACACGAGGAACACAGCGGATCAGGGAGCAAATCAACTTTTCTCCTCAAAGTTTTCCACTTGAGGAGAAAATCACTGTTGAAATCATCATCCAAAAACAGGAGAATAACACAACTGTAACCCTGCCAAGACATGGTGTCCATCTTTTCAGGCCAGGCAAGGGGAGCATTTTTCAGAGAGACAATCTAGAGAACCAGCAAAGACCCACAGCTTATAAGCTGTGTCTGTGCATGGAACAAGTAGTTTTGCACTCCACAAATCCCAGCTTTTATGGAAGAGAGGTGAGATTGTTGACTTGAAAGTCATTAAAAAACCTCCTGGCTGCAGTTTTGCAAGCCATTTAGGGGACACCAACAGATGTATCATCGTTACCAGTTACCTCACTTCCTCTTTTTGTACGTTTTGCTTCCCAAATGTAAGGTCTTAATTTGCAAACAACCAGGCAAGTTAGTCTCATAATGTTTACTGGGGTAGAAGTGATGCTGTTGCTTTCTGTCTGAGGTGAGGAGGAGATAAACTGCAGCTCATGAGCTCTGCAGACACACCACTCCAAACTGCTAATCTACTCACATTGCTGCTGTCTGCTTAGCTAAGTCATATGGCAAGTTAGGTTGGAGCGCGCACGGTTCAGTGGGTGAGCAGCATCATATGTCATGTGGTGAACTGATCAGCTGTGAGATGAGCTGAGCTGCGCCTGTAGATGTGAGTACTCACCCTGTGGCGAAGAAAGGCCAGTTGGGGTTGTGGCTGTGGGGGGTTGGTGGAGGGGCTTCTGAGTCTTCTGTTACTTTTTTAGTCTAAAACTTGGCTGTTAGGAACTGTCTTGGGACTTGAAAATGTCTCGATGCCTGATGAAAGTTGTTTTTCTGCAAACATGAGACTGAAATCAAGTCAAGTGAACATATTTTGCTGCTGATACAGTGTTACAGTGAGTCTTTTTACAGCAGCAAAATACAAACGTAAGAGTCGAGAGTATGGTACGTATGGTCATCTTCTTTGCTGTGTCTTGTTGCTCCTCAGACAGCCTAACATGCTGATTAATGACTAGATTACTGTTTAATTGGAAGGGAAATGGTTATCATTTGCAATTATATTTAACATGCCTTCCTGATCCATTAGCTGGCAATGTGCATAAATTAACTTCAGCTTTAAAAGCCAAAATTGTCCTGACAGTGCGTTACATTTTAGCACCTGCTCCTCAATTACAGCTGGAGAAAATAAGAAACTATTTATTGCAGCATCATTTGAAATTCACATCCTTGCGTGGGCAGTCTCATGGCAATGTTTAGGCTGCTACGAAAAGCTGAGTAACGTTCTTTTTTTTCTTTTTTTGTGTGTGATTTCTTGTTTACCACCAGCAGAAAATCACAGCAGCAGTTTACTGTCCGTTCTTTGTGCTCGTCGTTGCCTCTAAAATTGTTCACTCGTCTCTGTGTCACTTTCTCTCCGTCCCCACATGAATCGCTGTGTTCTCTCTGCTCCCTGCAGCTTAAGAATGCTCCAGCACAGAGGCAGCAGCCCTGAGCTTAACTCAGCCTTTTATTGCAGTAACAAAGAGGCCCATGTCGGTTATTCTGGGCTAAGTGCTTCTCACAATCTGCTGTTAAGTGTTGGGAAAACGAGCCCCACAGCCTGCAGTGCTCCTGGATTTGTAGTGTCCGTAGAGATCACAAAGTTAAGGACTCCCTCAGGGAGAAGAGGTAATTATCTATATAATAACATATATGAAGGCTTTTACCTCTTTTTACTCTGTGTTAAAGGTTAATTTTCATATTGATTGTACATAATGTAACTGGTTGGTGATGGTCATACAGTGCCTTGCAAAAGTTGTTCTAACCTTCAGGCTTTTTCACATTTTGTCAGACCACATCCACAAACTTTAATGTATTTGATTGGATTTCAATAGATGGACCAACACAAAGTGGAGCTTAATTGTAAAGTTTAGTGGAAGGAGTTTCACTTGGAAAATAAACCTTTCCAACAATCTTTTCTGGCTTCTAATAGATTGTCTCATATTTAGCTTCATCCGTCTTCCCTTCAACTCAGCCCATTTTCATTGTTCTGGCCAAAGAAAATCTGCCCCTAAGCATGATGCTGCCACCACTATGCTTCACCATAAGGATGACGTGCTGCATTATTGTTTGGCTTGTTGGCCTGAGAGTTAAACTTTAGTTTTATCTAACCAGGACATTTTCAAAATTGTTTGCTTTCTCCAAATAGTTTTCTTTGTGCTCTTCTTGCACCTCATTCTTGTTGCACAGATCTACCAGTGATTTTCTAGCTGCTTTTCTGATTAATGCTCAACTTGCTGAAGCTGTCAGTGTTTGTAGACGGCCATGTTTTAGTGCGTTTGGAGTTGTGCCATGCTGTTTTCCGCTTCAGATGATGGATTGACCTGCAGTCTCTTGGACGTGCTCCTTGTTGTTTGTTGTTTGAACTAGGTTTGATTTTGGTATATCAGACTAAATGGGAAGTGAATACATTTGCAAATATGGCCTTTTCAGAGTTACATTTGTAAAAAAAAAAAAAAAAAAGAGAGAGATACAATTTTTTTCCCCCTTCCACTTACAATTATGCACTACTTTTTATTTGTTTGTCACATGAAACCCCCCCCCCATTGCCCTTTTGGGTAATGGTACCCAAAAGGTCAAAGGGTGGGAACATATTTGCTTGCCATTGCTTGTATTGAATACCAGCTGCTTACGCTGACCTTACTCATGAATAAATAATGAGGAGCATCTCTCTCTGGCCTACAAGAAGTTGCAGGACTGTTCTAAACAAGCTGAGCCCCCTCTTCAGTTTATCCGCCTACAATTTCTACCACAGCCAAACACACACACCACCTTTGTCTGGATGTGTGTGTATTTGCTTTCAGCTTCACATCTAGTTGTCCTCAACCTGATGGCTTAATGTTCCTGTGTTCCCTCTGCCTTTGAAACAAGCAGAGAAAGGAGCACAGCAAAGTTACATCATGTTTCTCTGCATACAGTACCCTCTGCAAAGCCCTAATTATCCAAGCCAATCCATTCAGTGTGTTTTTTGTCCAGCTTTTTGCTGCTTTTAAAGACCCTGCTTTAAAAACCAACTTTATCATTTTATAATTTTGGCCTTTTAAAACTTAGAGCTGCACAGTGGTGCAGTTGGTAGAGCTGTTGCCTTGAAGCAAGAAGGTTCTGGGTTTGATTCCTGGCCCGGGGTCTTTCTGGATGGAGTTTGCATGTTCCCCCTGTGCATGTTTCAGAGCCCTCATGAAAACTCCAGCCTATCCAGCTGCAGAGGATCAAATTATAAATGACTGTCCAGCACAATATTGTGCAGAACTGCATACAAGTTTTCTGGGGCAGAAAACAGAAGAGTTCCTTCTGCTGATACAAGACACAGCTACTACCCTTCAGCACATCCAAAGTTCCACTCCGACATGGTCTGTGTTCGGATGCATGTGTTCCTCATATCCTGTTGGAAGGTCATCCTGTCTGACACTGTTATGACTTTGGGGACTCAGGTTTCCCTCCTTAAATGTGCTTCTGATTTGCGATAACTTTAGAAAAACATGACAAAGACAAAGTTCTCTTTTCAGCCACTAATCACCTCACATAAAGAAATCTGCTGTGTTCAGAAGACCCACCTCCTTCCTCTTCACAAAAACAAAACAGCAACGACACTGGGTTTTCTAAGCCACATTACATACAATTCATTTTCTATGCAAACAGTCAACAGCTAATCACAGCCAGTTCAGATTCATAGTCCTGAAAAATGCAATAGTTTGAAAAATATTCCTATTTAAGAAGCTAGAGATTAGGCAAGTGTAATATTCTGTTTTCATATTTATACTGCTTTTGCAGGACACCCTTGCATGTTGTATGGAATCAGACTCCCTGCACCTCTAAGTAAATCCATCCACCCATTTTCTATACACCATTTTCCCTTAGTGGGGTCAGGAGGGTTACTGGTGCCTATCTCAAGCAAGAGGCAGGGTACACCCTGGACAGGTCTCCAGTCTGTCGCAGGGCAACACAGAGACAGAAGGAAGGAACCATGCACACACACTCACACCTAGGGACAATTTTAGAGAAACCAATTAACCTGACAGTCATGTTTTTGGACTGTGGGAGGACGCCAGAGTACCCGGAGAGAACCCACACATGGACAGGGAGAACATGCAATCTCCATGCAGAAAGACCCCAGGCCGGGAATCAAACCCAGAACCTTCTTGCTGCAAGGCAACAGCTCTACCAACTGTGCCACTGTGCAGCCCTCAAAGTAAATCATGTTTGAAAAATCACTTGCACAGTATGCAACTTTTACAAAAAAACATTTTTTAAATATTTGTTAAAACGGTCACTGTCATGACAGTATAGTGTGAGACAATCTCTGAAAAAAAATCACAGAAAAAATAAGGATCACTTCAATTTTTTATGCATTTTTTTATTCAGGAGCCAAATACTAAGACATTTATGAATGTTGCAATGCTTGCCTCTGTAAAGTTTTTCTCTGAATATATAATTGCAACAACAGTCACAATGGAAGTTTCGCTTGTGTCTTAGCTATTTGCTGTGCTGAAATACATGCTTACTTGAGGAAAAATCATATGCACTTTTGAAATCTTTCACTGGAAACATAAATCACAAACAAAGAAAAAGCACTGAATTGCCTACCTCTTCATCCAGATGGAGTTCATTCTTTCATTTCTTTACTCTTGTTGCCATGGTTATCTCAGTGTAGTGCTTGATTATGGGTAGAAACTATGCTGGAAAAAAGGAAGAAATTCATCAGAATTGAATGAAGTCAGAACAAAGATGTTTTAGTTTAATACTTCTGAACATCCTTGTATCCTGTAATGAACTTTTTTGTATCTTTGTAGTCTTTAAAGGTGAGGAAAATCAACACTTCATACTGGTACAATAATATTCACACACTGTGTTTTTATGTTGTCACTGCATGAAATATTAAATGATCAGCTTAAAAGAACAAAAATGTTCCACCACCAACATGTAGAATATTTCTCATTATTTTATTGCATAAAATGATTCATGCAATAACAAAGCCCTGTATTTCAGAGCTACAATTTAATACTACTGGTGTTTATTCTATGTTCATTTTGGATTTGTAAACACATTTTATCGTGATGTCAGGCGCGCAACATGACGTCACGTCATTACCTGTTTTGTTTTGTCTGCTGGGGGGCAAAAAGCTGCTGGCAATGACTACCATTGGCGTTATCTGTTAAGTCAGTGGTCCCCAAAGTCGGTCCTCGAGGGCCGGTCTTTGGGGACCCCTGTGTTATCAATATAACGCACTAAATATTAAATGTTCACCTGACATATAAAAGGAAAAAGGGACGCGGTGCTTTGCTACTACACAACTAAATAAAAAGGTCAGGAAAAAGTTTTAATTAAGAAAAAAATAGGGAAAGGAAAGTATATTTATTCTGGTTTGACTTTGACAACCGTAATATGTAGTTGTGATGTGTTTCAGTTCAGTTAAAAAATAAAAACAGCCGACCTAAACACTAACTCTGATTTATCACTAGCAGGTGTTTTAATTAGCTAATTGACCACAGCCGCGTTAGATAGCTAATCGCAGCGTTAGCTAACAAACAAACAAACAAACAGACATAATACTGTAATGGACTGTGTTGGAAATGTTTTTGAGTGTGTTTTGTGTGTGTGTGTGGAATGTTGTCAGTTGCTATGAAAACGAGGTTTTGTGTATATAGCCGACACAGAGACCCAAAGAAAAGTAGCTTTGAGTTGTTGTTCAACGGTTTTCCTGCGTTATTTTCCCTTTGCTGTGGCGTACTGCACTAAATCAATCATACCTACATCTCCAGGTTTCATTTAGTTAAGGAAATAGCTCTACCGCGGCAGCGCGGCTACGGATGGCATGTAAAAGAAGCGTTTTTGCCCTACAGCGTTTTGCGCATGCGCAACATTTCCGGATGTAAACAATAACATGCAAGAGGTCCATAGCGTCCGATTGAAAAAGAAAAAAAAACGTCTGTTATCTTGATGCCAGAAAATATCTATTTGAAGTTTTCAGATTGAACCCATGCCTAGTAAAGAGGCAAGGCATTGAATTTATTTCTTTAGATCTGTATATTTGTTTTTTATTATGTTATGCTTATAGTAAGATTACATTTGTTTGTGATCAAATGTGTTTGTCTCTGTTTCTATTCTGTGTTTGATGGCCACCAAAGAAACTAAGATGTTTCTGAAATAATGTGGTCATGTTCTCATAAATATGACCTAAAGTTGCTGCTGCAGCTCATTTACTTTTACTTTTGTTTTTGTCTTTCTTTGTGTTTGCAGGAAACAGTTGAATATGCCTTCCTCATCATTTTCACTATTGAGACCTTTCTGAAGATTATCGCTTATGGTTTGGTGATGCACCAGAATGCATATGTGAGAAATGGCTGGAACATGCTGGATTTTGTCATTGTGGTTATTGGGTAAGTCCTTATGTCATTGATTGCTGCTTTTAACATTTTGTGCCTTTTATTTATGTATCAGGTCCTAAGGGTTTTGTTATTTTTAGTTGGGTGCTTTTTTCTTGCTTCAGTTTGACAGTTTACAGTATTTGCTGAAGGAGACGTTAAAGTTGCTTAAGCCTCTGCTCCGAGTGGCCAACTGCTAATAGAGCCCCTCAAACACCCACAGTATGTGACCCAGAAAAGACAGAGAGAATAAATCAGAGCTTTACCACCACTGGAGTGACTCACCATCTCTCCATTTTTATTCTCCTCTCCAACTCTCCCTCACATCTTTCCTTCTCCTTCACTCACTCTCTACCATCCTGCTCTGTTTTGTGTCTGCAGCTTGTTGGCATTAATGCCACACGGTATATTTTCTTAAAGCACAGGGAAGCAGAAATTGTTATTTTCTTAGAATGTATAAATGAAAGACAAATAAAAATAAATATTAGCAAGTCTTGAAAATAACCAGCACAAAATATGAAATACAAATTTCCCAAACTGAAATAAGTTTATGGTTGTTTTTAGTTTACTCAAATAATTGTCACTTTGTACACACTGTTATGGAAACATCAGATGCATGCCTTTAAAGCTTGAATCTTTATCCATGTAATGGTGCAGCGCAGCAGAATGTGACCTTGGCCCTTAATTATTGCATTGCAATTGTATTGTAAACAAGATCCTCAAATTACATAAAAAAAGATGATGGTAACCAATACATCTTCCTCTTTAATATCATAGTTTTGATGGTTCATGCTGTTAGCTCCTCAACCCTTTCCACCCTTCTTCCTGTCTCCTGCACATTATCATCTTATCATCTTTATCACAGCTTTTTCCCCCCACCCTCCTCTTTCTTTCCTTTCCTCCTGCCTGTATCTCTCCTCTAATACGCACAGTCCGATGGGTAGCTGGGTCAGATCTCTGTCTGTGTGCCGCATGCGGTGTTGATCTGCCATCCAGTCACATGCAACGAAGGCTGCCTCTGCTATGAAGAGTGACTCTTGCAGCTGTAAACCACCAAAATGACAAACCAAGATAATCCAGCTTGTATCTGATGTCAGAGGTGCAGTCCATTTTCTGACAGGGTTTAGTGCACGCGTGCACAAATGAGACATCTTTAACATTTGATGAGTCATGGTTTATAACAGATAAATGGTTTTGATGGAATATAAAGATAATGGTCTTTTTCAAATGGTACGAGTACAACTTTCCACTGAAACAACAATGTTTTCAAGTGAACATCATTTATGCTGAAATGTCACTGATAAAATCTTAAATGTCATAACAAAAAGTAAGAAAAGACATTTTCTACAAAGGTATGTGTAATGTAAAATTATTCATACTCCTTTTTGTATTTTGTCACTTTAAAACACAAACACCTCAATACATAAAGTAGGGTTCTATGTGATAGACAAAAACGCAGCTGTGTGTAAAAGCCAACAAAAACCTTAAAATGTTATAGTTTTTTTGTGTTTGTATTTGACCTCTGTGTGCAGGATCACCTCATCCTGCTGTACATATTTAGGGGTATGAAACTGAAAATTTTCATTATACAGAAAAGGTGGAAAATGTCTGTTTTATTATCGGGATGTTGTGTTCAGGGTGTGTGTGGTGTATTTTTCTCCACAGTTTGGATCTCATCTAATCAGAAAACCTTCTTCCATATGTTTTCTGTCTCCTGATGGTTTATGTCAAATTGCAAACTGCACTTCTTATGCTTTTTTTTCTCTCTATTTGCTATTCTGTTTGCTAGGGTAGATTTGTGGAACTCATCATTGATAATATGTCTGTCAACAGTCTCCCACCTTTCAATTTCACCAATGGAAACTTATCTGTTAAACCAAGTGATTTGTGTAGTAAGTGCTCTTTATGTTACTAGAAAAAGGCTCAACTATATTTATCAACTAGACTTTAACGGGTGTTTGAAAACCTTCATAAAAGATGCTTCAACTGCTAAAGGCTTGGCTCTTCTGTGGTTTCATCAATAAAAGAAAGTTGTCAATGTGTGAGCTTGAGCCGATGACTTGTGAAACGCCGACTGGCGGACGTTTAGTCCAGCAGCTGTGACTCAGTGGAGCATAAGTTGGAGCAGACTGTGCTTAAAGGCCATCAGAACTTCTTCCAGCTCCTACCAGCAGCTTCATTCACTGCTTTTACTCCACAGCTTGCATGTGATAAGTCAAAAATGATTTCCCCCTCCTGGCTAGGTGAGAAATGTCTAAGTGAGTGTAACAAAGTGTCCTTCTTCATTGTGAAATTCTGATTCTGCTCTGAGTCCGTAGTAGGAAGCAGTTATTGAATGTATTTGCTTTTCTACTGTTTTTTAGATACACAACTGATACATCTGAACAATTTCAATATTTATAGTGATATAGACTCAAATGATCAATCCAGTGTCTAAGATGCAATTTTATTTCTTTATAAAATATTTAAATTGTTTTATTGCCCAGCAGTAATATTTTGAAAACAATTATCTCCTGTTTAATATAGCCATGATTTCAACAACTAGTGTGGAGCTAAAGAAGCCAAATATTCATCTTAACATTTCTTCAGAAGTGACCTGAATTATAGATGAATCATAATATCTGATGTCCGTTTTTTTTGGCCTCATCAAATAGTGTTTAAATAAAGCTGAAACACAAAAATGCTGCATTTACTGTCCTGAAGAAATTGATAGAGGAAACTTGTTTTTGGTTGCAGACTCTTCAGTGTTGTCTTGGAATTTTTGACCAAAGATGAGAAGGGAGAAGGTGACGGAGAAAGTAGCCATCCGTCGACGCATGGCCACGGGGGTAAGCCCGGTGGATTTGACGTTAAAGCCCTTCGAGCCTTCCGTGTGCTGCGACCCCTGCGGCTGGTCTCAGGAGTACCCAGTACGTTTTCTACAGATACTCTGCATGTTTTTGTGTGAAACAGTTTAATTTCCTTATTCAGAACAAAACAGAAGGTGAATAAATCCTCATGGCAAGTGCAGACAGTAAATGTTCAGACCCTGCAGACTGTTTACCAAAAACATCTATTCAGTATCTTCATCAACACTTCAGGGTTCAGTATGTTAAAGCAAAACGAGATTAAAGGTTTTAAAGGTTTAATAAAAGTATATGGGTTCCATTAAATGCACTTTGATGTAGTTTACACTTAAACTAGTGTTGCACTGCTATAATAATATATATTTTTACCTAATAAACACCACAGGGTGCTGAAGGTTCAGTTTTATGACCCAAGCCATCAAGATTTGCATAAATGTTTTTCTTGTATTCCCCGCAGGGTTGAAACTTTACCATCTGGTGCTACTTATGTAAAAATTTAGGAGTAAGAAACAAAAATATAAGAGCTCATCATTTTATCATATGTTTGTTTTTCATTTTTGCTTAGGTTTACAGGTGGTGTTGAACTCCATCATTAAAGCCATGGTTCCTCTGCTGCACATTGCCCTCCTTGTCTTGTTTGTCATCATCATCTATGCCATTATTGGCCTGGAGCTTTTCATCGGTAAAATGCATGCAACCTGCTATATAGGCGGCACAGGTGAGACCTCTTGGTTTTCTTTTACTCATAAAAGCAAACCCGATTTTCAGTCAATGTAGCGTTTGAACAGCTTTTTCTGCTTTCCTTACCAAAAACACATGTTGAGGCTCTTTCTACATTTATTTCAGTGAATCATGACATCATAGTGACAAACTTAAAGGATTTGCTAAACACATGTGACTTGCTTCAAGTTGTCTCCAGTTTTATTTTATAATGATCAAAAGACTGTAGTTGTGACAATTCAGCTTACTTTAATACATTTTTATGTATTTCATTTTCTTCGTAAGGGAGTTCATAAGCAGTGCATTTTGCCCTCTTGACCATTCCTTCTGTTTTTGATAATTAAACAAGTCTTAATATCAGACAAAATGAGCCTGAGAGAATACAAAAAGCCACTTTTAAATGAAAACAAACTTTTTCATATGGAATGCCTGAAATGCCAAGAAAAATAAGCTTTAAAGTTGCCAAAACCTGAGTTATCAAGAGGTGGACTTGGTGGCGTCCTCCTGATAACTATTGTCCAGAGTTGTCTGCTAGGGAACAGGTTTTATGGTTGTTAGTCCTGGAGCAACAAAGCTAGTCCTTACCTTGGTTGCTGATATTGTTTGTTATTTTTTGATCAGTTTAGTTTCATACGGAATAAGACTTAATGAACACCTTTTTTTTTTTAAAATTGAAAGAATGTTTTCATTGATCCTTAAAAAGCTTTTATTTTTATTTATTTTTTTCTTTTAGGAAATCTAGCACGGCCCTTTGTGTTCTTTTTGTTAGCTGTTGTTTTGACCTTGAATGTCTCTCATGGATGCAAATTTGGCGAATCTCTGTCTCAATGTTTAATCATGAAGAAAACCCTAATCAAGTCAAATGAGGCCTGCAGTGTCTCAGATGTTGTTCTTGGTTCATTTAAACTCCTGGATGATTTGTCAATATGCTGGCAAAACCCTCCAAGAATGTATTATATTTTCAGTACTGTTTAATGTTTTGTACATTTATTAATTATGCTTCTCATTCACTGGAATCCTAAAAGCACAACTTTTTAACCTTTCCTTGTTCCCACGTGGAACTGTTTACAGCATTACCAGACAGAAAACACAGAAACTCATTAATCTATTAGAAAAAAAACATGGCTTAGTAACAGTATGACAGAATATCTTTTCTGTAAATCAGAATGATGCTTTGTTTTCATGTCTGCATGTGGCCTTCTTAACGCTAAATGTAAGCTGAGGCTAGAAATCAAAAGTGAAGGTGACTTACCTTCATCTAACGATGACTGACTGTGTCTTTCTGCAGATTTGATAGCAGAGGAGGATCCAGCTCCCTGTGCGATCTCAGGGCACGGGCGCCAATGCCCCATCAACGGCACACAGTGCAGAGAAGGCTGGCACGGCCCCAACGGGGGCATCACCAACTTCGACAACTTTCTGTTTGCCATGCTGACGGTGTTTCAGTGCATCACCATGGAGGGCTGGACAGACGTGCTCTACTGGGTGAGTACTGCTCTGGCCTTACATCTTGATAACCTGCGACTGACACACTGATGCATCCTCAACCACAGTAATGTGACTGACAGGGTGATGATGAAGGTGATGATCATTTCCTGAGGCACCTTTTATCACTCGCATGTGATTGATTGGCTAAATGACTCAACACATTCATCAACCTATTACTACTCAACTGGCACTATCAATATTCTTCTGTGATCTGTTTTAAAAGAGACATATTATGGTCGATTTATACAATCTTGCACAATAATTTATTTTAATTCATTTATGTCGATGACTCTAATATGTCATAGATAGTGAAATACTGATTACTGGAAGTTGTGTCTAAATATATTAAGTAGATAGACAGATTTAAGTTGCCTAATAGTTATCTAGCAGTTAAAACAATGTAATTGTGGTATCATCCCTATAAATCCTAGACTTCACAGTTGTTTTTTCCTCAGGTTTTTAATCCTTGACCTTTTTTACATTTTGTCATGTAACAACTATAAAGTAAAAGTTTTAAAATACATCTCATAACATTGAGTAAAGATTACGACTCGATCACCAATTTTTAAATAAAAGCTGAAACAAGAATAGCTTATACCAAAACTGGATTAATGCAACATCTTTTCACAGGAAAAGGGGAAGAGGAGGTTTCTAGAGCTTTTTCACAATGTTCATTATCACCTAAATGAAATGAGATACTATGTTAAAGAAGCAATGCAGCAAAGAAAGCTAGAACAATTAAAATGAGTTTTGTAGTATGTCTCCTTGAAGACAGATGACTTTTTCAGCTTGATTCTGTCTTTTCCGCTGATTTTACTCCATTTTTCCTCTTTTCTCTCTTCTCTTCTTCTCCTCCCATGTTTGCTTTTCCAGATGAACGATGCTATGGGCTTTGAGCTTCCTTGGGTTTACTTTGTCAGTCTTGTGATCTTCGGCTCCTTTTTCGTTCTTAACCTGGTTTTGGGTGTGTTGAGCGGGTAAGAGCCTTTTTCTCTTTGAAGACAGGGGCTTTCTGCTCTTTTGTGAGCTGGAGGTTCTCTGTTTTCTCTTTGTGTCTGTGTCTGTTAACTGGCTGCTCTCGGCTCCTGTAGGTCAACGATGCCATCGGATTTGAAACGCCGTGGATTTACTTTGTCAGCCTGATTATACTGGGCTCCTTTTTCGTGTTAAACCTTGTGTTAGGTGTGCTAAGTGGGTAAGACGCAGCGTGTGCGGTGGATTTGGTTTGCAGTGTGGAAAGCATGTTTCTCTGTTTGGGATAATAAATCAGTTTACCATTGTTATGGTAAAATTATGATAAATTAATAGCTGACCTGCAGAATAAAGGCACATTCTAGTAATAATGGCATAATAATGCAATAACTCATTCTCAAGGATCAATTAACTTTAAATTACTATAAACATTTAAACAGTGGAAATGGAAGACATATGAAATATCCAAAATAAAGAAAGGAAACAACAAATAAAATGATTTATGAAGTCTATGTAAACAAAATGATCTTTCATAAGGGATAGTTGAGACCAAAACATGACAATACTTTTTTATCATTCAGTTTTTGGTAAAAAAAAAAAAAAAAAAAAAAAGAGAAAAGAGAAAAACAATAAATCAAGAAAATTTAAATTATTGAGTGTCTTTTAATTTATCATGTGATTAATTGATTTATTGTTTATTGTGACAGGCCTAGTTATATAGTGATATATTTCAAGAAACTTATATTAATTTTGAACATTGTCGGTTATAGCTACTAAAAGCCAATGTTCAGGTTCTGTAAATCAGTATAAAATGTGTTTTATACCAAAAGGTTGAACTGCTATTACTTGATACTTTGTTGAGGCTTTTCTTGCATGAATTACTGGATCAATGTGGCATAACATGGAGGCAAGCCGCCTGTGGCTCTGCTGTTGTGTTAGTTGAGCCCAGTTTGCAGAAACCTTCAGCAAGTCAACATCTTGCGTTCCTCATCTCATCTTATATTTTCTCTATGGGATTTCATTCAGGCTACTTTCCTGGGCAGTCAATCACACTTAGTCAGCATTTGTTTTAACTTCCACCTTTTTCCATCACATTTTTGAATTCAACTTAACTTTAAGTTAAATTTATTTGGATGAAGCATAAACAGTTGTTGCCCATGTCTTGGATTGTGACTCTTGAAGCACAGAGTCCAGCCACAGCCCACACTTAGTGAATCTACCTCACACATTTGCATGGGCTTTGCTTCACAGGCTTCTTAGTGCTATTGTTATTATCACTGTTATTTGAACAACTTTTTATACCACAGCTTTTCCTTCCACTGAACTTCCCATTGGTACACTATGTGACAACACTCTGTAAACCTCTTCACCAGTGACACTTTGTGGCTAATGCTGCTCATGTAGCATGTCAGTGACTTCACCTGGAGAATTATCAACAATCAACAATCTTGTTTATGATTCTATTCATTGAACATGTTTTTCGGGAAGGTGATATTTTTGTGCTGAAAATTTATTGGTGTTTTTTTTTATCTGTTTCCATTAGCTATAAGCCATAATGTTCACCATTAACATAAAAAAGCATGTCAAAATACAACCATGCATTAAATCTATATTATTTCATTTCAGTAATCTAATTACTAAACATTTCAGAAATATTCTAATTCACCTGTAAAGTGCTGGTAAATTTCTTGGCTGTTTTGATTCTGAACTCTTACATCCTGTCTATGACAGCTGCATTGTGAACATTTCTGCCTTCAGCCTGTCCCAAACCCAGTCATCTCCTGAGAGAAAAATTAATCTTGTTCCTCGCCCTTCACTCCCTCTGCGCTCCTAAGCTCTCTCAAAGCCTGGTTTGCTTTCCCGCCGCTGCAGCGCCGGGCGGGGTGTTACAGTAGATTTAACTCTAGCTGGTTGACCAGTAGGAAGGAGAGTTTAATTTTCCTTTTTTAGAAATCCATTAAGGTTGACAGAGCTGTCACACCAGGTGGACGAGGAGTTCCTGTAGATGGTTTTAAATTGATGTTATCTTTTCGCTTACTTTACTTCTAACGTTTTTGAGCAGCCTCCTCACTGGCTAGGTCATTTCTCATTGCGCCTTGTGCTTTAGTCACCTAAATATTGCGTAATTGTCAGGTATTTAACTTAGTCATTACAGCAGCCTAAATGTGTATTTGTCTTAGTATAAACATTTTTCTTCTTTCATAGTTTCACTATTTAATAATTCCTATACGCTATTATTTAATATGAGTGTTGCATGTTTTTATAAAACTGTCTGTAGAAATTTACCATTTCTGTATGATTAAGACGATCGCCTCAAGGATATGCTACTATATTGCTGGACTCTATTTATAGCACTGTGCCGTCTCTGTAAGGTGCGCATCTCCCTCCAGTGGCAAGAGTTCAGAAAAACACAAACTGAAATGTTAAGCCATGCCCAAAAAACCCCCAAAAAACAATAAATCAGATAATTTAATGCTAGAAAACACAGATATTCTGTTGTGTGTGAAAGAGCCGCTCTTGTTTGCTGTGAACGCTTGTTTTTCTTTGTGTTTGCATTAACTCATGCCCATCTTTGTATGTGTATGTTTGTTTTTGTCTATGATTGCTGCTTCCATATTGCAGAGAGTTCTCTAAGGAGAGAGAGAAAGCTAAAGCTCGAGGAGACTTCCAGAAGCTGCGTGAGAAGCAGCAGCTGGAGGAGGACCTGAAGGGCTACCTGGACTGGATCACTCAGGCTGAAGATATTGACCCTGACAACGAGGACGAGGCTGAGGAGGGGAGCAAGAGAAACCGTAAGCAACCGTCCTCTGCTTCCTCTCTCTCACAAGAACATTGCTGAACTTGGATTATTAAGGAAAATATTCAGGAGCATTCATTTTTTTGTTGGCATGAAAGCTTTGGGCTTCACTTACGGAGTGGCACATTTCCTGGTGACCAAATGAACTTGTTGCGCTAAAACCTACAGGCAAACGAGGCTCTTCAAACACAAGATGTGCAAAGAAAAAGCTGAACTCAGGATGTTAGAAAATGACCATCAGGTAGAATAAAATAAATCACATTCTTTTAAATTTTTTGCCAATAATATATAGTTAAATTAAAGCTTACACACTCCTGAATATTTTCAGGAATTTAAAGAAGTGTGTTGCTGTCAGCTCAGCTTCATAATCATCACAATTATTTAAGAAAAGTGTCCAAAAATATTTTGTAAATATTTGAGGTGTTTTCCAGAGCATTTAACTAAATATAGAAAATGACTGACATCTTTGAGTTTTGTTTTAAGGCCCTTTTACATTTCCACAGCTAATCTTAGGACTTTTTTAGACCAGTGAGTTTTGCTTGTGCTAAATCTCGACAAACTATATAATCCCATCAGAGAGGAAAAAATCTGACAAATGACTTTAGCGGAAGAAAAACTCTCAATCCAGATCTTCTTTCTTTAAGTTCCAAAACATGATGCAGAAGCGACAACATGCTTTGGCCTCACCTCATCTTTGATAATGGTGATTACAGCTTATTGCATCATTTGCATATTCATTCATGAGCTCCAACTGCGATTGCCACACCCATTGCTCAGTTTCTCATTCTATATTACTTTTTAAGTTTCACATGCAGCGTTACTCTGAATATTTTCCCAGAAGGCTGATGTTCCACACCTTTTTCTGCTCAAAAATCCCATCTTCATCCAGCTTCACGTGTCAGTCGGGTCTCCATGAGTCCCTGCAGCTAACATGTTCGCATGTTAGTCCAGGTCCTCGTCACTTCCAGATGCTTCCTGTGACTAACTGCTCTCCGTTGTTGTTCTTCTGCCCTACTCAGTGTCTGCAGTCCAGTCTGACTCCTGCTGCTTTTGTCATTGTTGGATATTGATATTTTGAATACTGTTGTTGTCCTGTGGTGCTTGTCTGCTCTGACCCATTTTGATAGCAGCCCATTCTCGCCCTCTTCCCCGCCCTCCCCATGTCCCTCTGCTGTGCCGTTGTGTCTGAATGCATGGGGGCTTGCATGCATTGCACATGAAGGGGTGACTCTGGCTGACCTCACCGAGAAGAAGAAAGGAAGGTTTGGGTGGTTCAGCCAGTCGTCCGACACTCATGGTAAATCCTGTGGTTCTCCCTCCAGTGTTCTCAAGCTTAGTGTGTCTGTGTGTGCCCAATCTGTATGTGTCTGTTGTTTTTATCACATGATGTAAACAAATAACCTGTGCTGATATTTAGTAACAGTTTTAGGTATGGATTGTTCTTGGAAAATGCTGAATTACTGAAAATAGCATGGTATCCCTACAAAACAAATGAAAAACAAATTATCTCTGGTGATCTGCTACCTCACAATATATAACAATACTTTTTATTCTTATCCTTTTGTGTTTTGTTTTTTGTATCTGTTGGTGAAACAAACTCTCTTTAGTTTCTTAAAAAAGAGAGTTTATTGTAGAATAAAGACAGAGAATATGCTTGAAAACTCATATTTTACATCCCGGCCCTTATTTTTTAGAAAGGGAGAGAGATAGTTTTCCCCCTTTGGATGGGACACTTATTTTTATATGTTAAAAATAACTTTCTTAAATGGGATATTTATATGCAGATACATGCTGTAACACAAGCTAAGATCCAATCTCATAGCCAGATGGCACAAATTGGAATTACATTTCTTAAATGATTATAGTAAAAACCCGAAAGCGTTGAAAAGATGAGTGGCTGATATTACTTTGCGCCATATGCTGCAGGCTCAGGCGAAATGCAGTTCCTATTAACCAAAGCATATCAAGATAATTAGGGTACTTTATTCATTCTACCTTGAGGGGACATGTTGAGGCCAGATGTCTTTGAGATAGATAAAACTTTTAAAACCTCTAACCTTTTGCTGCTGATGCTGTAAAGTCAGTTGTATAAACACTAACCTTAAGCACAGCTCCTCAATTTACATGCTGACAACACAGATCATTTTAAATGCATCATTATAAGCTTTGATACTGATTCCAGTTTCCAGTTTTTGAAAAGCTTTGGCCTTGTGATACCAATTCTGACAGATTCTGATTTCTTTCCTTTTTAAGAACTATTATTTAAGACTATATACAGTAGAAGCAGCTTTAAATGTACATTCCTTTTTAATTTAAGTGGCTATGGTTTACATAGAGCTTTGTCACTGAAAAAAAAGAGTTTTGCTAAAACATTGACAAATGAGTTCAATCTTCCAAACGGCCTTCACTAACAGTAAGTTGTGCTGTTAGTGTGGTTAGCATCACAAAAATAGCATCCTTCTCTTTTATTCTGGGAATATGCAAAATGTTGACCCTTATCTTAACTGTGAGATTTCCAAAAGACTCCCGAGTTTTCCAAATCCAGCATGTTCCATAAAAGATAGAAGGTGAAGCCCTCATACAGCCTTCCTGCTATCTGCATAACGTTTTTCTCTCAAACAGCTTGAATGAAAATACCCTGTTTCATCTCTGCTTCCTCTGACTTCCTTTAAACTCCTCGCTGGAGCTAAAAATAGCTAAATTAGGTCCTTTTTAATTAGTAATATCACTGAGGATTGTAGATGTTGTTATCAACTCGACACAATGCATTCACTGATTGGGAATAAACTTGTATTTTTGAGATTTCAGCAATGTGATCCACAGTCAAAACTTTTCAAGATGAAAATTTCCTCATGTGTTTTTTTACTAATAATAGAACTATATTACTTATAAAATCAGCACAGACTGATTTACTGTATGTTTGTCACTGTGCATGGTTTACTACTGGACAGCCTAAAGAGTACACCTTCACTTCCATATCCTTTCCCTTAACCTTACATGTCAGCCAATAAATGAGACTATTTTTTTTTGTGATAATAGATCTGTACACACTAGCAGCCACTTAACATACTTAACACCGTGTGCCCTAGTTTAAAAGCAGAAGTCTGAATATGGGAAACGGGGCTAAACCCAGATCACGACTCCAGCAGCCAGCACTGTTTTCAGAGCTGAAAGCTGTCTGAAAGCTCAGCAATCAAAGACAACTTCCCCACATAAGCTCAGCAGAAGCACCTGAATTTAAGAGCCGAGACATTTCACACGACTCATCGAGTGTCGCCACAGTCTGTGTTTATATCATAGTAAATCAAGTGTAGCAGCATTTCAAAGAGAAGTGATAGGAGCTCCGACCTACTCTCTCCAATGTCTTCCATGTTATTTTTATTCGTTTATTTTTTTTAGTATTGGTTGTCCCTGGTACAGCAGCTGTGTATTTGCCTGTAACATGACTGCCTTGCAGCGCCTTCAGGATGATACTGATGATGACAGAAACACAGCTGCTCCTTTTTGTCTCTATGGATGCTCTTGTTGCACAATCAGAGATCTTTGACTGTCTTATATTTACTGTTCAGCAGTGATCGAACACTTTCCAGATTTTATTTAAACTTTAAGAATTACGTGGATTAAGAATTTTATTTCTGTTTGCACTTTTTGGTGTGGTTTGTATGATTTAAAAAAAAAAAAAAAAACAATCAGCATGTGATTTTATAGTTGCTAATGGTTGTTCTGTGTGCTGCTGCAGCGAGCGTTCCAGCCAGTGAAACAGAGTCTGTGAACACCGAGAATCAGAACGGGGAGGATGAAAAGACACCCTGCTGTGGACCTTTGTGGTCAGTACAGAGCAACCTGCAGCTAGTCCACATTGCTTTAAACCTCTAACTCACAATGGGATTTCACAACTTTTATCTCTCAGTACTCCTAGCAGTTTTGTAAACTAATTTTTGTTTTTTCTTTCAGTCAGAAAATCTCAAAGTCAAAGTTCAGGTCAGTATATGTTTTAGGTACATCTTCTAGTGTACAAAGCTTCTGGTATAAGTTGTGATCGTATGTGACTATTAGCCTGTTAGCGGCTCTTGCTTTACTTTATACATAATGAGTTTCTTTATTTTCTGGGGATGATAAATTAGCAGCTTTCATAAGGTCAGCATGTACCGTAAAGTATTTTTATAGAAAAGCCTTACTCCGTGTTTTTAGCTCATTTGCTGTTCAGTGTGACTTGCAAAATTCTACTCACACAGTCCCCTGGAGGCTTGCGCTGTAGTATCAAGACTGCATGGTGTGTATTTTCTTAACTTAAGGTTTTATTTATCATACCCTCTCCTCTTGTAGTCGGCGCTGGCGCCGCTGGAACAGGTTCTGCCGCAGGAAGTGCCGTTTGGCTGTGAAGTCGGTACCTTTTTACTGGCTGGTCATCATCCTGGTGTTCCTCAACACGCTCACCATCTCATCGGAGCATTACAACCAGCCTCTGTGGTTAACACAAGTTCAGGGTACGATCTGCATGCATAGACATGTCTGTCTTCTAACAAGAACCACATCACTACTTTTAAATTGTTTGGGGGAGATTTGAGGATTTTTTAATGATAATCTGGGTAAATGTTTTATAAATGCTTTCTCCAACTGGTACCTAGAGAAAAACAGAGCAAATAATACAAAGTAGAGATGATGGACAATATATAGTAGAGGATGAGAAACATGAAAAACAGAGAGGGATGAAAAGATTAGGATGGATGGAGGATGAGATAAATAGGGATTAGAAATAACAGAGATAATAGGGGAGGAATGAAGTTCGTACAGATGTGGGATGAGAGGGATGAAACAAGATAGTGAAGAGTGTTAACAAGAGCAAATGAAGCTAGCAAGGAGGGATGAAAGGGATGAGGAAGATAAGGATGAAGGTGTGAAAGAGATGGAGATAAAAGAAGGGATGGAGGAGGGATGAAAGAATGAAAGGCTGGGAGAAAGAAAGGTTGAGATCAAAAGATTGTGATAATCACTGCTAACCAGGTTAGCCCGATACAGCAGCTTGGGTAACAATGATGTGGATGTTTAATTTGTCATATCGATCTACACTCAGCTGTGCACCGGCCAGTCTTACGTCTTACGTCTTACTCCTTAATGTTTGTTTTTTTTTTATCTCACACAAAGCATGTTTTTTATGTTTAAGAGACATCCATATGATACAAAATAATATCGGTTACAGTAAGAGAACAAAGAAATATACATATACTTACACTAAATTTTTGTTGAAAACTTCCTCCTTTCATTGTTTATTGTGTTTTTAATCAAGCAAGTTTAAATCCATACTGTAGTTATGTAGTCACACTGAGTTCTCAATGAAAAGATGCTTAAGTATTTTTTCTGATTAATGAAAATTAAAGTCAAATTGATTAATTCCATCAAATCAAATTGACAGTGTCTTTCTGAAGGTTGAAATGATGTTTTTATTTCAGATGTGGCGAACAAGGTGCTGCTGGCCCTCTTCACATGTGAAATGTTAGTGAAGATGTACAGTCTGGGACTCCAAGCCTACTTTGTGTCCTTGTTCAACCGCTTTGACTGCTTTGTGGTGTGCGGAGGAATCACTGAAACCATTCTGGTCGAGCTGGAAATCATGTCTCCTCTTGGGATTTCTGTGTTTCGCTGCGTCCGTCTCCTGAGGATCTTTAAGGTCACGCGGTGAGTTTATTTTGTTACTCGTGTCTGTTGGTGTGTCTCCCCGCTGTGCTGTTTATTTATTCAGGTAATCTCTTGTTTCAATCGGCCCTCACAGGCACTGGCAGTCTCTGAGTAACCTGGTGGCATCTCTGCTCAACTCAATGAAATCCATTGCTTCCCTGCTGCTGCTCCTCTTCCTCTTCATCATCATCTTCTCCCTGCTGGGCATGCAGGTGTTTGGTGGGAAGTTCAACTTTGACGAAACCCAGACGAAGAGAAGCACCTTTGACAACTTTCCCCAAGCCCTCCTCACTGTGTTTCAGGTAATTATTTTATGATTAAACTTTATCTGAGAAGCTTGTTTAGAGTCTTTTTTTTTTCGATATTACCCTGAACAACATAAATATAAATAAGGCACAACAACTTTCAACAATCAAACTACACAATGTTGGCATTTCATTCAAATGACATTACAATTACATGTTTCAGCCTCCAAGTTATTGAGATCTTTGGGATCTATACTAGACCATATCCTTCATTTCCTGTCTTTTAAGTTCTGACTTTAGGTGCAGCACATTTAAAAGCATCTTTTTTTTTCCAGAATTTATATGAAGTTTATTGCTGACAAATGTTGACTCTGTGCTACAGGCAGTGGAAAACAGAAGAGAATTGATATTCAAATCACGCAGCGTTTGAAATATTTCTGAAACTAAAAGTTTGAGTCAGTCTTTTTTGTTGTGGGTATGTTGCTATGCAGTGTTTTTTAATGTTTCCACGTTTGGTAGAAGTACAAATACAAACCTTTTGGTGGGATTTCATAGGATAGATCACTAAAGAAAATCTGAAAAGTGTGGCGGGCAGATGCATTCAGCCTCTTTGAGTCTCACTAAGTACTATAATGCATTTAGATCCTGACCGGAGAAGACTGGAACGCTGTCATGTACGATGGGATCCAGGCGTACGGAGGCCCCTCCTCCTCCGGGATGGTCGTGTGTTTTTACTTCATCATTCTCTTCATATGCGGAAACTGTATCCTGACTCATCCTGACGCTCATGTTGCTACTATTTAATACTGTTTGGATTTAAGCACCTCAAAAATGTGGTTTGTGGAGTCTTTCTTTGTTTTTTACATCAGAGGGTTATTCTTTACTGACCTTTCTTCTCAGATATCCTCCTGAATGTCTTCTTGGCTATCGCTGTGGACAACCTGGCAGATGCAGAATCACTCAACACAGATGAAGGAGACAAAAAAGAGTGAGGACCTGATCTCACTATTTATTTCTGCCATATTTTTGTTTGTTATTATTATTATTATTATTATTATTATTATTATTATTATTATTATTATTATTATTATTGCCACATGTGTGGAAAAAGTACCTATAAAGTTTTTCTGAACCTTACAGGGACAAAAAGGATGATGAGAAAGATGAAAAGGTATTATCACATTTCGTTCAACCACCAAACAAAAACTAATATACCAATTTATTGTAACACAATTGTTCACATTTTCTGATATATACATATTTTTATTATTAGGAAGAAGAGGAAGAGGACAATGATGAGAATGGAGGAGATGAAGAAGACCCAGAGGTTCCATCAGGTCCTCGGCCGGTCATCGCTGACCTGGTAAAGAAGGAAAAGATCATTCCGATCCCAGAGGGAAGTGCCTTCTTCATCTTCAGTAGCACAAACCCGTAAGCACACTTACATCATCAGTGAACCAATTCTCAACAAAAAAAAATATTTCACCCAGCACTGAAGATTCATTACACATTAAAATCATGAAGTTGCATATATTTTCTCTCAGATATGTAATTAGCTGTTGTTCTTTCTTCCAGGGTGCGAGTGTTTTGTCACCAACTCATCAACCACCACATATTCACCAACCTCATCCTGGTGTTCATCATGCTCAGCTCCGTGTCGCTCGCTGCCGAAGACCCGATCCGCAACTTCTCCGCCCGCAACATTGTAAGTCTGCAAAGCTTAAACAAAAATCTATATCCACAACAACATTTAGCACAGACCAGAAGAAGAAGTAGCACTTTGGACTAATCACTTGTCAGGTAATAAATGTTGTTTGACGCTCCTTAGTCTCGTCAAATGACCCCACTCTTGGTTTTTGCATGTTTTAGCTCTCTGAGTGTAAAGCAAATATATTCTAGAGTCCTTTCCAAAGCCTTTATTTTTACCTGACAATTTTTTATTTTTTAACCTGCCAACTACTGAGTTGTTTTAACATGTGATGAATTGCAAATGTTATTTTTTCTTTTGATAAATAATAGCTGAATAGATGAAAGAATAGGTGTCGGAATTTTGTGGAAAAAAATGTTTGTATTAATCCAGTGAGAGGCAAAAAGTCTAGTTTTACCATAGTTTACTCTCACAAATCACTGATCATATTTTGTAACAATTAGATATGGCCAACTTAAAATCATCTTTTTGTATGAAAACTGTAATTTATCAAAGTAAATTTGGCATTTATCTGGCATCATGTCCCTGAAGACGCAGCCAGGAGGTCAAGGCAGAAACCTTTTTTGTAGCAGCATTCATAATATTCATACTGCTTTAAAGAAAAAAGAACTGCACTGTCTTTGAGGACAGAAACACAGGAAAAAGGCACGAAATGTGTTAAAATGTGTGCTATGAAAAGATTAACAGTAAAATAAAAGAAATTAGATAACTCATAATTACCTAAGAACTCATAAACTTATATAAAGGTGGTAGGTTGATAAGTTATTCTGTAAAAATCTTCATAAAAATAATATTCTTTTAGAAAAAATGTGATTGTTGTTTTTCAGGATTAGGATTACTCTGATTAATGTGTTTATGTAGATAATACAACTGTAAAAAATGAGAAATAGTGGAGCTTCTTTTGTGCTGTTTGAATAGAGTTATGTTAAAAGCAAGTTTCCTAAGCAACTTTAATAACTTCCACATTAGATTAAGCTACCATGTAGATCAGTTTCTAAATACTTGCTGGGAAATCTCCTCCTATGTTTGTAGTTGTTTTACTCTGTAATTTTTACTGGATTCACAAAGTAAACTGCATTAAATACATGCAGGAGCACGAAGTCGACCAGATGGATTCATTTGCACCTATTTCTGTTGGTGCAAATGACAAAAATCACAAAAAACAATCCAGATGTGATTTAGAAACGAGACAGAAGAAAGAGGGTTATGGAGATCTTTGGGATCTATTCTAGACCATATCCTTCATTTACTGTCTTTTAAGTTCTGACTTTAGGTCAGGACCAGCTCCTCACCTGTTCCTCATCTTTATGAGCAGCAGCAAACAAACTGTGGTTCCCTGCTGCAGTTGCTGCACTGAAGCGCCCGGTGGGAACTTCCACTCATTCATAAAGTTTGTTTTTACCAAAGCATCTGCTTTTAATGCAGTTTACACAAAGTACATAAATTCACAAACTATCGGCATAAAATATTTAGCAGACATCACTAGAAAACATGTGATTTGTGACATCTCTGACCACAACACAACATTAAATGTACTGCTAATGTTTTTTAGATATATTGTTCTTGTCATTAAGATAAAATATATCAAACCCAAATATATTAAAAAGGGTTTTTTTGTCTTTATTGAAAAACATTTCAAATAAAACAGCTACATATTAAAATGACAACAGATATCCTATTGCAGATATTTAGCAAAATTATAAATTGTCTTTTACAAAAGGTCATGTAACATTTTTTTTACATTTTATTTAGTTGGACTTCAGCAAAAGTGTCTTGAATGCATGGACAGCGTTCCATTTAATGTGAACAAACTGTTCACATTAACTGTTCATCAAAAATACCCAATCTTCCCAGTGAAGTTAATCTGGAAAATATAAGATAAATCAGTAAGCATAAAAATAGAATGTGCTCATATTATTGAGAATTTGCAGATCAGTTTCTGATCTGTTTTAAATCCTGGAATTTAGGATTAACTTTTATACATTTTTGTTTGGATTTAATTACTTGAAAGAATATCCACATAAATGTACTGTTTTTTTTGTATCAAGCTCAAAGTTTGAGAGTCCACAGTTGAGGAGAGTTTGTAGAAAAAAGTTTACAAAATGTGAAAAAATTATCAGGTCACATAGTTCCCTTTATTCTAACTAAATACAACTTTCTGCAAAGTAAGTTTCAGGGTTTTTTTATAGCCTTACTGTATATTCCATGTGTTTCAATGGTGTATGAACTGAAAATATGGGGCTCGAAGGCATTACCTTTTAATGCATCTGATACAGTAGACATGGCATGTGGATTGTTTCAGCGTTTTAAAACGCTTTGTAGCAAATGCAAACTGTGTAAATTTGATTGCTTTGACCTAGTAATGACATGACTGAATCTATGGTGCGAAGGCACTCTGTCTACCCTGGTAAAGATTCACTCACCTCAACATGTCAAATGCTTGGAGAGGCTGACCTGGCAGTAGCTAATGTTATTTGACCATCAATGGGCTCTCACAGCCCTTTAGGCAAGATGGTGTGGGGATTATAAAGTCTTGAAAAAAAGTATATGGCACCATGGCATAATTTAATTCACTCTGTCCTTATGAAATAGAACAAAACATATTACTCTCTTTCTCCCAGTACACACAGATTATACAAAATATGGGTTCTTTATAAGCAAAACCCATATTTCATAAGGAAGACTTGATGTTTTACAAAGTAGGTTTAATTATGTTATCTTGAGATTTTTGTCAGACGTCTTTTTAGATAAAACTGCATACCTGACAAGGTAGGAGTGGTCTGACAGAAACTTTTTAAAGCAAACTCAAAAAGGGAAAAAAAAATCTCTTATGAGCTAAATCCAGCAAAAACACTAGTGTGGTCCCGATTTTAAGTTCTCAGGTAGGATGTTTTATTTTCTCTTTTAAATGGAATAGAGTCTCTATGTTTGAGTGAAGTAACTCTTGGTAATCCTCCTTTGTAAATGCTTAAATATTTACTCCTTTCTTTCATCTTGTTTATGATGTATAAAGCTGCATGATAACTGTCTTTGTTAAACATCTACATTGCTTTTTGCAGATACTTGGTTACTTTGACTATGCTTTCACCGCTATCTTTACTGTTGAGATCGTGTTGAAGGTAAATGCCCTGTGTCCCCTGTCTGTGCTGTCACTAACCTCATTCCAATAACACTCCAAACGTCTCGTTGCCTTCCAGGTCCTAGGCTATGCAGATTATGTCTTCACTAGTATGTTTACATTTGAGATCGTATTGAAGGTAACCCCATAGAGTGACAACGAGAGCCTTGCTGCATTCTCTCCTTGTGTGTCACCTGCCACTCAGTGCAACCTAGCTTGTTTGTTTCCTTTCTCTTATTTGCTTTTATTCTTCATGGCACCTCTTTTAAAAAGCAAAAAATTACTATTTTGGACTTTTTGGTTGCACACACTAACATTAACACGAGATTTGTTAAATGATCCTGATCAAAGAGCTTCTCATGGGGGAAGGAAACATCACATGAACATGACATTATTCTCACTTGGGAGTCACATCATTGGGGTCAGTCATCGCTGAAACGATTTTTGGTGGAAATGTGGAAAACAAGATGCAACCTCTGTTTGCCTTGCAACAAAATTTTATGGGGTGTTCCGACATTTTCGAAGGCATTGGCTGAAGTTGAGGTCAGGGTTTGTGTTGTAACAGCATAAAGCCAGCTCCAGTCAAAGCTACGAAGCTCCATGCTTATCATACTGACTGCTCTTCAGAATTACCATAAAAGAGGGGGCACAACCAACCATGTTCCTGCCGAGCATGGTTCAGTCTGCTTTCCCCGACTGGCTGCATATCAATGTGAAGTCGCCTCTGCAGCCGTTCAGGCAAAAATAATAAACAATTGATGACTTTACTGCTTTCGACCTTCATATTCTCAAGCGCTCTTAGTTAGCAGTCTTGTGTCTTGGCCTCTCTGCAGGGCTTCACATTTATATGTGCTTGGAAAACAAGCATTTTACTTTCATTATTTGAAGAAGAGTTATTTTGGCTGGTTTTTTCTTCTCTGCCTGCTGAACTGCAAAGTTTCAACTGGGAGCTGCCTCCAGTTTAATCTGAGCATTTAAAGAACATATCAGAATGTGCTTTAAGAGGACGGCCAACATGAATGTGACAGTAAGGCCATTTCCGGTTTCCAATCCCTATAAATAGAGCTGTAACAGGTTTGACTTCATGGCAACAAAATGCATGTTTGATTGCCTCATTCCATAGCGGATTGCGAAATAAATGACTTACTACTACATTCATGTTTTTAAGGGCCGTGGGGGTGGCGATTGTAGAGTTAGCCTTCCTGCTTCACTGCTGTGAGCTCGCCACCCCAAATCAGAGTGATCTAAAAGAGTGTGGAGAAGTGTGTGCGTGTGTTTGACTGCAGGACTCTGAGTGCTGAGAATATTCCTGTTTAAGCTGTTTATATCGGCTGTGTTTGAGTCCTCTGCAGTATGAAATGTAACACTGTTTGTGTATAAAAAAAGCTGTAATTATTTTTTTTTGCGCCTTTAATACCATCTGTCCTCTCCTCAGATGACAACATATGGAGCTTTTCTCCATAAGGGAGCATTCTGCAGGAATTACTTTAACCTCCTGGATCTCTTGGTGGTCGGGGTTTCTCTTGTCTCCTTTGGCATTCAGTGAGTAAAATTGAAAATCTGATCTGCAGGCAGTCATGATAGGATCTGAGTCTCTTTTGCAGGTCTCTTCCTGCACGCGTCTCTCCTGCCGTACTTCTTCTGCGTTCTCTCAGATCTCTGGAATCAGATTGTCAGAGTTCTCCACTGGGAATATTAGAGCTTACCCAACATTCCCAGCCACATGGAATATAGTGACGTTTTCTGGTATTAGCCATTTATCAGCACTTTCATCTCAGTACACCTCTGACAAATATTGTGCTATGAAATGTCTATTTGTGAACATGTGCCTTTTATTGTTTAAATCTACAAACTACAGAGGAGTATATTTGTTTGCTCTGTAATCTGATGATAGTTTCCACTAAACAAACAGCAAATCTCACTGTTTTTATTTACAGCTCGAATGTTTTCAACTGCGATATGAAAGCCTTTCTAACTCTGAGACAAATTGAATGCAGCATCTGACTTTTGTGCAAGTCTTCTCTAGTAAACGTTGTCTCTCTCCTCCCGGTTGACTGACAGAGTCGTTGCCCAAAACCCATTCCAGCAACTCAGATGGTGTAAATTTTGTTGTCAAAATCTGACATCAAAATGTGTTGAGTAAAAGGGAAAATACTTTAAGAAGTGTTTAGGGTTAGGATCCGGACCCCTAATTAGTCACATTTGGCACACATTTTGCAGGTTTTAAATTAAAATAAGATTCACAGTCTTTTCTTTTGGTGTCACTGAGGAATGGTTATTTATTTGGTTTCCTCAGGTCTTCGGCCATCTCCGTGGTGAAGATTCTCCGAGTTCTTCGAGTGCTTCGACCCCTGAGGGCCATCAATAGAGCCAAGGGCCTTAAAGTAGGAACTGAAAACATATTTCAGCTTCTGCACTAAAACTACAACCGTTTGTGTTCAGGTTTATAATATCTTGGTCTCTTTGTTCCACAGCATGTTGTTCAGTGCGTCTTTGTGGCAATCAGAACTATTGGCAACATCATGATTGTTACCACTCTACTTCAGTTTATGTTCGCTTGTATTGGTGTCCAGCTATTTAAGGTGAGCAGCACTCACTTATAAGACATTATAAAGACAGATCATTTTGAAATTAATAGTAATTAGTATGAACATAACACACTTTCTTTTTTTGTTTTATAGGGAAAATTTTACCGCTGCACAGATGAGGCCAAGTCCAGTCCAGAAGAATGCAAGTAAGTTTCAAATTTCTTGTTTCTTGACCTTCATTTATCCCTATATACTGATTTTCACTCTCCACATAATTGAACATTTTCTTCTAGAGGCACATACATCCTGTATAAGGATGGAGATGTTAACCAGCCGACGATCCACAGGCGCGTGTGGCACAACAGCGACTTCAACTTTGACAATGTCCTCATGGCCATGATGGCCCTCTTTACTGTTTCCACGTTTGAAGGCTGGCCGGCGTAAGACTCAAACATTTTACTCTCAAAGTCTTCGGAGTCCAGAGTTTTTAGTAAAACGATTGACATACATGTGTGTTTAGGTTGCTGTACAAAGCCATCGACTCCAACAGGGAGAATCTGGGACCCATTTACAACTACCGTGTGGAAATTTCCATCTTCTTCATCATCTACATCATTATCATTGCTTTCTTTATGATGAACATCTTTGTGGGTTTTGTCATCGTCACATTTCAAGAACAAGGAGAGAAGGAGTATAAAAACTGTGAACTTGACAAGAACCAGGTAAAAATCTCTACAATTTTTCTTTTTCTGTACACTCTGGCTCTGATTCACCAGCTCTGTCTTTTGTCCAATGTGAGCTGGATCTCAGAGTCTCTCACACAAGACATGTAGCTCTAATTTCACTAGTTTAAACATTTTATTTGCATTTTTTCAGCTGGTTTCAGTTTTCTTGTTTCACAATCTAAATGTAATCTTTATCAATTAAGCAGAAAAATGACACAACTCTAGAGAAATGCTTTCTGCTGCACATTCATCATCTAAGTGTCTTTATCTATTAAAATCCAAGCTGACTGTTGGCATTAAACGTTTCACTAATATCGATCCCAAAGGTTTTAAAGGATTTTATCAAGCAGGCAGAGATTGTTTGAAAACTCACCGTTCGTGTCGATATCTTTGCAGCGTCAGTGTGTGGAGTATGCTCTGAAGGCCCGTCCCCTGAGGAGATATATTCCCAAGAACCCGTACCAGTACAAGTTCTGGTATGTGGTGAACTCCACTGGCTTTGAGTACATCATGTTTGTGCTCATCATGCTCAACACGCTTTGCTTGGCTGTCCAGGTAAGAAATCAAGAAAACGTTTGCCTCAGTGTCACAGTTGCATTTGTTAGGTTTACAAATGATGATTTCACATTTTAAAATAACCTTATTTTTTTCTTTACCCTTCATATTTATGTTCTTTTTCAGCACTATGGCCAATCAGCACTTTTTAATTATGTAATGGACATTCTCAATATGGTCTTCACTGCTGTATTCACTGTGGAAATGGTTCTCAAGCTCATCGCTTTCAAACCAAGGGTGAGTACCATAAACAAAATGAACAGAAACATCATTAATTAACAAAAGCAAGAGTCTGAGAATTTATGCAATTAATTAATCTGCCATTTTGAGAAATATATTATCTTTCCACACAAAAAAGGCTATTGTTTAACTAGAGATTGAAACAGTAGAAACTTGATTTATTTTGTTGATAAATTGAACATTTTCTGATCACCGTTTCAGAAAAGAAATAAATAAGAAAATAAGATTTTATCACACTTACGAAATTTAAACCCAATCCACTACGCTAATGGGGCTGCAGCTTCTTTGACCAGTTTTATGTGAAATCTTCTTTTGGAGCGTTTTTTCATATTTCCATTAGTACTTTCATGACTTTTCTTTGGTGACAAGACAACGTATCTGTTTAGCTCCCTCAACTGTTACTTTGGCTTCAATAGATTAATATTACTCCCAGTCAGAAAAAATTTGGTAAAATAAAAATATAATTTAGAGCTTTTTAGACCCTTTCTCTTCTTTTACCCAAAATGATGGCAGTATGTAGGTTTTGAGGAAGCAATCCTTCATCCTGAGCCGGTACACACCTCTTTGCTTCTGCTCTGCTCAGTCAGCAGGAGATAAAAGAAGCAGCAGTGCTTACTGCAGCACTTTTTACTGAGATTATCTCCCATGCTGAAAATGATGCACTTTTGTTGCACCTCCGTGTTGGAGACTTGCATTTCTACTGAGAAATTGAATTCTGGGTCATCGCTGATCTACAGCGGATACGCCTCTGAATTGGCAGACATTCGTAAAGTCGGTGCCAATGAGTGCAACACGCCACTTTAACCAACACAGCTGCTGTCCAGCCTGGTTAGCGTCATTGAGTCATTTGGCCTTTGAATTATGAAAGGGTAACGGCAGAGGGCACATTGGGACTTTTAATAATTAAAAAATCACATTCCTTTCTGCTAAAATTTGACTTTGAATATTGTATAATAAACCTGAATGATAGAGAGATGTTCAATGTTTTTTTTCATCTGTTTTCAATGTTTGATTCACAGCTCTGTGTTCCAAAGAAAGACAGGATGCTAGTAAGAAAAATGTGTTTTGCAGTGCTCAGCTCTTTTTTCTTTTAATCGCTGTCTTTGCAGCAGTTTTGCTTGTAATTCTATTGTTAGCATGACTTTCGGTGTGGATTTTGTTCCCTTCAGCTTAACAACAGCCTGTAGATCAATGCGGTGTAATTATGGGCCCTTCAGCTGAGGATGTCAGCAGGGGGCTCCCTGTGTGTTTTTAAATTAGAAGTATAAGTAGATTTAAATTTCTGTGTAAGAGTTAAAACTTTTTTTGTTTATTTTTGCTGACTTTACACTTGACCCACACATCATTCAGGGATATTTTGGGGACGCTTGGAACGTGTTCGATGCCCTGGTAGTCATTGGCAGCATAGTAGACATTGTTCTGAGTGAAATCGATGTAAGTAAATTCAGCTACTGTTTGCCTCGCCGATTTTTCATCCTCTTCCTCCTCTGGTTCAGCAATGCTTCTGGCAGGTTTCTGCAGCAGGGCTACCACTTTTTGTTTTCAGTCTGATCCTTCCTAACGCTTTATTTCTCTTTCTCTTTCTCCTCCCCCGATCCTGCCATTTAAACTTTTTTTAATTTCATTTTTATTTCAAATTCCTCTCCGATTTCATCCGTCTGACTGCTTCCATGTTCTCCTGTTCACCGTCTTTCATTGCCCTTTTTACCCTTAAATGTTGCCTCCAACAGCACTATTTTGCTGATGCTTGGAACACATTTGATGCCTTAATTGTTGTTGGTAGCGTCGTCGATATTGCTATCACTGAAGTTAACGTAAGTACTATCTTTCTCTGACTCTAAAGTTAAACTGAACCCTTACAGAAAGCCAGATGGCCAATTTAAATGTGTTTAATTTAAATAAATAGTTGTAATAGCTTTCTCTTGTAAAATTTTAAATATAAATGCCATTGACATTGTGTAAATGATTAAAAAAGTGCGCAGCTGTTAGATTATCATAAAGCACCATTGGCTGTTTTGTAAGCTTCAGTTTGACTTTCAAATAAACTTTTACAATGCCTTGCAAAAGTATTAATGCACCTTGAATTTTGTCAGATGATGTTACATTACAACTACATACCTCAATGTATTTTGTTTTAATTTTGTGTATTTGACCAAAACAAAGTAGTGAAAATTTGTAGTGAAAGAAAAACAATACATGGTTATCTTTTTTTTGTTTGTTTACAAATACATGTTTTAAAAAATGTACCATGCATTTGCATTCAGACCTCTTTACCCTAAAAGATCTAAATAAAATTTCACTACAACCATTTACTTTCAGAAGTCACCCAAATAGTAAAAAAAGCAACGTGAAAAACAAGTTTCTAGTTTTCCACAAGTAAACATGAGGAAGATTTGGTCAGATGAACTTGAACAAATTTGAACTTTCTGATTTGCTTAACAAATGTTTGATGTGCCGGAAAATTGAGACTAGACATCATCTTGAATGCACCATCTTCACAGAGAAACATGGTGGTGACAGAATCATGGTATGGCAACAGACACAGGGAAGCTGGTTAGAGTTAATGGGAAGATGAATTGAGCTGAATGCATGACAGTAATGGAAGAAAAACCTGCTAAAGAGGGAAAGATTGTATTATCTTCTAGCAGGACAGCAACACTAAACGTATAACCTTCAATAAGTTTAGAAGAATGCAAATTTATTTTCAAGAAAGGTTCACTTTTATTCAGTTTTGTTTTGGTCTATTACATAATATCCATCTAAAATGCATTGAAATATGTGATTGTAGTATAATAAATAGTAAAAAAAAAAGTTGAAGTGGTATGAACACTTATGCAAGACGGTGTATTTATTGTGTGTTGTATTTACACATAATTTATTAACCTTAATAGACTGTGGTTTTCTTTACATGTTTTATTGTGACTATGGCTGGGTATCATGACTGCAAATATTATGTACATGATTGTTTACCTTGGAGTGTCACAGGAACTGTTCACATTTTTCTGTGTTCGGTTCAGAACGGGATCCGTTTATGATGTGGTAATCTAATTCTTGTTTTTATTCACTTTTTTTCCCCGTAGAAACTTGTAGAGGCAAGTATGGAAATAAAACAATGTTGCTTGTGTGTAGCTGGTTGTTGATGACAACTTTATCTTTTGATCCCCTTTGCAGTTGGCTTAAAATTAAAATACTGACAGGATGAAAGAAAGTTGGTTAGGGTTTCCTTAAGAGCACACAAAATATTTTACTTACCATTAAAATTAATGTCAAGAGCATAAATGACTTTTGGACCTAAAAAAATATATTTTTCTTTCTGCAAAGATTAAATGTAAAGTGTTTGGGATTACAGTTTAAGGCACTTGAAACTCAAGCTGTTCCTTCCAATCCTTAGAGACATACTTTTAGTGAAATATGTATAATTTTGAAAGCTATAAAATGAAGCTCATCATAAACAGCTAAGATTTTTTGAGTCAGGTTATGTGGAGTGGTTATGAGCAGTCTTTATCTTACCTGCAGCGCACAGCAGTCTGAATTGTCCAGTGTTGGATAAACGGGGATTATTTTTTTTATTTTATTGTATAAGCAAAACAACAGCCTGCTGAAGTGGTGCCGCTTCCCAACATATCTAAACTCAAAAACTAGCTAATTATAATTTTGTTCTGTTTTTTTGTTTGTTTTGTTTTGTTTTTTTTTTTGGTCTGTACACGTAAAAATATGTTGGAGTGTTAAAATAATAACACTTCTTCAAATGTGAAAATGTAGCAAACATAATTTAATTTCCTAGTAAATCAGTTTTTTGGACATGCAAAAATAAAATAAAATAATAATACTCATTATGATCCTCTCAGCCTAGGAGCCTAAATCACTTATTTATCCCTACAATTAAGTTACTGCAAAAACTATTCAGATATTCTATGACTCAGCAAAAATGTTACTTAGTCTCATTTTATGGTGTAAAGAAGCTTTGTCTACACTAATAAAAAAACACTCACAATAAAATATAATAGTGAATGGTTGAACTGGCAGCAGCTTGTGCTGTTTTTATTGATTCAGCTAAAACATTCTTCAGTACTTGATGGCACTCCTATATGCTTCATTCAGCAGATGGTTTTACAATCACCTTGCATTTCCACACTTTAAACCCTCATAATAACTATTTAGGATGGCCAGCATATAGACATGAGAAGATAAGAAACAGTGTCCCAGCATCTTCAAGTTCCCTGATTAAAAAGCACTTTAGGCTCAACAGTGGAGACTTTCTGACTGAGTAAAACGTAAGGCAGCATTAAACCTATTAAAATACATTCAGTTTTTAAAAGAGAAGCCGTTTTGCGGCGTTACGTTTCCATCAGAAGGTCATTCAATTGACTCTGAGGTAAGAACTTATCTTTACATCAGAAAATCAATGAGACAACTGCAGGCAAGATGCCGACTGCCAATAAATACTCCACAGAACCCCACTAATTTAGCAGTCCCTCTCAAATAATCACTTTCAGACTTCACCGACTTTAATCCTCTTCTTCCCTTCCCGAGTGCTCTCACGTCTGAGCTGCAGTGCTGTTTTTCTGGAGTAACAATCAGTGTTTTTGAGTGTTGCATGACTGTGTTAATGAACTCTAACTTTGCTTAAAAGAACAAATCATTGTGAGTTTTCAGGTTCTCTGTGTTATGCATGTGTGTTTAACATGTGTTCAGTGTTTAATCCAGCTGTGAGTGTGTGTAGGACTGAGGTTGTTGTGAATTTCACCAGGGCGTTCATGTTTCAAACACACCTTCCATGACATTTATTTCTGCATAACCTGCATGCTTGTCTTTAACTGAATGTTTCATTCAATCGTAGCAGCTGGTGTGTGTTGTGTGTTTGCCTTGCACATCGTCCATATTTTCAGCTTTTCTTCAGGCATGAGTTAAATAAACAGCCTTTTAAGATTCTGGCCTGAACTCACTAATTGCATGTTGGTGGGTCAGACAGTCATCTCACAACCTGCCATCCTTCCCACGTCTGCCTCTCACAGATGACAGTCGGCCACGCAGTCCCCACCCTTCCGGTCAGTGTTTTCCATAGAGCCTTGTGAAGTTTGTGCTTTATGTTGGTTTGTTTGTTTGCTTGCTGTCCCCATTACTTTTTTTTTCTCCAGACAGAATGGCCCTGGAGTTGAAACTAAGAAATTCTGCACAACATTAAGGATCGCATAAACAAAATGATTTTTTTTTTTTTACTGAAGCTGATATTTTCATCAAAACATTAATGATGTTCTTACCTTAAAGTTGTGTGAGAAACTGTGGCTTTGCTTAGAGCTGATATTTTTGGGAATGGATCAAGTCATGTAGTGACCTGGAAGTAATTCGATTGCAACTGAATAGACCAGGTGTCACTAACTCCAGTCCTTGAGGGCCACCATCCTGTAACTTTTAGACGCGTCTCTGCTCAAACACACCTGGATGAAATAAACTGCTCGTTTCCAGCCTATTGCAGAGAGGAATGAATGTTGGTGAGGGAATTCAGACATTTTGGAGCAGAGGTGAATCTAAAAGTTGCAGGATGGTAGCCTTGAGGACTGGAGTTGGTGACCCCTGGAATAGACAAAACCAAATCAAATGAAGGAGCTTAGCATATTTTGCTATAAAAATGCACAATTAGAGGATTGGCTAAGTAGAAGCACCTTTTCCCATTGAATGTGAACGACGCCAGCTGAGTCTGAGGTTCTTTGATGATCTTGTGTTGGTGTCTCTTTGAGTGACTGTTTCTGTGTTTTGTTCTGTCTCTCTGTAGTGAGCTCTTAAAGCTCTGAATGGAGCACATGTGTAGCGCAGGTGTGTAGACTCCAGTCAGGTGCATGAACTCTGCCACAGTAACTGTCTCTGTTTTTTCCTCTTTTCTCCCTTCTCACTCTCCTGCTTCATTATTTAAAGGGGCATTTTAATAAATTAGAAAATCATCAAAATGACAATTTATTTCAGTAATTTAGTTCAAAAGGAGAAACTCCTTTATTAGATAGATTCATCTCAAAATGTTATGTGATGGTTGAACACGTTCCTGGCAGATGGTTAACAGACAGACATCAATCCCCTCCACAAGGAGGGTGAACCAAAAAGGTAATTCCTAAGCAACCTAGTTGTTTACAGAGTACTGTATACAATCATAATAATGGAAAGTTGAGTGAAAGGAAAACGTTTGGCTGTAGAAAAAGGTCCACAAACAGCAGGGGTAAGAGGATGTTAAAGCAAAGCCCATTCAAGGTGCAGATTTTGGACCAATTCAGAACTTGAGCCATCACAGATACTCAAATCCTGGACATGAGCTTCAACTGGTAGATCCTTTGTGTTAGGGCGCTTCTGACCAGAGATAACAGTATTTAACTTGGGACAATGAGAGTTATTTTAGAAATCAAGCTTCCAGAGTGTGGAGGAAAAGTGAAGAGGCACAGGATCCAAGTTGCTTTATCTTCAAAGTGAAGTTTCCACAACCAGCGACGACTAAAACCACAGAGAAGCTGCTGAGCATGAAGATGAGAAATACCAAAACAAGTAAATCAGAAAAGCTGGAGGTTGCCTTTAAAGGAACCTATGATTCCTGAAAGTATGGATGTACTTTTGGCTGATACTTTTGCAAATCATAATATTTACATTTCAGAGAAACTAAATTTTGTTAGCTGTCCCTCATAATCACTATAACTAACACAAATAAAGTGATGACATATATCCTTCCCAATCTTTCTAATACACAAGTTTCACTTTTTGAATGGATTTAATGAAATAACTTTTGAATTATATTTTTATTTACTGAGGGGCACCAGTATCTTGTTTTGTCTTCTGTCCCAGCATTTTTCTCAGTTGCTGGCCTCTTCCTCTTCCTCTCTTGTTTTCTCTCTTCTCTCTGTGTCGCTCACTCTTTTCTCTCTGCACCGGACTGTGAGAGCGCCCTGCTGTGGCACTTTAATTTCAGGGCACTACTGGTATGCATGGTTTGCTGCTTGGCTCTGAGGTCACCGCTGGCTCTAAATCATTTGAATGTTTTGCGCGTGTGCGTGCAGTGCTACCCCAGCGATGCGGTGACGCAGAACGCATGCTCCATTAACGCTGCGGCCAGGATTACCTAAAGAACCTCCTCGAGCTAATTCTGAGTTGCTTTTATTTTTTAGTTAAATCATCTCCGTTTATTTCTGCAACTCATGCTGACGGTTGGTTATGCTGAGGAATTGGAATGACGCCACATCTGTCTGGAGTATTTTTTGTTTGTTTTGTTTTCAGTGCTGAGCATTATAAAAAAAATCACCTTTTCAGTCGTTAATAAAGCTTTCTTCAGTTTTAAGACATCATTCAGTCCATCCACACCACTTGATTAACCAGTGTTGTCTTGAACCTTGACCCTTTACAAATGTTTTCCTATGAATCAAAAAGTGTGTGTATGGGTGCAAATATGTGAATATAGAATTTTGTTGTGTAAAAGGATATGCAGTGCTGTGCAGATATCTTGAATAATTTAAGATTTTGCTGCCAAATTTCTGGGTGTCTTTTTATGCATCCTTGATTGTTTATTCTTCAGGCTCGCAGAAGGTCTATCAGGTTTTTTCTTTAAATCCTTTTTAGCCCAGAACTTGACTATTTTCAGAGATTTTTTTAAGCCAATTCCACCATAAAACAATGTAACCATTAAACTAAGTTGCTGAATAAAAGTAATTTATTTCATTTAATTTCAGATTAATTTTTGTGAAAGTACAGCTAATGTGAGAAGATTGTTAATATAAAGTGTTAAAGCCCCCAGTAAATGAGCAGTAGTCTGTAGCTTATAAACTAATTTCCTTCACTCCTGATTAAAAGAGATAAAGATTGTTTCTTGACTTTGAGTCTCAAACCACAAGTCTGGAAAGTTTGGTTTGTGACTCAAGTTGGAGTCTGAAACTCGAGACTTTGTCTCTTAGGGACAATAACAACGACTACAACATCCAAGGATGTGCATCATTAAGATATTTTAGTGTTAATATCAAACTATTCCTCTAGTTGCAGAATGCAATTGGTGAGATCCTCACAGGTTTGGGAACATTCTCTTTGAAATACATTGACAATAACATCGTTACCTTTGCAAAGAGTAGATGTGGCTTTGCATAATCTCTAGAGTGAAGCTGCTTTGAAAGAATAATTGATTGTAGCATTTTTGCTGAGAAGTTTTTATTTTTGTCATACTCTAGTCCACATTACTCATTCTGTACCATCTTGAACGAAAAATGAAAAAAAGAAGTAGCAAGAGTCTAAAGAAAAACTGAAATACTTTCTCAAAGCCAGGGGAACCATTTCGAAATATTCCAAGAAAATCTAACATCTGAATAATAAGTATTTTGAAACTATCTGGAGTGTGTTGCATAGTTATAGATTTAACATGTTAATTTAGCTAACAAACAGTCTCGCACATGCTCAGCTGTTTAATTTGTGCCTGCATTAATGAACTATGCTCACATTTTATGGTTTTTATGTCCAGGAAGATAATTTTTCTGAAGTCCATTTGTCAGAATTTAAAACCTGAAAGGGTTTATAATGAAAACACACAAGTCCAGGATGTGTAAGAGCAGCTGTTTTCACATCATCATTTCACGGCATTTATGTGAGTTAGGACACTTGCCATTAACATTGTTTAAATCTCACCAAAGACATCTCTCCATGGTATCCGTTTAGTCCCATGAGTAGTGACCGCTACACTGGGGGGTTGTGATAAAGTTGTGTGCCAGTCGTATGTGTTAATAAGTCTTTTATTGTTGTTTGTCACTCTGATGTCTAATTGTTAAGTCCTGCATAATGTTAAGCTGACATCTTGTGTTGTGGAGTGTTTAGTATCTCCATAATTTACTGTTAAGGTAATGCCTGCCAGTACATAGAGTTTCCACAGATAAATACGTGTCTGTCTTTGTCCAAGATGATGCAGGAGACATGTTTGTCCTGTCAGATGAGAAGAGTAGTGACTTTGTGCTGTCTCCGTCTTCTAACTGACATTTGCTGGCATTTTGTGACAATAACTTCACATGTAACATGTTTGACCAAATATATGTGAGACCTGCCGACTCTGTCTAAGTCATTAATACAGGTCTTTGATTTTAAAGCCAACGGAGACTCCTCAGGTGGATGAGATGGGGGTAAGATGCTTTGCCCCCCATGTCAGGGCCATGCCATGTTTGGATTTGCATTTCTTTTGTTCTGTCTTCTCATCCTTTTTCATCAGTTGCTGATTTCAGCTTCATTCACATCGTCTTTAATATACTTTTCTTGCATCTACTTCCTTAGTTTGTTTACATATATCCTCAGAACATTGGCTTTTCATTATTCCTAAGTGTTTGGAGTTATTTGGAAGAAGGGGTGTCACTCAAACGTGACACTTGTCTCCTGTCGAGTGGGAGTGGCATTGAGCCCCTCTTCACGTTTGTGCTGTTGACACGGCTTCATGGTCTCTGCCTCCGTTCTGGCGGCGGGTAGCAACCCATGGATGAGCCTCTGGGATCAGGTCACCCAGCTGTGACCTGTGAACCTCCCGGTCGACCCGCTTGGGTCGGTCCCACTGTGACTCCGCATGCAGTGACTCTGGACTGAGGGTGCCATGCTTGAATAGATATGCCCTGTCAAGTATGGCAAGGTTTTTCTCCAGCATGCCTGCCTCCTTGCTTCCTCCCCCCTTTTAGGTCTGTGCAGGAACAGAGAACGTGGCCGTGCTTTGAACACAGACCTGCAGAGACATATCGGCTACAGCTGCACTGCATTACAAACCTTATTACGGCTTTAGAAACTGCCTACCAGGGCTTTGCTCCAATTTCACAGTTAATTTCATGTATAAAAGTGCAGTGCTGCTTTGTTAGCCCATATATAACTGGTTTGAAGGTCTCCGCTCATCCAGCAAAGCACAGTCAGGCACACTTGACTCAGTCAATGCACCGCTAATGTCATAATTATTGAAAATACGTTTTAATCCGCAGAACACGGAGGACAGTGCTCGCATCTCCATCACTTTCTTTCGCCTGTTTCGAGTTATGCGGTTGGTCAAACTCCTCAGCAGAGGAGAGGGTATCCGCACATTGCTGTGGACTTTCATTAAGTCCTTCCAGGTGAGGTGGTATTTATATTCAAATAAAATAAAAAAATAAAAGTTGACATTACTCCTGTTTTACCTATTCTCTGTTTTTCAGGCCTTGCCATACGTTGCTCTGTTGATAGCCATGTTGTTTTTCATCTACGCTGTCATCGGCATGCAGGTTGGTACAGTTGATCTTTCCTTTATTTTACCTTTAAAAACTGTGTTTAATTGTTATTTTATGTGGCAGACCAACACAAAATAGTGTGTAATTGGGATGTTTAATAAAAAGGATACACTGACTTTAAAAAAAAAAATCTGACAAAAGAATCTTGCTTTCGTTTAGTGAATCTTGAATGGCTACTTTTTAGGATAATATTTTGTTTATATATATATATATAAATCTTTTTGCTGTATGTCTATCAGCTTTGCACATTTAGAAAGTGAAGTCCATCCCATTCATTCTAGCAAAATTGCTAAATCACATTGGATGGACATAATTTCAGAGTAACAGTTTTTAGTTCTTGCCACGAATTCTCAATTGGATTTAAGTTCAAACTTAAATCCAATTCTAGTGCATAAATGCTTTTAAACCATTAAATTGTTGCTCTGACTGGGCATTTTCTCATCCTGTTGGATGGTTAATCTCAACCACAGCTTCAAATGTTTTCCTGCTTTTAACAGGTTTTCTTGCAACATTGTCCCATGTGTTGCTCAGACCATCTTTTAGCTGCTTTGTCCTTTCTGAAGAAAATCCACCCATCCATTTTCTTTAAACCCTTGTCCCTCTTAGGGTTGGAAGGGGTGGTGGTGTCTATCCCCAGTGAATCAAACCCAGGACCTTCTTGCTCCAAGGCAACAGTGCTACCTACTGTGCCACTGTGCAGCCCGCTGAAGAAAATCATCTCAGCAAAATGTTCCCACTACTAATTCACCATAGAGATTGTGTTCAGTGTTAGTTTTGCACCAGATCAAGTGTTTTGATTTTTGTTCAAAGGTTTGAGTCTCTGACAGATATTTGCTCTGCACACGACATAAAGGCCAAAAGAATGACAAACATTCGTTACCGTTGTCCTCTCGTCTGTTTTCACAATATCGTGACATAATATGGAAAAGTTTACAGGGGATGAATAGTTCTGCAAAGCTCTGTGACTCGGTGTAATAAAGAGTTGGTCTAACTTAATTTCCAATAATGTTTCTGCTTTTAGGTTTTTGGAAAGATTGCCATGGTCGATGGAACGCAAATCAACAGAAACAACAACTTCCAGACCTTCCCCCAGGCTGTGCTCCTTCTTTTTAGGTGTGTTATCTGCAGCCTTTAGAAAAATACCTTCGGTTTTTACACTTTCTGTATGTTTAATGTACATCTGTTATGTCCTCCTGCTTTACAGGTGTGCTACAGGTGAGGCGTGGCAGGAGATAATGCTGGCCTGTATGCCGGGGAAACTGTGTGACCCAGAGTCCGACTACAACCCCGGGGAGGAGATGACCTGTGGCAGTGGATTTGCAATAATTTATTTCATTACCTTCTACATGCTCTGTGCTTTCTTGGTACGTACATTTTCTTTACCGTATTTAATTTTGGTTAGTTGTATTACTTTTTTCTTGTGTACGTCCTGAACAAGCACAAACACACAGGGGGAATGTTTAGTTTTTTCTGCATAAAATAGCAAAGGTTTGCCTTAAAACTATATTTGCAATGTGTTCACTCTTAACCAAAGCATTTCATGATGCCATAGTGAGCAACACTGTGTACAAGTTAGTCATATTTTACATGAATGAGTGTTGTTGTTTTTTTACAACCATAAAACATGACAACAATATGTTGTAAATGTTATGATACTCTTTTCAAACTACTTTGTCCAATTCCTGCAGATCATCAATTTGTTTGTGGCTGTCATTATGGACAACTTTGACTATCTGACACGTGATTGGTCAATTCTTGGTCCTCACCACCTCGATGAATTTAAGAGGATTTGGTCAGAGTACGATCCTGAGGCAAAGTATGTGTATTGTTTGAAATATCAGCTTTCTGTCAAACTTTGGCTCTTTGACTCATTAAAATGCTGCTTCTTGTCGTGCAGAGGAAGGATCAAACATCTCGATGTGGTGACCTTGCTTCGTCGTATCCAGCCCCCTCTTGGTTTTGGTAAACTGTGTCCTCACAGAGTGGCATGCAAGGTCTCTTTTTCTCTGTTCTTATTCATTGATGTCGCTGAGGAAAAAAAAAATATTTTTCATGTTAAAAACCTGCATCTGCTTGACTTTTCCAGCGGCTGGTAGCCATGAACATGCCTCTCAACAGTGATGGGACGGTCATGTTTAATGCTACGCTGTTTGCCCTGGTGCGCACAGCTCTGAAAATAAAAACTGAAGGTATGAACTTCACATGAATGATTTTACATGACTTTGTAGCTATGAAGGGAAAGAAAAAGGATGAAAGGTTTTCAAATATTTTTATGAATCATCTCTGAAAAGTGTTTGAGGGATTTATTTTATCTTGCATACATTATCACATAGACGTTATAACAGACGTTATATTTTATTTGAACAATTAAAACCATATGGTTTGTCACACAAAACTCAATTTTGTTAACATTTTTGGTTGTGATATGAAAAAAAGTGAAAATTGTTAGAGGTTAAACACTTTGCTAGGCACTTTATTATTCCAATAATTCATCTTGGCACAGAGTTTGTTGTCAAGCTGTAATTTCTGGCTGGATTGCTGGTTTCACACAGTGTTTTCTGACATTCAGGTAACCTGGAACAGGCCAATGAAGAGCTGCGGGCCGTCATCAAGAAAATCTGGAAGAGAACCAGCATGAAGCTGCTGGACCAAGTGGTGCCTCCTGCTGGTGGTTAGTGGAACTGACTCTTATTTGTCAATAAACTCACACTTAATAAACAGCATGTAGAGAAGGACTCGCACATAAACACGATTTGCAGCCATGCTGTTCACATGTTATTACTAACTGCTCTCATATGAAAGTTTGTTTGATGAAGACAAACCAATGTGTATCTGCTCTGCTCATGTTCTCCTGGTTGTCCTCTCAGCAGTTCGTCTTTTATATGTGTATTTTGTCCACACTCCTTCCTCCTGCCCCGGATGCTGATGGAGACCACTGACTATCTGCTGGGCTTTGGGTTGCATGGCCTTGTAGACCAATGTGCAGATGCATGCTTCTCTCTTTCTCTCTCTCTCTAACTAATACTCTCTGTCGCCTCTCTCTCTGCTGTCTCTCGCTCTCTGACTCGCTCTGTTGTCTGAATTTCTTGTCTTTTACTCACCGCTTGAGCTTTTACAGCTTTGTTCTCCTGTCATATATCTCTGTATCCAAAAACTCTGAAGCACTTCAGAATATTCTGAAGCAGTTCTGTTTTAGGGTGGTGGCATGGAACTAGTGTTGCCTCTCTGTCCAATCTCTGTCCCCAGCGTGCTTGTTCAAAGTGACTCAGACCCCTGCTTCAGAATGATTCTCACGCTCTCTCACTCACACACACACACACACACACACACACACACACTTTAGTTCTGCAAAGAAATTTTAAAAAACAATGCAAGATAACATCCATGCACAGCTTTCAACGTAGTATGCAATGTTAGTACTTTTTAGTATTAGGCATACATCGTGAAAAGAGATCTGACATGTATGATGCTTAAAGTAGATCTGCATGTTTGCATGTGCAAAAGTAGAACATTTATTTGCAGTGGGTTGGAATATCTGGTTGCCTTCTAGTGAAATTAGCTTAGAGTTTAAACAAATTAGGTAAAAATATTTATAATAAATGCTGCAGGTTTTCCTAGATGGAAGATTTAAACCACTTCTATTTTCATAACTTCCTCAAACTAGCCCAGCTTATATATAAATATATATTTTATGGTCGTGATTAAGAGTTATTCTGACTTTAAGACTTAGAGAAAAAAAAAAGTTCGGCGTTGGATTTTTTTTTTTTTACTCTATTTCTGTCAACCTTATGTACCTGAGAAATATATAGACATTTAAAAATTGGAGAACAAGAGAAGTTGTTTAAGGTTGCTTGGAACTAATAAGGTTTTACTTAATGATATTCCTAATTTTAAATGTAATAAATCTAAAATAAGTTCATAGCATTGTATTCATTTTTGTAAAAATGTAAACATTTACTAAAATATCTGTAATCTCGCTAACATTATGGCAAAACAGGAAGGTCTTACTGCAACGATTTATAAACTTGGCTGACTTTAAACATGTTCTGAGAAAATGTTGGTATCATTTATTAAGAAGTTAACTTGTTATTATTCCAGCTTACACTATGAGGAAGGACAAAGTGTAACCATTTTTACATTTTTGTTGCTTGTAATTACTAAATTATTATCTGGAAGTAGTTTTAAATGGTTAAAAAAACAGATTTGTAAGAAACAGCAATTCCTTATAGGATTTCAGACTTTCAGGATGAATGACGTAAAAGAATAGGAGCATGTTGTGTCTCTTTGTCATTAATTGTAGATAAAACACAGATTCATCCCATCAGTTAAGGCGCCTTTCATTGCCTGAGTGATTACTACTACAAAGTTAACCAGAAAGTAAAAGAAAAGAAAAGAACCTCTGAGGTGATATTCACTAAAAAATACAGCCAATTCCAAGGATTTAAGACCTTTGACCAATACTATCCACCCAGATGTTAAATTTACCTTTAAAAGCAATCCACATGCAAAAACATATTCAAAAAGTTTTTCCCCAGTTTTATATTTGGTCCACAGTTTATACACTATCGGTATGAATGTGTCTGACACACTGAGAACGCCTCCTCCATGCTCAGCTAAAACCTCAAAGGACGTGGGGGGAGGAAGGCCTCTCCTCCTCCCTCCTGGGCTGCTGTGTGTCGTGACCTGGTGACACAGGAAGCATTTGTGTGGTCTGTTCACTCAGATGATGAGGTAACCGTGGGGAAGTTCTATGCCACCTTCCTGATACAGGACTACTTTAGGAAATTCAAGAAACGTAAAGAGGAAGGCCTGGTGACTGCGCACCCTTCCCAGAACAACACAGCCATTGCCCTGCAGGTGAGTGCTTGTGTGTTTCTGAGAGAATGATCTGTGTGTGTGTGTGTGTGTGTGTGTGGAGTAAGAAATTATCAATAAAAACTGTGAGAATGGATCTAATAAAAGTCTGCAACATGTCTTTTTATGCATTTCACTCAGATATCATCGAGTATGCTAATGTCTATGATTTGTGATCCAGCAGGGCGTTCATGATCTTGGTGTACAGTATGAATTTGTTACTGTGGTTTATGTCTCTCTAATTTGTGCCTTTGGTCCTCCTGTGTCTTTACATATCATACATGTTCATGTTAAGCATGTATCATTGTCTCGAGCACCACTTCATGGGTTTTCTGTGCATCACAATTCACTTCTCATATAGTTCACAAAGCTCTGGCTATTTTTGTTAATTTACTACGTTGATATATGGCTTAGGTATTTTCATATATCTTGTAGTGCACAGTGTACAACAGGAAGTGCACACCATATAGTTTCTTTATCACTTTGTATTGGCAGGTGGGAAGTTATTTTAACATGCACTTATACAGAGGAAAAGTTGTTGCTGGGGAACTACAACACTTACTTTGCCACTAAATGTCAGGAAGGACACTAGATTTAAAAATCTTGATTTTTTTATTTATTTATTTTTTCATATTTTTTGGAGTATGCTGCACAAGGCTGTTTGATTACAGGTGATCCAACAGGGTAAAAAGCCAAAAACAAACAATGTTTAGTTCAGTTTAATGGGAAAACCCAAAGCAGATTCTTCAGTCACAAGCTTTCCCTCCTTATCAGCAGGAATCAGTGGAGCAAATTTAGCTGGAATGCCATCAGTGACACCCGCAGCTTCAGCTTAACTTGTCCTCTATCATCTAATAATACTTTTACAGCTTGGGTTCTTACCTTCCTGTTCTTAAGAGAAACTGAAGTTTTGAATTGTAAAGTGGAGCTATCTGGTTGTCAGACCAGCAATCCTTCCAAAGCAGATTTATGGCATCTTAAATATTCTTTAATCTGTAAAATGTAATAGTATTTCATGCAAACACTGTTTTATGAAATTCTCCGTTGGAGCATTACATTGGACGATAACTTACACAACTGTTGAGGTATTTTTTCCACAATTCAATAAAGTTTCATATGTCATATTTCTGTGAATGAGTGCGCCTGAATTAATAGCCAGTTGCTTTCCCAGACTGAATTAATGTGGCTCCCAAATGTTTTAAGTTTGAATTAATTTTTAAAAGTCTAAAGAATATTTGTCAAATGTTCATGTGTTGAATGAAGGCGGAGGAAAAGCAGTTAAGGATTTTAATTCATACCCTACACCTTTCAAAAACGTTTGACTTCCCTTGGGCTTGATCTTCAGGTAATGCAGATTTACACCACCGCCAAGAAATTTACTGAAACGTTTCCTACAACACACAGCAGCACGCTGGATATTTAAAATGTTCTCTTTTGCTTGGATGTGATTGATCAGATAATCAGAACCACAGTCTAAAGGTCTGTGATCAAAGCTTAGTTCAACAATTATTTCAAGTTTTAAAAATGTGTGGGAGTTTAGTTTTATAGGGAAGATCCATTCCAACATATCTGTTTCAAGAATGAGATAGATTAATGTGTTTCTGTTTGAGCTTTCATAGAATCTGACTTAAAAAGAATAATGCTGAGCCAATTAAATATGGTACTGGCAAGTAAGTCTAAGATTTTTATATATACATAACATTAGCTGTAACGCTTTCAAGGTCATGTAAGAAAGGATCACACAAGTCGCATCAGAGAAACATGTAAAGGCTTTACGTTGTTCTGAAACTAGATTCCAACAGACAGAATGCAATTACTCTGTTTTATGCTAATCATTAAAGCTGTAAATGTCACTCAAAAACCTTTTAAAAATCTTGTTTCTATTTGAGACATGTTAGGAAGATATTTCTCAACGTATCTAAAAAAACAAACACTTGTCTCTGTCTCTGTGTTGTCATCACCTCAGTCTGTCAGAGTTGTAAATGTGAGGTGCTGCACAGCGTAGGTGTGTGTATGCTTAGTGTGTGTGGTGGCTGTGACTGTACAGTTGAGCTGTAAGATGAACGCCGCGGCCTTCGCGCTTAGGCCTGTTGTTGTCATGATTACAGGCTGGCCTTCGCACGCTGCATGATATTGGGCCTGAAATTCGCCGAGCGATATCATGTGACCTGCAGGATGACGAGCTAGTTGACTTTATTCCAGAGGAAGACGAGGAAATTTATAGGGTAAATGATTTAACCCTGCATGAGGGGGGAAATGTTTGGTGCAAAATTTAGGTTTATGGCAATGTGTCAGTTTGTGTTTTACTGGTAATGCACAGTTTACATGTAGCTGCAAATGTACATACAGAATATTTGAAATCTAAGTTTAACAGCCTTTGCAAACTGTAAATGTTTGTTTTCCTTTGCTTCAGATGTGTTTTCCATTTTTTTCTAGGCATGGGCCAGTTTTCAGTCACTATTTTAAAAAGCTAAAACTACTCATGGTAAACATTTACCACTTCTCCCCTACCTGTTAGTTTCCACAGAAGCATAAAAAATGGTCAAAGGTTTGTGTTAAAGCTAATTATTTTATATAAAAAGCCTGAAATAGACTTTCAAATGAGACTGAAATCATTTATCTAGTTTAATAATAGCAGAATTTTAGTGAATATGTAACAGATTGTTGTTCATTTTTAAATGTCCAAATCTGTTTTGTTGCTGAGCTTAAATTGCAAAGTTTTGTCTCAGACATTAATCAAGAGAATCTCTTGCACAGTTAAAAAAAAATAAAGTCCACTTCTTGGTGGAGAGTTTAGCTATTGAAAACATTTTTTTTTCAGGGAAAATGTTATATTTTAAAGCATTTCCTTTTCAATTGATACAGTTATGTTCATTTCAATGAAAAAAGTGTATAAAAATCAAGCACAAGTGAGTTTGTAAATCAAACTCAGTTATCAGTTCATAACATTTTATGAGTTAAAACTTGTTCTCTGGTCATTAAACCTGAGGTTGAATTTAGATTTTATCCCTGGCTTTGATCAGTTCACTGATTTTATACACCACCTGCCTGTGTTACTTTAGTCAGAAGTATGCGGGCATCAAAACCAAAATACCTAAGAAATATGGTAATATTACCCTAAAATTCCCAATGATGTAACAGTAATATACTATTGTACTTTGTGATATATTTAAGCAACAGTAGAAATCATAGTTGTATTTGTTTTAACAGAGTTCAGTTGTGTCATAAATTGTACATATTTTTATTTAAAATAGTAATTCAATAAAACTCTGGTATTTTCTTAATCATAACATCAGTTCTGGCCCATGCCTAGGTTCTTGCTTCCATCAGTTGTAATAATCTCAACAGTGCTGTCATTTTACTCGCATATCATGTCATGAACCAGCTTTTAAACCTACTTTTGCACAACATAACTCTTGAAATGACGCCAGTTTTCCAGCTAAACAATATCAGTCTGTTTCTCAGCTGTTGTATGGGAGTAAGAGGCTCTTGTGGTTTTGCTTTGGACGTTCTTCTGCAGCGTAACGGCGGCCTCTTCGGTAACCACCTAATGAACGGCGGTCACCGGCGAGCCAACGGCCATCAGACCAACACCACACAGCGCCCCCTGCAGGTGCAGCCCCCGCCTCACTATGCTCACATGGAGCAGCCAGTGGGGCGCCTTTCTCGAGCTAACGCAATGGCTCACCCCAACCACCATCATCACCATCACCACCATCATCACCGCCACCACAACTCCTACGGCAAATCTCCCAAATCCACCAACATCAACTTGAACAACGCCAACATGTCCAGTCTGCCCAACGGAGGACACCATATCTACTACGAACGCGCTCCGCCAAACGGTTACCCAGGTTTACGCACCTCCTACTACGACTATAACAAGCCACGGACGCCCCAGGGTCAAAGGTAGACACGCTGATTTTTAACACTGAGATAAATTTTAGCATGGAATGCACAATTAATTTATCCCATCTTGGATTCCCATCATTGCCCCCGTCTTTCCTAACCTTTGTTTACGATATTTTTTTTAATATGTAAAAGTGTGGATAGAATTACAAAAAAAATACAAGAGGAGAAATCAGAGATTGCTGTTATGTTTTCTCCTTCAGACTCTTTCTTGGTGTCTTTTGCTCTGAAACTGGAAAAAGACAAAACAGTTGAACATTCAGATCAGAGGTTGGCATTTCGGCTGTTACTTTGGTTGATGTCTTGTTTAGAAACAGAAGAAATCAGGCTTTGTGTGACAGCTTTCTCATGCTTGAAGTGAGCACAATTATTAACACTTATAACCAAAATGTTTCCACCAAAATCTGGCAAAATACTGAGTTTTAGATTGACTTGACCAAGCTACATTTCTCAGAAATTAAAATTCCAGTTGTGCACTGATTTGCCATCCAATTAATCCTAATCTGTTCCCATTAAGTAATCCATGTACAAATCATTTGGTAGTCAGGTTTTAATTGCAAATAACTCCAATTCTTTTTTTAAATATTAAGAATTTTGCTCATTTTATGGGACTAGTGAAAAAAAAATTACTTTCTTATATAATTTATTAGTTTTATCTCATGGTTAAAATTTGCAACTAAATGTAAAATATGAATTACTCTTAATAATGTTAGACTAGACATCCAGTGTGGCAGCGAAGCTTTTCAACGGCATCAGGTCTTTAGATATCGCTGTCTAATTCACCGTTTTAACCTCTGGTTGATGATAGATTCCTTAGTTTTATTAAAGCATTAGAAAAACTTTATAAGCGCCACAAATGATCACTTCATTCATAATAATTATCTCATAACTTACTTCTTTATATTAAGCCATTCTGAGAATAAAGTGGGTCAAAGTTTTCATCAGAGAAGCAGAAATGCTGATCTCTTCTTTCATGTTCATCTTTTTACGAAAAAATCTAAATGTTTTAATTGTACATCAGAAATATATATATATATATTTATATTTTTTGCTTTTCCTCTGGTCTTAAAGGGAACTACAACAAAGAGCTCAGTCGGTGTTATAATATTTTTATCCGCCTGTTGACCAAATAATAAATGACAAGCCTTTGTTTCCAGAATGAATTTAATCAGTGACCAACATCGTGTTATTCATATATTATGTTTACTTCGTTGTTGCAACATTTGAAGAGTTTCTCTTAACCCTAAATAAGTTTGAAGAGCAATTTAATTGCTTTGTCTTTATGCATGAAGAATAGGTTTTATTGAATGACCAGAAAAAGCTGAACTGCCCTTCAGCATCATTCTCTGTCCTCTTCATACATATATATAAAAATACATATATATAAAAATGCATAAAAATGCATTTTTATATATAAAAATGTATATATATATATATATATACATATATATATGTATATATATATGTATATATATATATACATATATATATATATATATACATATATATATATAAAAAAAAATATGAGACAGACATATATATGTCTGTCTCATACAGACATATATATGTCTGTATGAGACATATACATGTCCCTCCTCCTCCACCCTTTTCTCTATGTTCTCCTTTTCTCCTTCCTTACTAAAATGCTTTCTCTCAATCATCTCTCTGCTCTCTTGGACAGAAGGCGCTACTATGAGACGTATGTTAGGTATGTTGTTTTATTAGGATTTATGTCTAAAAGGCATTAAATGGGCTGTTTTTGTTTCATTTTGACATGGACGGCTGTATTCTTGCTAAGTCCATAAAATATGGTGAATATTTCCAGTTTTGTGTCTGAATCCACTTCAGCTATAGAGCAGTTCTGTCAAAGATGTAAATTATGATTCAATGTAAACACAGTGTAAAATCAGTGGTTGAAATAGAGTCATGTTATTCCTAAACACCAAAATCGCCCAGTTTATCGCAACAAGATTAACAATAAATTTCAGTTTAACATCACAAGGTATTATTTTTTGCTTTTTTTGCTGTATTGATGTGGCTTTTTCCCTAAAATTAGTCAGTTTATTATTACCTTGCAAGTCTGATTAATCTATTGAAATACTGCCATTATTCAGCCTTATTAAAATTTACTTTGAACGTTCACACAATCATTGATATTTTACAATAATATTTTTCTGAGTGCAGTTATTTTTAATTAAGTCATTTACTAATTCTTAAAGAGCAAATCTTTTTTTATTAAATTGCTTCTGTTGTGCTACAGAAAACTTTTGGCAACAGTGTCTTCCTATAGATTTATAAATGATTAATTAATGCTTAGTAAAAAATCCAATTTAGTGAAAATGAGTTAATAGTGACCATGGGTAGAAAAACAAAGTAGCATCAATTTGAGTTTGCTCTCTTTTTTGAAAAAACATTCAGGTCAAAACATGATAGAAATTATTTTTTTCTTGTATTTCTGGTTCTGAATTTATTATTTTAATCTCAATTGTTCAAAAGCATACAAGAGAGTTCACACTTGTCATTACTTAATAAACAAATGTTTTTACTCCTCAATAATCTGAAGTAGTGCTTTAAAGAAGATTGTGTTTCATACAGCTTTGTAAGGAGCAGATAAGGTCATAAAGGCAACAACTATTTCAAGTTATTGCTGTTAGAGGTCATCAGGTTAACAATTTTTCTCACACAGCATTTATTTGATGGCTTCATCTTTTTTTAGTAGATACTAACTGAGATTTAGATTTAAAAATGTATTAATCCTGTGGAATCAATCATTTTAATATATCCTGATAGATAAATCTTTCAATTTGAACAAATGATGTACTTGCATTTTTCTTATTCTGTAAATTGTTCACTAAAACACATCAAGGAGAAATCAGTATAACTATTTACGGTCTGTTTTGTGACTTTACATACGTTTTCCTTTAAATATTGGTTACAAATTTTGGAGTTAATTAAATTGGCCATAATGCTGAACCTGTGATCTGCAGGAAGCATCTTGAAATGCCTTTTTGATTTTATGTGGTAAATATTTAGAAGGCTAAAAGGCTTGTGTCTGCATGACAACGCATGGCTGTTGAAAAAGCAGAGTGAACACAAAAACCCTTTCGCCTGATCGTCCCTCAGGTCCCAGAGAGGAGACGGCCATCACCCCACCATCCGCAGGGAGGAGGAGATCGATGAGGATCGCTTCTCTGGGGAATATTACAGCGGAGAGGAGTTTTATGAGGAGGACAGCATGCTGTCAGGGGACAGGTGCCTCATTTTTTCCATTCTCAAGGTGTCGCTTACAGAGTGACGATGTATTCACTGAGGTTTTAAGTTCTGTTTCATTTTGCAAGCATCCAACGGCATGTCCAAAACATTTTTGGCTGCTGTTTGTGCAGCTTTTTTATACATTTTTTTCATCTAAACCTGCAGATATCAGACCAGTGACACGGAGTATGAAACTCCGAAAGGCTACCACCACCCCGACAGTTACTATGACGACGATGAGCAGCCTCTCTACCGGGACTCACGGAGGTCACCAAAGAGAAGACTGCTTCCTGCCACACCTCAAGGTGCTGCATGAGGCACAAAACCTACAGTTTGTGATCAAAATGTGGAATTATGCAAAGATAAAATAGCTTATCCCTGCAAATCCTAAGCACAAGTTGGGATTTCCGAACAAATTTATGTCCATTATTAAGCAAAATGCTTCATCAAGTCCTCATGTAAAGTTTTCATATATTTTTATTAAATACAGCAACTTGATAATGCTAAGATAATAATATTTATGTAATAAAAACAACAGCAAATGAAAGAAAATGACTGACTTGAATAAATACTAAATTAAAAATATACATGTTTCAATTTAGAAATGTATTTGGAAATATGCCTCTAATTAATAAAAATATAAAATCAAAACAAATACTTATCAAAATTTTAAAAACACGTCTAAAATAAAATATTAATACTTTCTCATTTCGTGTTTGTTTTTAAACCTGAAATAATGAATTTTGAAATGCATAACTTGCTTTAATAAGAATTTTGAATATATTTCTAAAATATCAGTTAATTTAAAAACAGACATTTTCCTTATTTTGTTTTTACTTTTCCACATTAATTTTAAGTACTTTGTTTTAAACAGTGGCGTAATTGTTTGCTCCTTAAGTAAAAGTGTTGATCTTTTATTTAATAACATTTTTCATGCATTGTGGAAAAAGATATTAGCCTGTGTGTGCAACCAGTTTTCATTCCCAAACGGAAAAAATAGGAAATAAAACCTGTTTTGGATGAATAAAAGTTGAAATTTTTTTGAACGATTTATGTAATTCCACTTTTTGTCTCATTCGTTCAGGTCACAGAAGGCCTTCCTTTAACTTTGAGTGTTTGCGCAGACAAAGTAGCCAGGATGAGCTTCCACATCAGCGTACTGCTCTACCACTGCACCTTATGCAGCATCAGGTAATTCATGACTGCTTTCATTTTGTGTTTCAGACATTTCAGTTCTGACAGAAATTATCTCTTTGGATGGTCTTTGACCAGAGCTGCCACGTTTCCTGTCTGCATGAAATATTTTCATCTCCTCACCGCTCAGGTAATGGCTGTAGCAGGCCTGGACTCCAGCAGAGCCCACTGCCTCTCCCCCACCCGCTCCACTCGCTCCTGGGCCACACCTCCCGCCACCCCGGCCAGTAAAGACCAGTCGCCGTACTACACCCCCCTCATCCGGGTGGACCGTCCTCACAGGGAGAGCATCTCTGGCAGCCACGTGTCTGTGCGCAAGAGCTCCTGGTACACAGACGATCCAGAGTATTCCCAAAGGACGTATTCGCCCATCCACCTGCAGGTTCCCCCGGAGTACCACCACCAGTACCACCAGAAGAGAGGCAGCGCCACCAGCCTTGTAGAAGCGGTCAGTGTCAAGCCGGTTTTATGTTGTTGCACATCCAAGCGTGGATGTATTTTATTAGGATTTCATGTGACAGATTAACAGGAAGTAGCAAAAAATCGAAATGTACACGGTTTTCTAATTTAGGTAACAATCTGAAATGTGTAAAATGCATTTCTATTGAACCCTTTTTCCCCCTGAGACACCTAAGTAAAATGTAGAGCAATCACCTGCCTTTAAAAGTCGGTTTGTTAGTAACTCTGGAGGAGCTGCAGAAATCCTCAGGTGGGAGAATCTGTTGGCAGGACATCTAAAGATTGTGCACAAATCTGACCACTACAAACCGATAAGATGAGATGAGAACTTTATCGTCCTTAGAATAGAAATGTAATTTACATAATCTGTCAGATGCCTCTCATAAAAAACAACATGTGTCACACAACATCATAAACATTCATCATTATGATTTATAAACAAAGCTACAGTTTGATCTCCACTGGGTATTTTATTGATTGTTTTATGGAATATGGCAAAAAGACGTTTTTGCATCTGTTCCTTCTGTAACACGGCACACTGACTCGCCTCTCAGACGGCAAAAGTTCAAATTCATCGCTGAACACATGGAAGTAAAGGAAGAAAAGCACTTTGGAAAGGCAACTTTAGGACGTAATCTTGCAGTTTAATGTAGGAAACACAACAAACATGAGAAAATGTGAATCAGATGAGACCATGTTTGTACTTTTTATTACATGCAACTCTTTGTGTGGCATAAAACAAACATACAGTCACTATCTATTACAAAACGGTTTAGGTTAAAGCATATTCATGTGTTAGCATGGCCTAGTCAAAGTCCACACCTAAATATAACAGAGAGTAGGTGGCAAACTTAAAAAGTGATGTTCACAGATGCTGACTTTGAAATCTGATTCAATTGAAATAAAAATAAATAAAACAACACGAGTGATCGCCTGTGATTTCACTGCTTTGTTTTTATTGACAGTAAGAAAGTTTAAGGAACGCAAATACATTTTTAACAAACTTTAGTTTTAGTAGAATTGTAAAAAACTAGACATTGTTACCTTTTATTATTCAGACTGCAAAAAAAAAAAACATTTAAAAAACAAAATAACATTTCCTTCTCTTTCTGCCCTGCAGGTTTTGATATCAGAGGGTCTCGGGAGATACGCCAAGGATCCCAAGTTTGTTGCTGCCACAAAGCACGAGATCGCAGATGCATGTGAGATGACAATAGACGAGATGGAAAGTGCAGCCAGCCACCTGCTGAGCGAAGGGATCGCCCCCGGCATCAACGGGGTCAACGTGTTTCCCCTTCTGGCCCCCAGGGACTACGAGCTGCCGGACACCGGAGCCAGTTACAGCGACGAGGAGCCAGAGACCGAATCCAGAGCTCCTTACGAAGAGGACCTGGCTGACGAGATGATCTGCATTACGACTTTATAGCATTAGCTGGAAGATCTGCAGATCTGACTTGGGTACAATCTGGAACATTTAAATAAAAAAAAAGAAATGCATCTGTTGGCTCCGACCAAAAGAAGTGCCTTTTACACAGAGCAGAAAAAAAAAAGGCATACGGGAGGAAGAAGCGCCATAGAAGTCCTGAACGTTGAGATCTCCTCCTGCCAGCAGAGGAGGCGAGAGACTGAAACTCTCTGAGGAAGATCTTCACCTGGAGGGAACACAGCCTGCAGCCGGCTGGAGGCCAGGCCGCTGACGCCAGGGAGAGAGAGAGAGACGCTCTGCAGGGAGGGTCTCTACAGGTGATGACAATCAGATGTATGATGTCATTACCTCAGTCACTTTATTAAGGTTCGGCATATCATGCAAGTTTTCAATGCAAGCATAGTGAGGCATATCTAGACATGTAGTCTTTAGGGGAAAATCAGAGCTTGGTCCGTTTGTCGTTTGAGGCAGGTTGTCTTAGGATCGCTGGAGCTGATCGAAAATGTCGAGTCGTAACAGATTATGCAGGAATTAACTGTCCTACTTTTAGCATCATTCAACTTTAGTTGTGTGTGTTTAACGAAACAAAAGCATTTGGAGTAAATGCACTAGCAGGCAGGTTATTTTAAACATTTAAGAATAGCCTGGTTAATATTTCTTAGTTGATATGCTGTAAATTGTATAATATAACAAGAGAAACTTTGTAAAGAGATAACTCTATATTTTGTAATTATGTATCATTTAAAAGATCAGCAATATGAACCCTTGTGATTCCTGTTATTCTATAAAAGGAAACTTGCATTATTTTAATGAGGTACTATGATATTTAAACGCCTTTTGTTTTGTGCTAATATGCACACTTTATTTTGCCTATAAAACATTTTTAGATGCTCTACTATGGTTACACACCTGCACAATATATTCAAAAGACTTCCTAAAATGGGGTAAACACACGTTGGTTTTTGTAAAGCGGGGCGTTTTCTGCAGTCGAAGTGTCTGAGGAGTACCTATGAGGATATTTTGTGTCGTGTGTACATGAATTTAAATGCATCCATGCATAAACATTGCTGCTTTCTTTGTTGGTTTTCGAATCAAACTTTAGTTTGTCAGCCCCTGATGAAATGCCTTTTTTTTTTGCTGCTGAAAGAACTAAAACTTGGACAAACTGATATGTGTGCGGCTCATGCTGGGCTTGGTATAAAACTCCACACTCCACAGGGACTTCTCTGCCTTTATGTACCGTGTTTTGCAAAAACTTTTTATGCCCTTTGGATGTTTTCACATTTGGACACATTTCAATCAATGACCTCTATATTTTATTTTATTCTGTTTTTTATGGGATAGACCAAAACAGCACGGTTCATAGTTGTGGAAGGAAAATTAGACGTGGGTTTATCTTTTCTTCACATAAAAATCTGAAATGTATAAAATGCATTTGCATTCAGACCCCATGAATCAATACTTTATTGAAAAACCTTTTTGCAGCAATTAGTGTCGAGTCTTTAATCAGTCCAATTGAATTTACGGTGCAGCGTCGCAATAGCATCTAAATCAACTTGAGTCTGGACTTCGACTTTCACTAATGTTCAGTAAGAAGCATCTGAGGTGTTTAGGTAACTGATAAATTAATGCAGGGATTAAATTATGCACAGATGAACTCTAATCACAATTAATAGGCGACTTCTGAAGGCTGTCGGTTGAACTAGATTTGTTTTGGGGACACCGGAGCAAAAGAGGCTAAACATCACTCTGGTCAACAGCCAAGGAGTTGTCTCGGGTTTTTCAAATGTTTTAGGGTCATTTTGTTGTCCTGAATCCAAAAACCACGTTGGTTTTGCTCAATCGGGTCAACTTTCTGAACTATGGATGCATCAGAATGCATAACTTGTTCTAACAAATGGATTGGGTTTCCTGAGAATCTGGGATTAATGATTGATGAGACGGAGAATTATTTCAGTTTACATGTACTTACCTTTACCAGTGTTTGTTATTCAATCTACAGAAATCCAACTTTGTGACATTTAATTGAACAAGTTTTTTTGAGAAATATATGAGAAATATTAACGGAAATGAGCTGATAATGTCACAAAAAGGAATCAATTTAGTCAGAAGATCAGATTTCTCTAAATTATTAGAATAAAATCCTGACCTGATTGAGAAAAATTGACGTCATTTTTGGATTCAGTGGTACAAAAATAATCATAATTCTGTTGAAAAAGCATAGACAGCTTCCAAAGAACATTCTTTTGTAACCCAGTGTTATTATCTACTGTGGGGAAATGAACAATTCCTTCCTCTTCACAGGAGCTACTTTGTGTTGGTCTGCCACATACAGTTGGAAAAAAAACACGTTTCTTGTTGTAATGTGACAAAGTGTGAATAACTTCAGTGGGCATGAATACTTTTTCAAGGCTCTACGGTTTGTGAGGGCTTGCGGCTGCAGGCCAGTGAGGCTCGTGTTCACGGTGGAACAGCAGGGGGCGCACTGGTGCCAGAAAGGCTGGGTGGTGCAAAGCAATAACCCCGTCCGCACCCTTTTCTCTCTCCCGCCCGGTTTCTCGCATACAGTTTATACCTCGTTGGCAACTCTGACGACATATAAGTGTGTCAACATATCTGTTCGCACAGCGTGGAGACTTTAAATGAGTTTTACTGCGGGCTGTACTCCCCCCGGTCCCCTTATAACAGCTCAACTTCTTCTGTGTTTCATCAGTTGTCATTCCCCAGTCCGTGGACTAAATAAACAATAGTGTTTCTTTCAAGTATCAAAACGTAGAGTTGAACTTTCCACAGGTGATGTTTAAGGTTCCTGTGACGTGTTGCTCATGAGCACTTGGTTCGTCGGTGGGTGTCCTCTCAATCTGAATGCTGTCTTGAACGTTGAGGTTTTCCACTTTGTGTGCACATTGAAAGGGCTCTTTGAATTGTTTGTGAGTTTCAAACAAAAAAAAGTGTGTTCTAGTCCTTTTTTTGTTGGTGGCTAAAAGGACCAATGCACATAAAAGGCACATTGTACTATTTGTAGCAATTACAGAACTAATGAACTGAAGATATGCATTATTTTGTAAAGACTTTTAAAAAGTTGTTTTGAAACTAAAGATAAAGAGAACTTACTTTTACCTCATGTCAGGGAATTCCTGAGAAAAGAAAATGATTTGGTTAAGTCTATACCAATGGTATTTAAATATTAGCACATAGCTGTTTGTCTTTGCACAAGTAAATGTATAGTGCTTTTTGTTTCTCCTTTTTCTAAACCGATTTGTGTATTAAGGTGAGACAATTTTTTGTACTTTTTGTGACCGTGCATATGGTTTAGTGGAATCTGTATCTGTCATTTACACCTCACCTCTAAATGCTGGGAATGAAAGAGTATTAAAAAAAATATTTTCAAGGTGCACTGTTCCTCTGTCTCACAGGTATGGAAAAAAAATAACAGAAAAAAATACCAGTTTACAGAGAAACACATATTCATTGAAACATTTTTGTTAGTTTTTCCTTCATCTTGTTACGGTTATTATTCTTACTATAACGGTTATTAATGTTCAGAAATCTGTATTAAAATAGAAGATAATGTAAAATATGTACAAACATATGGGATGACCCATGGTAATGTTCTCTACTTGAAAGTCTTGACATTTCCTCAATGTTTTTATTCAGTAAAACATCATTTCTCTCAGTAGCAAATGCTTTAATACATATTTAAATCCTCTAGATTTTGTATCGATGCATTTTTTTGTATTTTTTTTCTTTTTTTTCTTTTTCATTTTATTTTGGCCTTGACTTCATTTGATATTTTATTTTCTATCATCAATAAATAAATTTATGCTGAATTAATGTTCTCGCTTATTTGTCACTCAGTTTTTGTTTTGTCTTTATTGCAGATTTAAAAAAAACAAAACAAAGATGACCGCAGGACACTAATTTATTGATGTGCTTAATGCAAAAAATCTGGTTATAATATTTCAACTGGGAGCCACTTTATTTGTAGACACGGCTTCCACGGTGGTCGTCGCCTCTGACGCCTCGTCTTCCTCCACCGTCTCCTTCCTGCAGAGCAGGAAAGGCACTGCGTACTTACGAAACTATCAAACAAGCAAACAAAAAAACAAACATACACAGTTATTAACATCTTACATGTAAGTCAGTGGATCCATGAGGACATCGGTTTCAGACTGTAGGACAGTTTTAAACATGCAGCATGAAGCTCCCATAAGCTAATGCTGAGCCTTGTGTACGCTCTCGTCTCTTTCCTGGAATAAAAATAAAGTGGATCTAATTCGTCCTCTTTAAAGAAAACCAAAGAGACGCATTAACTACGCTCATTATTTTTCTTTCTTATCTCCTCTCTGCTTCTTTCCTGGCTTTATCCAGAGGGAAAATATGTCTTCTGAGAGCTATTTCTTTTCTTCCTTCACAGAAAAATAGCTCTGTTTTTATTATTTTACTATTTAGCTGAATTTCTCTGAAGTCACTGATGGAGGTTGGTTCTGTTTTTCTTCCCCAAAGAAATTAATTGTCACTCATGTCGTCTGTGCGTCGTCATTTGTGTCCAGCTGTTGCTGCTTATACCCTGTTTGCAGATGTTTTCCTACCTTTTAAAAGTATTCAGTCAGTACTTAAATGTTTATTTATGTTTATTTCCTATGTAAAGCCCTGACAGAGTATTTGTGTCTCTTATTGTGATGTTTTTCTTACCCAGTAGAAAGTATGTGTGGCCGTGTTTCCTTTGTATTTATTTATGCAGCAGGTTATATTATAAATAAAAATGTAACAGTTTTTCTCAGAGTAGAAGAACTCCAACAGTTATACGTTAAAATTATGATGCAGCACTAAAAACACTAAGCATGTTTTTAACTTGAAGTACATCGGAAGCATGATTTCTCCAGCACGATGTCTGTGTTATGTGTCTTATCACCACTAGATGGGGTTGATGAGCTTTTACAAAAGCAGCTGAGGATTTACAGCTGATTTACAATCCCTGTTCTAATTGTTAGAATAATCAAAGTGTGGTTTTAAGTCACCTGTTTGTTGAGCAAGATGTAGATGATGGGATTGTACGCAGTGCTGCTTTTCGCCAGGTAAACCGGCAGCGATCCCACCAGCGGATGAATCTTTGCATCAGGTCTGCAGACTACAAACATGGCCAGACCGGCGTACGGGAGCCAGGCGACCAGGAATGACAGCACCATGAGAATCACCATGGACGCCACCTTCATCTCCCCTTTAGCTACTGCTCCTCCCTCCACACAGGCCATCTTTGAAACCTGCAACACAGGAATGATTAGTGACTGACAAGCCAAGGCCCGTGAGCTGTGAAAACAGCTGTTTTTATTTTAATAAATGATCCTCGTAATAATAAAAATCAAAAACAAAGATATTTGTGATACAGGTTAGCAGTTGTTAGTAATTGAATGATTCATTTCATCTCAGAGACATGGTGTTGTGTCCCCAAGAAATTGAATAAAATGTATAAAAAAAGACAAGAAACTGATAAAAGCAAACTGAAAAGACCATCAATTGTGAGGTTAATTTTGAATTAATAATTGCACTAAGGTTCAGAAATCTGCTGAAAAAAACACCTGAAACAAAATGGTAAACATGTCACCATGACGATTAATAATTAGCAACATTTCAGGGCATCAAATGATGATAATCATTCAAAAGTTAAAATGGAGAAAGATTTACTGTGTAGATTGGAGACAATTTTAAATTTTTCAAAGTAAAATTTAATTTATGTGTAGACTACTTCTCTTTGTTCACTCCACATCAATTTTATGCGTTTTCTCTCTTGGCATTTTGTAACTGCGTTGTATTTCTTTGTTTATTATGCTCTTAACTGAGCAAGGTGATTATCTGAAGTCGTTCCTCATCATATTTCTTTATAAGAACAAAGTATGGCTTCTAAAGTGCTGATGCAGGAGAGGCATTAAAGCATAAAAGAAACATTTTGGATCTCAGACATGCCCACATTGGTCTTTTGGGACGAGAAACGTCTCACCTGGTGTAACGTCCACAGCAGTTTTGCATACGAAACCAGGATCAGAGTGAGAGGAAAGGCAAAACACACAGCAAAGTATGCAATGAGGTAGGAGACGTTGTTGGGGTCTGTGTTGTGCCAGTCTGGTGCGCAGTTCGTCCCGACTCCCTCCAGGTCGTACCTGCCCCAGCCGAAGAGCGGGGGCAAGTTCCAGGCAAGAGACCAGAGCCAGGACAAGACTATGCCTCCGACAGCATGCTTCTTCTGGAAGGTTATCTGTCCCAGAGGCTTGCACACCACAAACATCCTCTCCACTGCGATCAGAGCCACTGTGCACAGGGACGTGACGCCTGCAGAGCAAGAAAAGCTGATAAAACCAGTCAACTAAGGTGAGCCGGTTCCTGAACTGCTCCACTCTTTAGACTCACCACACAAGGACACAGTGAAGCCCTCCACCACGCAGCCTGCCCTGCCCAGGGAGAAGTACCCCTGGGCGTTGTTCACCACCGACAGCACCCCCCCGGTCATCGCTGTGCCCAGGTCGGCTGCGGCCATGTTCACCAGAGCGTAGTTGAGCGGCTGCCTCAGCTGCTTGTGCATGAGGGACACGATGATCACTGTACCGTTCAGCACAATGGCAGGAATGGTAAAAAAGGCCATGATGACGGAGAGCACAACGAAGCCCGCTCGTGACAGAGGGGGCTCCTCCATGTAGAACGAAGCGTTTGGCTGCATTGCTGCAAAGCAGGGAAAAAAGGGGGTCCGACTCTGTGTTTCCTTTTTAAGTCAGAGTTGCCAGATCTTCAACAACTCTCTGACTGAATGAGACGGCTGGGATTAGACGGCTGGAATAAATCCTTTGGATCTGGAGTTAGGAAAGAGTAATTCCTTCAAATGATCATCCCTGATCCCTCACCTTTCGCTTGATTGCAGAGAGGTTTAAACAGGATGCTCCAGGCTGGATTAATGTCAGCTCATACAGCCAGCACTCCGCCAAACCCCACAGCGGGTTGCAGAGATTACCTTCTGCTCATCTCATAACTTATTTGACGTATAATCCCTTCTCTCTGATTCTGATCATTTTTGTTAAGTTTTGTGCCTCTTTTCAAAGATTTATCCATTAATGCAAACTGAGGCTCATTTTGAGTTGATTCAAGTTTAATATCTGGTTTGTTTCTTTGTGGTTTAGTGGAAGAGACATTTTGGTCATTATCAAGCATCTTTTATTATTTACATTTTTAACTAAAACTGTTTCTAGTAACCGTTTCCTGACGCATGAAGATCAACACATTTCTGCTTCACTTGAATATCATCTTACTTTGTTTTTCCTCTTTGGCCTTGTGTGTCTTATCATATCTGCAGCTCTCTGATCAGCTTTATAAAAGAAAAGTAAAGCTTTACTCAAAGTGAATTACTGAAAACATATTTTAGAAACTGAATCTGAAGCCATGAAGCTTAAAAAAGAAAAGAGAAACTGGATCTGGCAAAAATACTTGTAATATATTAACCAAATCTATTGAAATCATAAACATGTTTTCTTCATGTAGTGAAATAAAAGACTGCTCAGTTTTGTTTTCTATAATAATTGAACAAATGTAGAAATTAAAACTCTTATTCATATAAAAACAGGGAAGCTGTATAACTGAAACTGCTCTAAACCTCCCAGGTGTTTTGAAATGTTTGGGTTTCTGTTTATTACCTTTGGATAAAGTTCTCAAATCATCTGTTTAGCAGGACTGCAGAAATAAAAATGCCACTAAAAGTAAAATCTGATTGAAAATATCCATCATACACATGATCTCAAAGAGTTACTGGATAGCTGCCCATGGATGTAAACCATGCAGTGTTTTTTAAGACACACTCTTTTGTGATTTCAGCAGATTAACCATAAAACAGGTGAAGGAAGTGAATTGTATTTGAAGTATTTGAGCAAAGATAAAGGAACATTAAAGCAGAAGCAGCCTCATCTGAAGCTTCTACAGAAGTAGCTGCATTTTTCTCATTGAGATATTAAATGTGATTAAACTCCTTGGATTTACTTCAAACTATCGATCCAGAATCTGTCTTGCACTCTTTGTGTATCTTTTTACTTTATGTTGATCATGTCTGCTCCTCAGTAAACCACTGGTTGTGGGTCTGTTTACACAATGCGGTGTGCTGCTGTAGACCCACATGGTCGTACTATTAGTTCCCAAACCAGTTACCAAACTCACATTGCATTGTGTTATATTTAGCCCGTAAAGCTCCGATGACCCGTCCGCATCACACACGCCGTCGGCGCTTCGACACGTTTGACTCGATCATGTAATCCACAGTGGGGTGAACGCTGGAAGTGATTTGTGTGGAGTAAACCACAGCCACTGGAGATTTGAGGTGAGGTTAAGCTTGTAGATTTAACAAGAGGTGTCCGAAGTTTCACCTTCTAAGAGGTTTATGTTCAATCAAGTCAAGATGGGGATTATAACTGCAAGGGTTCAACACAGGCTAATGGTTCAAGACTGTCTGCCTCTAATTATAAAGCAAAGCATAACAGACCTCAAAATTAGAATACCTTTATGTTCAACTCTTAACAATGGCTTTTTTGTCTTTTTTTTGTGTGAAGATGATCTACAAGTCAGTGCAAAGCGTTGAGCAAAGATCACTGGCTTCATAGTTAAAGCCAAATCAAAGTGTGCAGACTAATTATTGGAATTGTAAAATTGATTTTACTGATATTATTTTACTGTCAGCAAGAAGAGATCAGCCAAGTAGACTGGGATTTAAAAAATATCTTTGTGTGAAACAATGATAGACTGAAAACTTTAATGTGTCTTAAATACAACTGAATCAGTGAACATTTAAAATACATTTTAAAATATGGCAAAAACAACAAATGATAATACGAGTGTATGTTTTGTTTTGAAATATAGTAAGCTAATATTGGCAGACGGATGGACTGATGGTGCCTTTTTCTACAAAGTCTTGAAGTTTCTGTTCATGCCTTTTGTAAAAAAAAAAAAAAAAAGAAAAAAAAAGTTGTTTACCAGAATGTAAAATAATTGAGTGTTTAATGGGGAAAAGGGGGCAAACGTGAGGAAAAACAACCTTGTTGTTTAACTGTTGGATTAATCAAGATAATGGGTTTATGCTAAAGCCAAGAAAAACAAAGGGGGTGATGAACACAGGCTTGTTTGAACCAATATAGACGTGCTTTAAACCAACTCTAAAGACCTTAACACAGAGAAATGGTGCCTCTCTGCTGTGTTATGCGACTAAACGCTGTTTGGTTGAGAATTATTCATGCAGTGAGTTCAGCACCATGGACAGCAGCCATACTTTCCTGGACATGATGCGTGCAGAAAGATCGTCTAAAGCTCATCTGATGTAAAACCTGAGAGAGAGATGAGTTAAACAAATGAATGTGTGTAGCTCACATTGAAAAGTGAGTTAATACGAGCTGCAATTTTAGAGGTGTCTCAGCTTTAAAATAAAAAGACGATTTTACTCAACTGCTCTGAAAGAAAGCTAATTTAAAACCGTATTTCTGAGAGTGAGTGTCGATTAAAAGCCTCTAGACAAAAAAAAAAAACAAAAAAAAAACAGCAACCCTGGTGAGTCATCGACTTGGTTTGCTCAAGGACACATCAGCATGACTGTCCAATCAGTCTTATCTACAGCGGCTCCAATAAAACCCTCCTCACTTCTGTGACTGAGAGATGTTTTTATTTGATGGCCTTTTGGTTAATTAAAACATTTTGGGAGTCGGTGTGAAGCTCAGGCCGCCGGTCAGAGAAGACGCTGGATGATATTGTCCGTCATCCAACATTCAGGTGGCTTATCGGCACGTCCCAGGCAGCAATGGGGCCCCTCACAACTTTGATGTACGATGCAATTACGAGTCTAATAAAAGCCTCAAGTGGAAACAAGGTTCCTGTGGAGGGTGAAGGCGGTGGGCTGTGTACGGAAGGAGGAAAGAGAGGCGCTGCATCAACCCGTCTGATGCCCCGACGTGATTATCGCCTTATAATCAGCGTTTACAGTGCAGGACGATGGGGACGTCTTCCGGTATGATTGAATAATGGGGCACTGGAACTGTTTTCATACATGAGGAGTCGCGACACTGCAGTGCGCCAGCAGCAGTGCTGGGATCTGCATAGAAAAGTCGCTGTTGGGTGACAAGGCTGGCCCAAGTGATTAATTAAGACTTCAGCCAATCACGGGTAATGCACATTGATAATGCAAATCTCCATCCTGTTTCACAAGGGCTCTTATCTTCTGCTTAGACGAGTTGTTTCTCTGTAGCTACAGCCGCGTCCCGGTAAATATGAATGTCGTTGAAACGTTTATTTGTTTCAGGAAGTCATTTCAAAAGTGTTAAATAATACAAAGAATAATTACGCACGGCTTCATATTTTTATGCGTGTTTATTTTTTGTTGATTTTAAGGATTATGGCCTACATAAAAATAAAACGTAAAAACACGTTTTTACGTGAAAGAGACAGTTCTGTTTCTTTCTGTATGTCTTGAAGCACTCACGTTAAACACTATAGTGAGATTTCTGTTGTCACTGTTGCTTGTCCACAATTTCTCTATACACTTTTTCCTTTCACCTAACTTTCCCTAAATGTGCTTGGACTCTGTGAACAGCCAGTTTCTTTATAAGTTTTGTCTTGTGAAATGGACAACCACCAAGTCAGAAGATTTACTGGCTTTTTTAGGTTGTCCTCCTGTGAACCATAGTTACCAGAATGATCAAAAATGAATGCTTGAAATACTCTGTAAGTAATGAAAATATATAATGCATGAGTTCACAGGACACTGCAAATCAAAGCCAAAACACAATTTCAGGAGTTTTTTTTCTTTTTTTTTTTTTTCTTCTGGTGGAACTTGTAATTAAATTCTGACTTTGGAAAAACCCTAATAGTCTAACATTATGGTTTTAAAGTACCTATTTACTTAAAGTCAGCAGATTTTATATGTTGAAAATGTTTTTTTTTCAGTGTTTTTTTTCTAATCCCCTACAAAATTTATTGCAAGAAACATTTAAATATTGTGACTTTTCTATTTTTGACCTGCTGTAAACACAGGAAATTGGTAATATTTGAGGAAGGGGCCTGAGTGACAGACATTCATTAAAGGGGGATTATAAAGTAAATTGCAAGAAACATATTTATTAAAATGTGTATCATGCAGCTCTTGAAACTTTTCCTGCCTTGACATTGTCCTTCTGCAGCCCCCCCTTGATGACGACACTGTTTAACACTCTTTTCTCTCTCTCTCCCATTTTTGCAGCAGAGCTGTAGTCCTCACCAGATATCTGCAGCCTCATTATCTCCCACAGAGACTTTTATACTAAAGTAAATTACCATCAGTCCAATATGGTTTCCAGTTTTAACTTTATGTTCAGAAACATTTATAGCCCATAGACTGTTTTCTTTAACCAAAAATAGCAAAAGGAAGTATAACTTCTGGTCAGATTAAAGAAATCCCTTTGTAAAATCCTTTTTTGGTTTTGTTTTTGTTTTTTTTCTCAGTTATGGGCAGACATCTAGGAGTATTAGGGGAATCATATGCATCAACTTTAGGACAGAGATGTTTAGTCTAAGTGAGACTGCAAACATTTAACCAATAAATTATTTTTTCAACTCAGTCCCTGCATGTTTTTCTGTTTATGTTAGGAAGGAATGAAAGCCATGCATTGTCTCCAAAAAGCAATAATCTGCTTCTCAAAGCTATTGAGCTGCAAACAAAGAGAGGCGCTCTGTAATTCCTGCACCATGAGCCGAGTGGGTTTTCAGAGAGGGGGGAGGAAAAGATGGAGAGACACGCTGGAGGAGGATGCTCTCTCTCTCTCTCTTTCTCTCTCGCTCTCTCTCTCTCTCTCTCTCTCTAAAGCCCACTCAGATACAGTAGTGGGGCTGAGGACATGTTGGCAGTGGAGGCAGAAGGTGGAGAAGTTGCACCGGAGGAGAGGATCGAGCTGCACCGAGGTCGGACGGGATTTGTTCACTCTGCAGAAATTGTCCAGAGGCAACACAGGGCTTGAAATGGAGGGAATCTGCAGGATCCAAGTCTTGCACACGTTTCTTCTTCTCTGGATCTTCATCGGCTGGAACGTAGCGGCGGTGGCGGGATCCCAGCAAGGAATCCCTCTGTCAGTGTGAGTGACGATTAGCTGGATGCTCCGTTTTTTTAGTTTTTTTTTATTCTACTTATCTAATCAGTTTGTTGGATTTTATAAAGACTGAACTCATTCAGCGCCAAATGTGTTTCACACTCAGAATATTCAGAATTTGCTTTTTGAATCTCTGAAGAACAGCGCTTTAGTTATGGAATCGGACCCTGTGCTACCTCAGAAAATTACTGAAGTATTAAAGAAAATGTGATGGAACAACTAATCTTTAAAATGTGACAGAAAGGACCAATTGATTTTTTTGTCACAATGCTTGTAAAGTTACTCAACTAAGCTTTAGGTTTGCTAAAATTTAAGAAGTAATGTGTAAATGTCTCACCTTTAGGTCCATCTTTATGATTTGTCTAATAAAGAACTAGCAACAAAAAGTGTAATATTCTATTTAAAAGGAAGTTAGAGTCACCCAAGTTTACTATCATTATTATTCAAAACTTACATAAGAAGCATGATTAATATATATATTTTTAAACTCTGATTTTCTGACCATTGTGTTACGTTTCACCAGTCACTTTTTTTTCCAGCTGCTCTTAATCACCAGCAGATATAATTAAACTGAAGGTTCATTGAAAACACATCCAGCATTTCTTTAGTGCTCTTTTGCAACACTGAACAAAAAAACAATAAAACTTCAAAGATTTTACCTTTACATTTGAGTTTTAATTCCTGAATGAAAAAAAAAGAAAATAGATTAGACTTTTTTTTGTCCTTTTTATGAAAACCAGGGAAGTGTTTGCATGATTTAAAGCTTTCAGGAAAACTTTGTATTAATTAAAAGAACATTTTAATTCTGTAAAGCCACAAATAAACATGTTTTATAGTTGTTGTTTTTTTACATACTTGTATGCAAAACAACATCTTGGAACATTACAGATTATTGTTTCACAGAGAAAAGATTTAAATTTAGTGAAAGTTTCTATAAGTGCACAGCAGGTGAATAAGGTCAACTTATCAGGAGAAGCTAGAAGCAGATACAGGTTCAACAGCTGCAGATGACAGGATGAAGTCATTAAGTTACCCAAAACATACGTATGTTTTACCTCCTTATCTTTTCACTCTTCTTTCTCAAGGAAACTCTGATTCTTTGTCAATTCATCACTTTTTCTTTCTTTTCCTTGGCAGCGTAAAGCTTTGGGCCTCTGCATTTGGTGGAGAAATCAAATCACTTTCTGCGAAGTACTCTGGCTCCCAGCTGTTGCAAAAGGTGTGTTTGTAACTTCTCAGCGTTTCCTTTCAGTCCAAGTGACTTCTTTATTTTATTTGATTTGTGTGGTAACTTTCACTTCTGCTGTAATGTATTTGACCTCTGATAGCTGCAGGAGCATTTGAGTGTCTCAGCTGAACGCTGTTTTAGAGGAGACTCAGGTGTGTTTGGAGTGCAATGCGAGTGTGTGTCAGTGTGCCTCTGAGTTCATGTGTGTTTGCGCTCGACGCGGCCCATTAACCGCAGCTCTGTTTCCCCCACTTATCTCCTCTCTCCTGTGAACTCTCCCGAGTGGAGAGCTTCGAGCCTCGGATGTAAACACGGGCAGCTGAAAGAGTGTGCGTACGTGCGTGCGTGTGTGTGTGTGTGTGTGTGCGTGCGTGCGTGTGTGTGTGTGTGTGTGTGGAGGGAATGAAAATGATAAACAAGTGAATGGCGTGAGTGGAGAGCACGAGATGCAGATTATCGTTGTGGCCACTTGATGGCATAGGTGGGTTCAGGTTTAAAAAGGCAATCATAGTGAAGTCAGGTTGATAAATGGAGGCCTGTCCTGTTCACTTCACTGGGATCAGACTGGAGGAGGAGCAGTAAACAGCTGGAGCAGCTTCTCCTTATGAAGGCTGAGTAACTGCAATGTTGGAGGGTGTGTGGTTACTTTTACACCAAAAACATCAGCAGAAAAGACCAAGACTCTGACAGGCACTGCAGGCACTTCCTCTTAAACTCAATCAAATTTCCAACCACAGCTGATTAAATATAACTCTTATTAGCTCTACTTTCATGATTAAACAAAAACTCAATATAACATGTTGAAATTTGGCTGAAACAGCCAAATATATATATATATATATATATATATATATATATATATATATATATATATATATATGTAAATGAGAATGAAAAATAGCATTAAATACCACATTTAATGATATCAGTCGCAGCGTTCGGTCAGATTTTCTTATGGCGCTTATTTCCTCTTTTACTAAGCTCAGCTCTCAATCATCATTTCCTGGCAGCAACTAAAACAAAATCTATTTTGGGAGGAACTGAAGATTGACTTAACTTTTTTTGTTTTGTTTTGTTTTTTGGGATGGCTTGTGCCACCCACTGTAATAGTTGTGCCCTGGGCAAAACGCCTCTATCAAATCCCCCTGCTCTCCATAAACAAAAAATTTTGAGATTTATGTAAGATTTAAAGCTTTCTTGGCCTCATTGTGTGAGGGAACTAAACAAGTACCTTCATGAATATGCAAATGTTATGTGTTGTATTTCAAATACATTTAGTCCTTTAGCTTCTTGTTGTTTGTCACATAAACCTTGTGATATTTTAGCTTACACTTTTATCTGCTAAATTACAGAAGCAGCAGCTCATTCTGACACGTTTCCCCTTTAGGAGTGAAAAGGTTTACTTGATGTTATAAAATAAAATAAAGAAAGAAGACAGAAGAGTGACAAGGCGAAAAATAGGAAAGGCAGCAATGGCAGCAATAACATGCACAACGTCATTGTTACGTATGACTTGTGTGAAACATGTTTCACACAAAAACATGTAGAAAGTGTCTCCAACTTTCTCAGCTGATTAATAATTTGAAAAATCTTCATATTCTGTATGTTAGAATTAATTACTTTGCGAATATATGCCTTAGAGTAACGCATAAAACGATGAACTGGCAGTTTGCTGCACTGAAGGGTTGGAAGGTTTTTCTTCCAGAAGGTTCAGCGTTGGTGTGTTTTGACTCCCAAATCCAACTGAGATCTTTATATTTATTCATTGATTTTTGGTGTCTGACAGCAAGACCATGAAAAAATAGACTTTTCTGTAGCACTACACAGTTTTTACAGTAGTTTTTATTAGTGTGAAGATATACAGACCTAAGAAAGAGATTAAACTAGATCACACAACCACTCTTCAGAAAGAAACATATTGAATATTGCTTGTTGTTGTATGAATGCCTCTCTATTTATGTTTCCATAGTTGTTCTGTAGCACCAAGTCTACAAGGTGAAAGTATGACGTAATGCAGTGCTTCAGATTTACTGCTTGCTTTTGTGAGAAGCTGCACCACAGTGATTATGTTTGAATCTAAGCAGAGCAGGCCTTCTGTTGCACAGGAGTAAAATATATATTTTAATTTAAAAAACACATCAAGAATGAACTTATATCCTATTAAAAAACTGACGACAATTTTTATCCTGGATGATTCAGAGACTGCTTTGTTCATTAAATCGCAGCTTTTGAACCATTTCATTGCTTTTTAGGAGCTGTGGTCCATTACGGCGCCGCGTCCGGGGGCCAACTCCACCCCTGAGGCCAGTCCCCCCGTCAGGGCCACCAGCAGGCTGAACCCAAAGATCACAGCCGCCTGTCTTTGGGAAGAAAGCGGAGGGCAGCGAGGAAGTCCTCGAAAATACGGAGAAAATGTCCAGACGGCGTTTAGGAAGCGTCTCCAAGCCCAAAACCCAGGACTCTCCTGCCCAGAGGTAACCGCTCCTTTACCGGGGCCTGAACGGTGTGTGAGCTGAAGCATCACGCTGCATGCAAGGGGAACATGCATTTCATTTGTGTACAAACACATTCCTGCCTTCCAGCCCGCACATTTGCTTCTTCTCATGTGCCCGTAAGCACCTCACACATGTTCCTGCGCACGCCGGCGTGACCGGAGCGATCTGCGCTGATGAGCCGGTCAGCACCAAGCATTGAGCTGTGAGCCAGCTGACAGGTCGTTAGACAGCTGATCATTACCTGCTTTTTTGCTCCGATTTCCCTGATTTCATTACGGCTCCTGTGAACCCGAAGACACGCCGAGCCTCTTCTGGGTCCCGGAGCTCCTCCGTCGGTCATTAGTCCAATCGATAATTATGATCAGGGGTTTTGATGGATGGATCTTCACCTCCACTTGACGACTGGAGGGCTTGAGAGGTGGTGAGGCTGGGGGTTTCTGTGCAGGGGCTTGAGGTGCTGGGGCGAGGAGGACAGGCGTGAAATGAACTGTTCTGCTCCACTGCAAATTCACACTCTTCCTTTCAGTAGGTAATTTGTCGCCTCATGTACTGGTGTGCGTGTGTGTGTGTGTGGGGGTGTGTGTGTGTGTGTGTGTGTGTGTGTGTGTGTGTGTGTGTGTGTGTGTGTGTGTGTGTGTGTGTGTGTGTGTGTGTGTGTGTGTGTGTGTGTGTGTGCTTTGTCCACATACTCTGTGTTTCTTTTGTATGTGGGAGCCTATTGTGCTCTTTTTAGGATAACATTATCGGAAGCAGCTGATAGCCTGAAAATGTGGAGGATTCTTTTTTTTCTTTTCATTTGGCCTGCGTCACCGTGTGTGTGTGCCGATCAGATGTTGGGTTGTATAACGCCGGATTCCTCCGAGCTGTTGCAGGCTTTTTGTTCCATCACAGGAGGTCCTGTACATCCAGCAGAATCAGCATTATTTGAGGTGTAGTTCATTACACGGAGTTGCCCGGGCTTGACGTGTTATTATCTTTCTCTTGTGCTTTGACTCCATTTCAATTACCCTCTTACCATGCATAGCCTTCACTCCCATCCACACCCTCCTCCTCCTCCTCGTGACCACCCAACATGGCCTCCTCCAGCCTATCGCAAAGAGAAAGACATCCTGCATGTGCAGCCAATCACCGAGACCAGATAAAGACAGCGAGGCGTTTGGAGCTGCGGGTTTTATCAGCTGCGTGCATCATGTCTGCAAACACATGACCGTTTATAATCCTTGTTTAACAGCCTTCGTCTCCGAGGCGCGAGTGAAGCGGAACGACGCCTGAAACATCTTACCCTTTTCCTCATTTCGCCACATGATGTGAATAACAGCGTCAGCCTTGGTGGCTCCTCACCTGTGTGTGTGAAGATCCCTCCCTCCACTCGTCCTGGCTGTCACGTTTATTTATGATTATTTTCTCAGAAATATAAAGAGCCTGAAAAGTCGGTCAGAGTGGAGGAGATTGACGGCGTGAAGCTGGTTAAAGATCTGGCTGTGAAGATGGAGGAGATGTTCCAGAGAAAAGCAGAAGCCACCAGGGTATGTAAATAAATAAAAATGTTGAGGAATAAACAAATCATCTGTGGGTGTGTTCACTGCAGAGCAGAAAACGGGAGTCTGGGGAACAGCAAAGGTGGAGTCGGGGTGTCTCCAGGAAGTGAGAGGGAGGCTCTAAGGTGTTTGTGCTTTTCAGACAGGAAGTAACTCAATGAGCACAAAATAATCTTGTGTTTTGATGAGGCTATTTATCTTCGGGAAACTCCTACTTACACACGTCTCCCTTCGTACTTATTTGCATCCCTGGTAATGATTTGGACAAAAGCCAGTGGTTGGTAAGGAGACCTTTATGCTGCACCTTTCCTGCAGGGAGCTTTTCTTCTTTCCTCTCTCTCTGCTCACTTTGCATGGTGGAAAGACAGACTTTGGTTGTTCCTGCTTCAAAACTCTTTCATTGTTGACCTGACTGTGGACATACACGACTGTTTCAGCACAGCCATTTATAGACTTGTGAGGATTAACATGTAGCATGTTTCATAAATAACTTGTGGCCTTGTTTTTTCCATTTTCTCTTTATATGACAGAAAACTTGTTTTTGTCAGTTATTGTGTCAGTTTTGGTACTTTCAGTTTTTTCTGCATTTTGGGTCAACCTCCTGACTGTCTTACATCCATTAAGCTTTATTTCTACTAAATATTTATCTGTATTCTTCACTCCCATGCTGGATTTCCCTGATGTTTCTCCACAAAACCCATATTGCTCTGTCCTCTCCTGTTCCTTACTTTGAATTTCTTTTCTTATTTTTATTCAAATTTCTTATAAGTCTGGACTTTATATTATAAAATATCTCGTTTTAAATTATCTATTTTGCCTCCTGCATGTGGATGGGTCCTCCATAACCTACTTCTATCTTTACAAACAAACATTACATATTTAATTATTGTTAATAATTGTGGCAACCAGTAATTTTAACATACATTTTTATTTCTTAATTTGGGGTTATTTTTTTTACCACATCAGAAAAACACGCTTGTTTTTCCCCATTTTTTAAAAATTATTATTTTTAACATTATGTTGCTATTTAAACTCATCTTTATCAGTGGCACCAATACCTGTTGTGCTGCAGCAGTAATCAAGTATTATTGACATCTTGAGTTCAGTGAGTTCCTGGGAGTCAGCGTTTAAATAATCGTTCATTTGGGGAATCTTTAGTTTGAACAAATCTTTTTAAAAACGTATTATGAATTTCAAAAGTTTTCTTCTGGAAAAAAAAAAACTGGAAAATTTTCTTTTCCTTTTTTTTGACGGGTTAATGTTATCAAAAATAAATATGCAAGAATACAGGCAGTTTCTAAATTAATCTATTACATTTCTTTTTTACCGCTGGATGTGCTGTTTGGCACAAATAGCGAAAAGATAAAGCTCTAAAGCTTTTAAAAGCTTTATGATTTGCATTGATTTCATCCTTCTGTGACCCGAGGAGAGTGATAATAAGACCAATCCATTTGTTTAAGTCATTAACTGAAGTAATTACCGATCAGAAAATTGTGCTTTTGTAATTTGATTCTCAGTTTGGCGAACAGATAATACGTTTCAAGGGTTTCGTCATCACTCGCATCACTTCTTTTTTTGTAGCCACTAATTTTTCCTTTTTTTTTTTTTTACAAAGCAAACTCTTAGTGAATGTTTAGTTTGATGATATGTTTAGGAGCAGCGTCAGCTTATCTAAGTCTTGCGAGCTCGGAATCATTTCAGTGCTGCACCTCTGCAGGGACTGCAGAGGGACTGATGAGGATTATACGCATGATCCCAAGAGTGCGATAAGTGGTGACAATTAGGGTTTGAATCACGGCGTTAATTTAATAAAAGAGATTCTGTGAGATAAGATGTTACATGCTGTATCACTGTGTGTGTGTGTGTGTGTGTAGGGGTGTGTGTGTGTGTGTGTGTGTGGATTAAATGCTAGTTAGATTTGACTCATTTTGCCCCCCATCGCAGGTTAAAAAGATTTCTTGGCTTCAGAAGAACGACGAAGGAGAGCTTTAAACGGGGTGCATTTCATTAACACAAAAATATGCGTTCTCCGTCAAACATTACATTCAATCCACGATGCTTTTCTCCCCTCTCTGCTGACGAAACACGATTTCACCGTGAGGTCAAATGAATTTGGCTCAGCAGCCTCAGTTGTGTTTATGTTGCAGTTATTTTTGACACATGTGACAGATGTTAATTACCTGCGTGGCTCCTAAGGCAAGAGCGATTTCAGTGCTGGTTTCCCCCCGGAAACACCACAGCTAAGCACATTTTATTTTTCATTTATTTTTTTTATTATTTTTATATATATATATCCAGAACCGAGCCATTATAGCTGTAAGTTATCGCGCTTTTAGTGAGCGCCACGAAAATCGTTCTCCACCCAGCCTCCATCCATCATCCCGCCTCTATGTGGACTTTAAGGTTCGTGTGGATTTCAATTTATGCAGAAATGCCTAAATGCATCTTACTATATATTACAAAAATGAAAAATATTCCATAGTGGCATGTTCGCCAAGAGGAAGCCTATAACTGAACGCCGTAAAGACGCAAAACGCATCTCGGAAGGAAAAGCTCAGGGGTTTTGTGTATCATCTGCATTAGATTAGATTGAAATAATTCCTCCAAGTTTTATATCTACTAAATGCTTCAGGGTTTCAGCAAGAAACGCGTGTGCACGTCCTAACGGGCCTCTTTCCTTCCCTCAGCGGCTGGTGGAGGCTGCGGAAGAAGCGCACCATCAGCACGAAGACAACCCAGACCTGCAGGTGAGTTTCAGTCAAGAACGGAAAAATATATATGAAAAAAAAGACAGGCAGCAAGATCTTTAACATGTGAGGTGGAGTATGAATTATTATTATTGGACCTGTGAGGAGCACCTGCAAGGTTAGAGAAGGTTAATAGGCCCTTAAAGTTTTAAGTAGCGCAGGCGCCGTCCTTCTTCTGCTCTGATGTCCTGTCAGCGGGTTGATACATGGCGATCCTGGGATGAACAATGTCACACAGATCCAAGGCTACAGGACACGCTGAGCTGACTGATTTCACAGAGCAACATCACGTCTATGCATTAAACTCTGATACAGCTGCAATGTTTTCTGCTGTAATCAGAAAAAAAGCATCGTATAAACTGCGTGCGTTACCAAAGGACATCCTCCCAGATTAACACGTCACGGGGAAAGTTTTGAGAAATGTATGCTTTTTTAAAAATACGAACTAAAGTGTTTATTATTATTATTATTATTATTATTATTATTATTATTATTATTATTATTATTATTATTATTATTATTATTATTTCAATTTATTTTTTGAAGAAAACTATTTGTGTTTTTGAAACTATGTTGCAAAACAAACATGTTTGCTTGGACGCTCCAGCTATCCACCGTTATCTTGAAGAAAACAACAAGGGGACACATAAAGATTTCCTAAATCTCCAACTGTATTTTCAGGAAGCAGTGTAACATAATTTAGTTCAAGTTTAATCAATATTTTAGATTTTTAACTTGAACTAATTGATGCGCTCCGGATTCCTTAAAAACACACAAACAGGCCTTTTAATTAGCTTATTAGGAAACCAGGATCAGATGCCAACTTCAGGTCAAGTTGGCATCTGGTTAGTCTATAAGTTGTACAGTTAATGTTTTATCACAGTTCTGATCCTTTTGGGGTATTAGGTTTCTATTTCATTAACTGATTATCAGAAGATGCGTTCAGGGCGGAACAGACAGTTTCTTTAAAAAAAAAATTGCAAACCTCTGACACAACTGGGTCCTTGCTAAGTGCCACATAAAAAAAAAACACGCACACATTTAGCGTGTGAACGTCAGTGGGTCAATGACTGAATGTAGTGAGGCGCTTTGGGGTCCTCAGGACTTGATAAAGCGCTACACAAGTACAGCCCGTCTACCATTTACCGTATGATTTTTGCTTGGCCGTATTAAAATACTAAATATCAATGAAAATGTGTTTAAAGGAAAATATTTTTTTCCTGAGAGTGCAGCTCTAACAATGTTGGGTTCAAGGTGGGATGCCACATTGCTCACATTTTATGGGGGGGGGGGGAGGAAACATGTATAGCGTTATTCTTTCGCCTCATCCAAAAACGGACAAAGAACGACTGAGAACCGGAATTGTTTTTGGGATATTATTGTTCAGTTTAGTGCCGCACCAGTTCGGGACTTTGCTCAGCGGTTCTCATTGCGGGTTTGCAGGGCGCTGTGTCTGAGCCTCCTCCGTCTCTGCAGTGGAAATGCAGCATTTCTGCGCTCTCCCTCTTCGCTCTCTCTCGCTTGTCTCCCTCATTGCACCGCGGACAAAGATAAATGAAACTCTCTCTCTCTCTCTCTCTCTCTCTCTCTCTCTGTCTCTCTCTCTCTCTCTCTTTCTGCGCGACGCATTGTTTCACCTCCGTGGCTCTAGATTGGAAAGCGCGCTGGAGCAACAAAACACAGAAATAACTGCATCAGTTTGCGTTTAATAGAAGCATTTACATCTTATGAATACGTTCAGCGCTCTTGTTTCCACGGATGTTTATACCCGCAGAACCAAATGGGAAGATTGGAAATTCAAATAAGAATGCAGTTTGTTCTTTATATATATATATATATATATATATATATATATATATATATATATATATATATATATATATATATATATATATATATATATATATATATATATATATATATATATATATATATATAATATTTTTAAACAGATTCAAAGCAAATGCGTCTTGTCACTGTAAGCTGCAACACAGGCTTTTACATGTCATTTCATCTGAATCGCCATATAAAAATAATGAGGAAGATGCAATATCCACCTGTGGTAGGAATGATCTGATGTCCTGATGTCGCTCCCTCTGGCATCATTTAGTGAACCGCCGCCTCTTCTGACACAACACATTTTTCACGCGTCATTTCACCGACCGCAGCGAGATAAGCCGGCTGCTCTTATCTCAGCTGCTTCCCGTCAGGACCGTCACGTCTGACCCGAGTCCGGCCTGCGGTGCAGCAGGCAGGCTGCTCACATCAGGCCTGATGGTGCAGCTCAGGCTCATTATTATTCACCGTAGATTAAATTGGAACAATTGTTTTTGAAATATAAGCTCATGTTCTCATTTCAGTTTAAGGTTTTAAACTGTTTTTGCAAAATGTAAAAATAAAAATAAGAAAGCATAATAATATCTTAAATAGTTTCTTTGATGATAATGTAACTTTATTTCACTTTGTCTTATAAAGCGCACATCAATAATATTCAGTTTATCGCATTTTGTGTTGCAGCCACAAACTTGCATGTATTTATTTGTATATCTTCATTTTTACAAAAAAAAAAAAAATCTGAAAAGTGCAATAGTCGTATTCAGACATTTTCTCTGATTCTCCTGAAATAAAACTCCTAGAAGTTAGTAAATTAGTAAATAGTGTCTATCTGTGTGTAACAATCTTAACATAAATACAGCTGCTCTATGGATGCTTTACAGGTTTGTTAGAGAACATTAGTGGACAAACACCATCAGGAAGTCCAGATCAGAGATAAAGCTGTGGAGAGGTTTATTGTGTTTTGGTCATAAATCACCATTCCAAACTTTGAGCACCACATGGAGAAATGTCCAATCCATCATTCAGTGCTGGACACAAAATGACACCAGAGTCTGGCAGGAAGCAGGTTTATCAGAAAAGCTGCTTGTGGAAACTGTGGAGGAACTGCAGAGATTTTACATCTCAGGTGAGTGAGTCTGTTGACAGGATTTCTGATAAAATAAGCAACTAGAATTTAACTTTATAATAACCTACAAGCAAAATGTTGTGTGGCAGGGAGAAGCTAACATAACTCATAAGCCTAAATACCTTTTGAGATTCATTTCAAAATGGAGTGAAAATAGTTTGAGCGTTTGCGTTTCGCTCAAGCAGATTGGCTGCAATACACTCTTGAAGCTTAAATAATAATAATAATAAAAATTCCCTCTCGACAAGTATGCACCACTTTGTGTCGGTTTCTCACATAAAATCCAGATAAGACGATCTGATTCACGGCAGCAGATTGCGAAGCTGGTAGTGGTAAGAAGAGTTGTTCGTGTTGCACACAACAAAGCTCGGCGAGCGTCCTCCCTTGTCACCATAAGCCTGGTTGCACAGTGGGGCCCCTGCAGTCTGTAATGGAGGGCACATCTCTGCAGCATGGCCTCCAGCTAACTGCAGCGCTGAAAGAGTCAGTGGGCCGTCTCGGAGAGCTGCAGTGTCCCACGGCCCGCTCTACAGTAATAACCCTGGTGGTTAACGCGCCTCTCTACAGAACTGAATTTCTGCTGAGTGTGCACGTCCCCCACCCCACCCCTTCCTCCCGCCCCACACCCCTCGGAGGCTCCTCCTCCTCCTCCTCCTCCTCCTCCTCCTCCTCCTCCTCCTCCTCCCCCTTCCTGAGCACTGCCGCAGCTCGTCAGAGAGCTGCTCAGGCGTGGTATGAGCTGTCAGAGGCTGCTTGATGGTGATGCCCGCTCAGTCTCCCCCGAGAGTGATGCCGTGGAGTCCATCAGCCATCTCTCTCTCTCTCTCTCTCTCTCTCTCTCTCTCTCTCTCTCTCTCTCTCTCTCTCTCTCTCTCTCTCTCTCTCTCTCTTTCTCTCTCTCTCTCCCTGCCTTCCTCCGCATATCTCCCATCTCCCTCCTTCCCTCTCGGTGCGTACAACAGAGGCCACGGAGAGGCCGCTCAGACAGGATGAGTTATTCTTTTACTGCAGCAGCAGGCAGCGAAGGACAGGTCATGCAAACTGTAAGCACAGACTTTTTTTTCCCACTTTACACAAAGTCCTCCTGCAGCACATTCAGTGCATCCTTAGATTCAATTACAGACGAATGATCTTTGCATAACTTTTTGATAAATACAGAAGCTGATGCAGGTATTTCTTAACGTTTCTTACTGACGAATCCTCCATGTGTGAAAATGCTTTCGAGCAATTTACTCCTAACTCATTTAGTGAGAGAACTGCATTGGTTTTGGACGTTTTGTTACCGGACATTATTATTTCGGTGATTTAAATTTGCTTAGCTGAGAGCACAACTATTGATTTTTATACCTTTGTTGGACTGAACTGCCTCACGTAATCCAGCTCAGAAAGCGGAGTCCCTCAGGGCCAACATGAACAACAGTTTGCAAACTTCCATCTTACACATTATGCCTTGCAAAAGTATTCATACCTTCAACGTTTTGATTAATTTCCACAATTTGTTATATCACAACCACACATTTTCTTTCAATATTAAATGACTAACATGGAGTAGTAGAGCATATAGGATGCAGTTTCAACATTTTTGAAAATGCAAATCTTAGTCAGTTTTTAAAAAGAAATTCCTGGAGCATTTCTCGCAGGATGGATTACCTTTATGTTGTCTCTCTTCATACCATTCAGATTTCTTGATGACTGCTGTCTCTTTTTGAGACATTTTGAAGGTTTGCGTCAGGTTTTGGATTCAGAGTAAAATAAAGTGCTGTCTACAGGGTTTGCTGTGACAGTCCATAACTTTGTGATGGCTCTCCTTCATCAACCCACAGTAGCAATTTCCTTCTATAAAAACTCCCTGAGACCATAATACACCTGCACTATGCTTGACCATCAGTGTTAAGTACTATTTTGCTTGTTCTGCCTCTCAAAAATGCTCATCTGATAAAAGCCTCTGTCCAGTAATTATTTTTCTTACAGCTTTCAGAGTCTAAGTCTCAACGGCTATCTGCGCCGCGGACAGGTTGCCAATCCATCACAAAGACGACAACGCAGAGATAAGAGTCAAGCAGCTGACCATGCACTAATATCTCAGGGTGATTTGGAAACTCCAGTTTGCCAAACATGCGTGTTTCTAGATGGTGGTGGTGAACTGACAGAGGAAACTCTGTCATAGAAATTGCACACAGAAAAGTCCCAAAAGAAGTTTGAACCCGCCGGCAGCACCAACCTCTGCTCCAAGACTGAGGAAGACTCTTGGAGTCTTCTCCAAATAAAGGCAGCAGCTGTTTAAACTGGTGGCCAATACGTCTTCATATCAGGAGCAGAGCGGAAGTATAAGACATTAACTTTAGTAGATATCTAAAAAATATCTAAACTGTGACCTGCCAAAAGGGGGAAATGATTCTGGTGGCCAAAACTACAAAAATGTTGGCAAATCATATCAACATTTTTGTTGGTTTGATTTACTAACAACAATGTTGGTAAATCGAACCAACATGATTCCTTTTATTGCCACCCTCCAAAAAACAAAAATCACAAAATCCTGGAGGGACTGAATGATGTGAAAAGATGTTTAATTTTAGGAACTACCTGCAAAGACAGCTATTTTAAAAGTTTAACAGGTTTTTATCAATCCGAACATTCAGGATCTCGATTTGGCCCAAAACAAAAATGAGTTTGACACCCGTCTTACATCACGCGTGTTCCCTTTTTTTTTTTTCATTTTAGTTCGAGTACTTCAATGCTGTGCTGATCAACGAGGTGGGCGAAGACGAGAAACCCGTGGAGCTGGGGGGCGAGTTCATCCTGGAGCCCAATGACCATTTCAACAACCTTTCGGTCAACCTGAGCCTCAGTGTGGTGCAGGTGCCCACCAACATGTACAATAAAGGTGAGGACTCCTGGAGCGTCGCCTCAAATACAGGACTGAGAGTTATTTACCTACAATGCAGGAGGCTGATGAAGAGGGAGGAGAGATAAGTGAGTGATGAAAGTGAGGAATGGTAGCCGGAGCTGTATCAGAGTCACAAGCTGCGGGAAGTGAAGTCGGGCGATCGATAACGGCCCAGACATAAAAGGCAGAGCCCTCTGTAAAGATGTTGTTCATACTGATAGCTGCTCGGCTGCTTCTTGTTGTCACGTCGCCTGGGTGGCTTTTGTTTGGCTCAAATAGACTCCCAATAACTCTCTGCTCTCCGCACAAAGAGAGGCTCGTCCAGCAGCAGGAGGGGAGGGGATGATTCAGATGCAGCCATTGTGTCGGCTTCAGAGGGAGTCAATAAGGGACAAAGGTCAATCATGCAGGCGCTAATGGCGACCAAGATGGCTGCCGTTATCGCCGTTTAATTCACTTGTCCGTTTCTTTGCCTCTGTCGTTTCCAGATCCAGATATCATGAACGGGGTTTACTGGTCGGAGGCCTTGAACAAGGTGTTTGTAGAAAACTTTGAAAGAGATCCAACGCTTATCTGGCAGTACTTTGGGAGCGCCAAAGGTTTCTTCAGGCAGTACCCCGGTGAGAGCCGCCACTCCTGCTCTTCTCATTCAAGTTCAGGCTGTGGTTCTGCACCAATTTTTGTAACAATTGCTACTAAAGTAAGTCTTATAAGAACACTTTAAAATTGTGCATATTTCCTCTTTTTTCTTTAAAGTTTTATTAAATCTTTTTATGAATAAGTTGATATTATAAATTAATAAGACATATTCCTGGGAAAACTTCTGTCAAATCCTCCAAGGTGTAAAGTGAACTTTTTCTGAACTAAAAGGCTTCTTATCAATTGTGTAAATGCAAAGATCATGTTTCAATACTATGATAATAAATCTTGAACAGAAGTCTGAACCTAAGAGAGAAAATCTTGTTTGGTTTTTTTGTTTGACTTTAAAACTTTGGGGTTACTGATTAAGAAACCCTTTCGTCCAGAATGAGCTCTGTGCATAATCCTCATAAAGATTAGCTTTTTGTGTTTGTGTGTGGGATTGAGAAAGAGAAAGAAAAGAAAGCTTTGTCTCATGGGAGCTGTCACTGCAGTAAAGAGGAAAAAAACTGATCAGAACAAATGATTTAGGCTTTCTAAAGGGGTAATTTGGCTAATGTTGTAATTTTACAGACCATCAGAGAGGATGCATTTAAACAGAATGCCATTAATCAGAATTTGCCAGTGTTGGTCTACAGCCACTGAGGGAACAGCCCTCTGTTCCCTAATCCAGAAAAGGTGCTGATGTGATTCCAGAGAAAAAGATTTGGGCAACATTAGACATGTGCATCATATAAATAACACTGAATCAAGGAAAAAAGTCTTTGCTTTGAACGCATTTTTTCCCCAAGCATTAAAATTACCTGTCATCTTGTTTTCAATTTGAAAAAAAAAAAAATATTGTGCCACAATTTCTCAAGATCAATAATCAGTTTCATGCAGGTGAAGACAATAAGTTCAGTCAACATTTCTATACATGCAGGTAAAATTTTAATAAGCAACATGAAACACCAGAAGTGAACATGGACTGATCAGAATTATGCAGCTGAATTTGGATCATATCAGTCTTGGTCTCTTCTGATCTCCCTGGGATACAAAGAAATAACACATTTACCAATCTGTTACACAAGCTGTTTGCTTTAAAGTGAACACAGAATAACTATTGTTGTTACGCTCATATTTTCGTAGGTGTTTAGCAAATATAATCACTTTATGATTTAAAGTTTAAACATAAGCCTCATCATGTAATTTGACTGATTGTTAGACCTTAAAGAGATTTTTCTCTGATCTCACAGCCCTGCTTCATAATTAACATATTATTCTTAGCCTTTATTTTCTTCATTGTGAAACAATATCCACTTATTCTTTTTTTTAATTCCTGTAAATTGAATCCATAATTTTTCCCCTAGGAGTAAAGTGGAATACAGACCAGTCCATCAGCTTCGACTGCAGAAATCGGAAGTGGTAAGTGTTGAAATATTCAACTGAATGGAGGAGAAATAAAGTAAATTTGACTTGTTATCTCATTTCTCTGACGTTGAAGTATTTAATTTAACTTCATGCTGCAGGTACATCCAGGCAGCCACGTCTCCGAAGGATGTGGTGATCCTGGTGGATGTTAGCGGGAGCATGAAGGGTCTGAGGCTGACCATCGCCAGACAAACGGTTTCCTCCATTTTAGACACACTGGGCGACAACGACTTCTTCAACGTCATTGCTGTATGTTTACTTATTTATACTCTTTTTCTCTACTTGTTTGTGATGGGGGGGTAAAAAAAAAAAGGTTTTTGCAAAGATATTCTCACACTGAACGTTTTTTACACTCTGTCAAATTACTATCCCATCAAAACTAAGTGAAGTAGTTTATAGTGTGAGGATTTAATGGGAGAAAATTGGCAACAGATGCTTTTGCAAGACAGAGTATGACTGTATGCGGTCGTTTGCTCTTCTTCATCCACAGTATAATCAGGAGATCCACTACGTGGAGCCTTGTCTGAATGGTACGTTGGTCCGAGCTGACACAACCAATAAAGACGTGAGTTCCTAAACGATCAAACTCCTGCCGTTGGGAAAGTTTGATGGGATTATAATGTTTAAAATGATTGATTTTATCTGTCAGCATTTCCGTGAACATCTGGATAAGCTGTTTGCCAAAGGGATTGGGCTGCTGGGCGAAGCGCTGACCGAGGCCTTCACAATCCTGAATGACGTGAGTTTCGCTGCGTTAACCTCTGACCTTCAGTTTAATGCAGATGCTGTTCAAACATTTATCCAGCCTGTTTAAACCCAGTGCATGACAAACAGATGCATTTGTTTTTTGTTGACTGATTTTGTGGGATTATTATTCACACTAATTTGACATAAAAACAAAGGACTGAGTGACTACAACAAATGGATTCAGTTTCTTCTCTGATTAAAGGACTCGCATGGCTAAAACGGCGGTAAAACTTTGACATTTGCATTTGTTTCCAGTGACAGGAAGCATTCAACTTCTGAATTATAAATAGCAAAACATTCCGGTGAAATATATTCAAGCATTTGGGAGGTTGCGTCTCCCGTTGAAACGCTCCGTTTCAATCCCCCGTTCCAGCCTGCAAACACGGACACATCTATTCTGAAGAGTGATTAATGGCTCTAATTAATGTCAATGATTAATATTGCAGCTGATTAGAACACGGAGGAGATAAAGCCAGGAGCCAGACTGCATTTCGTTTATCTCCCTGTTTTCAGACGAGCTGTGGCCGGGGCCGCCGGAGCTGAGGGAGCGCAGCTTTTACCTCTGCGTTTGTCAGATTAATTAAAGCTCTGCAGTGAATATGGTAATCAGCTGCTCTGTGGCGTGCTGCTAAAACTCACAGCTGCACTGATACCCGTTGCATCAACTCTGAAGAGCTTATCGCAGACTAGATCGAACAAAAATGTGTTGAATGAAGCAGGATTTACATAGTTTGTTGAGAATATCACAGCAACACAAACTTTCTTTACAAACTGATATCAACAAAAAGTCTCCCGTTCATGATAAAACCCTTTTGCCACCACATTTGGTTGTTGTGATTTTTTGATAACAAATCAAAAATGGAAGCCTTGTTTTGGGATGATCAGATTTTAATAATATTATCTGATCAATACCAGGAAAATTGATGGCCTGCGACAGGATTCATATCCCTTAAATTAGTGCATAAATGTGAAATGTCACACCGCGTATCAACGGAAATTACCCATCATTAGCAGATATTTATATATAGATATTGTTCTTCAATCCAGCTGTTTGAGCTTGATTTTACTTAGGCCCGCCACACTTTTCAGAATTTAATTTGTTGAAAGTTGATTTTAAAGAGTTACATGTGTATTCTTGTTAATCTAGAGTTGGCAAATGAACTACAAACTAAATACTCAGACAAAAGACCATGGAGCGTCTTCATTTGAGCAGCTGTTGTCACTTCGTTGTCGGCCAATTATCTCCTCAGCAGCACGAGAGTCATTCAGTCAGTGGTCCTACATTTTCATCCGTCTTTATCTCAGACATCTAATCATGTCAAATCTCAGAGTAAATCAAATTACTGAGCTGCTTCAGGTCCTTCAGATGTTTAATATGATCCACTGTCACACCGCTAGGCTTCATTTGTGACACATCCAGAGCATTAAAAAGCACAATATGAGCCAAATGTGAGTTTACTTTAGTTATTCTTAACTGGACTTGATGTTTCTATAAATTGTAGATTTCACTTTTAATGGGTTAATTTCTCTGCAGAGGGAAATTGATGCTTTCTGCCGTTAAAATGTTTAACATGAAAGCTTTACTTACTGTTGCAGAGGTACAGTCTGCTCAGCTTGTCGTGTGTTTTCTGGCTGTTGCTTTTCTGGTTTGTCTGAAGTTTCAACTTTCAGCTTTTGTTGTTGAGATGTTTGCAGGGAATTCACAACAAAAAGTCAGAAATCAAAGTATTTACTTTATATTAGATTTGCCAGATACACAGAACTATAACAGATATCAAGATACTCGGTTTACAAGAAAAAACAACAATAAGTTGTGTGCATCAGACACTGCATGGCCTTTTCAGTCGTAAAAATGCGAAAAACTATTATTTCTCCTTATGTCCTTAAATTTCTCTAGACCTGCAAACGAATGCTTCATGTTGTCAGACAAGTTCTGTTTAAATGAGTTCCTAATGCTACAGATCAGGAAGTATTCAGTGAATCTGAACCAAAGAAATGTTGATTACAGTTTATTCGTGATTTACTTTGTCTGACAGCAAAATCTGTCTGATGAAATGAAGCATTTCAATGTGACAAACAGATCAAAAAAACAAGTGCAAACACTTTTCTATTAAAGGAGCTGCACAATCAGGAAATTTTGCAATGTGAAACTGTGATGCTTGTCTGTCCAGGATAAGTAGGTAATGGATGACTGTCATGAAAATAACCAGCTAATTTAAGCTGTAAATGTGCAGATCTTGTATTGTTTGTTTACTTTTTGCTTATCTGCATGAAGGATTTGAATCTGATGTCAAACCTGATTTAGGAGCAGATGAGCTCAGCGGGATTTGTCCTGTGATTGTGTCACTGCGGATCCCTTTGTCTCCATATTCGCGTCACTGCAGGTCAATAAACCAGTTAATTACTGCACTACATCTTCTGGCATCAGAATGAAACACTCCGCATTACTCAGGATTACTTAAACACAAAGTCTCCCCTACTGACCGACATCTGCTGACGGCACAGACATGTTTGTCCGTAAACAGAAATAAACATGTGATATGTCTGTTTTCTGTTTGTCTTTTCCTGCGTCTGTAGTTTAATCAGACTGGACGTGGCAGCGTGTGCAGCCAGGCCATCATGCTTGTGACGGACGGAGCTACGGAAATGTACGACGACGTTTTTGAGAAGTACAACTGGCCGGACAGAAAAGTAAGTCCTGACCTCGTTGTTTTTTTTTTCTTTCCGTTTGAAACTCTCCTCTCCTCACGTTGTTTTTTTTCTGACCTTTCTGCTTGTTCTGTGGTTTTCTTGCATCACTAATAAATGTACATTTTAATGCTTTACGCCAGCCCCAGCTCCTGTCTGATGTAGTGAGGAATTGGTTTCTTACTTCATTACAACTCAGTAATGTAAAATCCATGTCAGTGTGATTTTTTTTCTTCTTCTTCTTTCCAATGTGTTGATGCATTACAACTCATTTTCCCCTCACGAGGAATAAAACACGGCAAATTAACAACTTTCAAGGGCAGTGTGTGCATTAAGTGCTGGATCAGGAGCTCTGTGCTCCACCGCAGAGCTGCTGCTGCTTCCTGGACTCGGCGCTGGTTTTGAAGTTCTTTGTCTGGTTATGTTTGTATAATCTAGAGGCAATTGAAATTAAATCACAGAACAACAATAGCAACAGCTCGGGGGCCTTTGTTCAGGCCTTTCAAGCGTATGTGTGTTGGCAGGGTTTGGCACCGCATCCCCCACTGGGTCCACGCGCCCTCAGGGCTCCTGCATGGCAGCGATTCAGTGTTTTCTATGCTTTATGCTTAGCAAAGCATCTGGAGCCGATGAGCTGTGCAGGCCTGGCAGCGAGTCGCACAGCGTTCTCCAAAGGGACAGTCGCTCCTGCCCTCACCCCAAAGACCCCGGCGAAAAGGAAACTTAATTGATTTGACTGCAGCAGAGATTGAAAACAAAAGGACAAGAAACACAAAGTGACTTGGGGGGGAAAGAAAAAGAAACTTTTAAAAGCAGCTCAATCGCGAAATAAGACCGTATATTTTCTATCTTGTAATCTCTGATGTGTTATCATGTCTGCGTTCTTTGCACAGGTGCGCATATTCCCCTACCTGATTGGGCGAGAGTCTGCGTTTGCAGATAACCTGAAATGGATGGCTTGTGCCAACAAAGGTTGGAGACTTTTTGATTAACACTTTCAAAGTGCTGTTTGCTTCGTCTGCATGAATATGATAGCCTGAAGATACGTGGAAAGCCGAGCGCTTCGGCGTTTCGTATCTGTCGTGTGTGTGTGTGTGTGTGTGTGTGTGTCTGCGTGGTCTGGCTCAGATACCGTCTGCCAAGAGGCAATGAAGTGTCACTTGACGTGGGGGGCGGGGTCAGAGTTCAACCTGCTCTAATCCCTCTTCCTGTCACTGTCTACCTCTCGGCTGCTCTCCGCTGATGGCTGCCACGTGTCAGCGCTCCGGATGAGTGCTCCCTGAATGGGGGAGTCGCAGCCAGGAAAACGGATCACTGAGGAATTGTAGAATGACGAGCATCAAACCCCCGTCTCCTCTGACGGACCCCCCTCTGTGAAATAACCTCACATGTCCGATGTGAAACACTGTCAGGAGCTGCTGCTCTGATCTGAAACGCTGGGAACCTGCAACAGCTGCAGTGATGGGGGTCTGGACAGCAACAACGAGCAAAATGACCCCACAGATCTGAGAGAAACTGCATTTCCATTCAGTGGCAGTTTATGGTGAAGCCATTATGGCTCTCTACCCAGGGCGCCATCCAGTCAGTGGGCAAGGGATTCCTGCTAAAAAAAAAGAAAATTTGAGAAAACAGCAGCTGGTTAATGACTATGAAGTTTTGATTTGGACTTTTTCTGCATTATTTCCAGGAATCTTGAACCATTTGAGCATCTTTGGTTCAAAATCTGAAACCGATTAGCTGCATTGTTCTACACACACAACACCATTTGAGATTAATGAAGCATTTCTTCTATCTGCATATGCATAAAAATACTTATTCATACATTTCATGTGAAAATGGCAAAATACAGACTTATCAACCCTGAACTGAATTATTCCACAATGATTAAAATAACATAAAACACAGTTTAAGATTTGTCAAATTAAAAAAATGTCATTCTTAGATTGATTAAGGTAGAATTTTGTTTCATCTGTTTCTTGTGATCTCAAAATTGGCTGCATGTAAAAACTCTACACTCAGTTTTCAACTTCAGACTCTGAGGGTTCTTTGTTTTGTTTTTTTATTTGGCTTGGTCCATCTCTAGCTTATTATAACCATCGCCTGTTTGTCAGTGTGGATCAGGAAGTCCTGTTAGCTCCGTCATTCTCAGCCTCTCCTGATGTTTCCTGTTTTAGGGGAACATTTGCATCTTGGATCCAGTTTCATGCAGTAAAGCTTGGCTGCCATTCCTCTTATGGCTGATGAGTTAAAAACCATGTTGATGTTGAGCAGTTCCTCTTTGTTTTCTGGTATATTGGTATGTTTCTATCCATATGCAATGATTCACATACACTAGATATTAGGGTTGTCTTACATAATCTTTGAACTAATGCTATGATACGCACCTAATTCCCAATGATTGCTATGCATTTCAAGCTTTGCTCTTTAACTCTTTGACTCAAGAAAAGGCCGAATCCACTGATCATAAGACAACTTCTCTCTGGAACCAACGTCTGTTGATCTCATAATTATATATTTTTATTTTAGCCTGGACAGTCTAAGTACATTTTGTACAGCTGCATCAGAGGAGGAGTTGCTCTCGTCAAAATGAATCTTTATTTTTTTTTTACTTTAGTTTCCGTTTTATTCCAGGGTATTTCAGTCAGATCTCCACGTTGGCCGATGTCCAGGAGAACGTGATGAGGTATCTTCACGTCATGAGCCGTCCAAAGGTCATCGATCACGAACACGACACGGTGTGGACTGAAGCGTACGCGGACAGTGCTGTAAGTATGTCACACCGCATTAACTGCAGTCCCATCTGCGTCGTCAGGATACATCCTCTATTTACGTTGGTAATCTAGTGTCACTGCAGGCATGAAAAACATCCAGGGATTTACATTTTTCCCGATAAGCTTTAGATCATCTTTTGTAGTGATGTTATCTTGGGCTAGATGCTACTCTGAGGCGGTGTACAGTGAGGAGAGCCCATGTGTGGGTCTGTTCTCTCATCATTATTCATTATGCTTCTATAATGATTCCTAATTATGAGCTCCATTAATCTGCATGGATTCCCCCTTCCCTTTACGTCTGCATCCACACATTCAATGCACAGACATTTGTACTTTACTTTAACTCACTAACAATTCAATCTTTGTGTCTTTTCTCCTCCGTCAGCTTTCTCATGCTATAGAGGAAAATATCTTAAAGGCAATTTTAAATTTCTGTTAAAAAAATAAATAAACTGACAAATGGATACATGGAGGAGACCAATGTTTTCCTCTCAGATTCAGCAAATATGACTTTAGAGGTTAAATATATTCTTCTTGCTTCAATATTTCCCACAAAATTTAAAGTGTGGAGATACGCTTCCAGCACAGAGGCATTTATTGTTCTTACTTCCAGTTAGGAGACAATGTTCCCAGTAAAACACACATGCACACACACGCACACACGCACACACACACACACACACACACATGGTTGGGAGATTGTCCTCTGGAGTGTGTGCTCCTGTATCTCAACCTCAGACACACCATTCATCATTCTGTGGATCATTGCACTTTATCTCCTAAAGCCCATAATAAAACTGACATTGGAGGAGAGACCGAGAGGAGGAAGAGGAGGGGAGGAAGAGAGGGTTGGTGTGCAGATTGTTTGGCATCCATTGGTTTACCCGTGTGCATGTTTGTGTGGACACAGTTTAGGAAGACTAAGCAGCTGGGATTTGTCCACCATTGTCTGCAGTGATGAGTTTAAGGACCCTCCATTCTTCATTTTGTCAACTTGTAGCAGCTTGCAGAGGTTTTGCTTCATGTTTATGCACATACAATCTGCAGCACACACACACACACACACACACACACACACACACACACACACACCACACACACACCCCCACACACGCACACACACACAAACATGAAGCTGCTTGTCTTGACACACAACAGACCTCCTCCAACTGCAAACATTTGCTTAATTATTTTAATCTTCATCAAGGTTGACAATTTGAAGGTATAATGATTTGATGCTAGAAATAATTTAACATTTTTTTTTTTTTATTGCTGGTTTTGCTCTCAAATAAAGTCTAGTTTTAAAGCCAGTGTTTGTTTTTTCAAATTTGAGTTTACAATATTGCAGTGAATGACATTCTCTGAATTTTAACACCTTTGTATTAAAATATGTTGCTCTAACATTCTTTGTGTTTATATTTATTTATTCATTAATTTATTTGAACTGATTGTGCTCATTGTAAATGTATTATAAGCGTGCTTAAGATTAACAGGTCAGGCAACACAGTTAAACCAGCTTTCCATTGTTAAATGACCGAATAAATAATTACCCTTGCATGAACAGGCACATTTAAAAACATGACATAATTTGATTTAATTTCTAACCTTCCTATTAGAGTTTAAAATGACTAGCTAATTAGCTTTTGCTTGTTGTTTGTTTCAGCTTCGCGGTAAATCAGGTCCAGCTCTGACGACGACAGTAGCAATGCCAGTGTTCAGCACAAAGAATGAAACGGTGAGTAAATATTTCTCACAGAGGTTCAAACCAGAGGTCGGATAAACTGACTTAACAACAGGGGATGTTCTCAAAGCGCAGCATTTCTCTACTTAAAAAGGTTTTATTCAGACGATTACTCGTAAAGACGAGGAACATTGGGACGGTTATCATTGTGTCAAGAAAGTATTTTTTTCTGTTGTTCTTTGCTTAAATGTGAGGCTCCAGCAGAACCTCTCACAAATGACGCAGGACGAAGAAAAGTTTAAACTGACCCATGCCTGTGTAGGATAATTTTACTCTACCTACTTAATAAACAATAACATTGGTGGATTTTTTTTTTACACTTTTTATTTATTTATTTATCCTTTTAGTGCCCATTTTTATTGACAGAACAAAATCAAATTATGTTGAAGCTTTTGGTTTTTCTGAGCCACTAATAATTGGTCCCCATCCGACTACTACTAAAAAAAATAACCTTAGAACCTCATAAAAACATAATCACTGACACGTCGGAGAAAGCAGTAGAAGTTCTGCCTTCATTTTGCTCTGGCAGTGCATCTTCCCCAGTTTTTGTTGTGCGACGGCTCCTTAATGGTGTGTTGCAACTTGTCATGCAGAAGAACCAGGGTATTCTGCTGGGAGTCGCTGGCACAGACATCCCTCTGCAGGAGCTGATGAAGCTCATCCCAAAACATATGGTACAATCAGCTTTCCTCTGCTAGATCACTGTTTTTATGTCTTCTTCAACCCTGCCTGACTCTCCTCTTCTCCTTGCAGTTAGGGATCCACGGATATGCTTTCGCAATCACAAATAATGGCTACATCCTGACGCACCCGGACCTCAGGCCTTTGGTAACTGAGCTTCTCTGCGTTGCAGCATTCCTTTATTCTATCCTCTCTTTTCCTTTGGTTGTGTGCACATCATCAAAAATGTCCTTACGGGCACACAGAGTCTAATGTGATATCTGGCTGAGAGGCTACATGAGCTCGTATAGTCTGTAATCCCACCTTTTCCTTTGATGTATGCATGCAGGGATAAAGGCCACTCATAAGGCTGGCTGGCCTGAGATTTCCCAGAGGTAACTTAACACTTGCTGGCAGAAACCACGGCCCCTCGCTCTGGGACCTCTGGTTCCTCAAGGAGCTTTGGCTGTGCTGGTGGATCTGTGTACGCCAGTGTTAGTGCTACAGCTCTCTGTGCCACTGTGTGTGTCAGTCTGTGCTGGGTCTTTGTGTCTCTTTGTGGCTGTCGTCGTAGTCGTTGACGTTTCATGTGAGTCGGGGCAGTGGCAGAGCTTGACGTGTTCTTGTCTGAGCGTGGAGTTTCTATCAATCATATTAATTAATTTAATTCACCTGACAGTGTTAATTTCACAGATGATTTGTTAAATAATTACTCTGCAAAAGCACCTTAACAGTGCTTGATAAATAAGGATGAGGATGAGGATTCATTACATGACAAAAAGACAGGCTCAAGCGGAAACGCTTCGAATTGATGTTTTCCACGTCCGTGATGTGTGTTATGAAAACATGGAGGAGATTATTTCAGATTAGATTAGCTTCTGTGTGTGAGCTTTGTCGGTAAAGTGAAGCAGGATTGTAGAGATGAGATTGTTAATCTGTGCTTGTTGTTTTACTTTGTGCAGTATCAGGAGGGGCAGAGGAGGAGGAAGCCTTATTACAGCAGCGTGGATCTCTCTGAGGTGGAGTGGGAAGACAAGGACGACATCGTACGTGCAAAACTTTCATTACAACACGAGCAAAGTTGACTTTCTCCTAACCAAATGCAATCCAGGCTAAATCTGTTCGGATGTGCAACATTACTTTTTAATATTTTTTCTCCCAATCTTATCGAGAGCTTCCGCCAGACTAAATGATCCTGAGAGCAGTCTGGTTACTTCCAAGCACAGTTTTCGCAGCAAATTTACACAGAAATCTTGAGCAGGCAAAATGCGAGATCACTGACCGAGCTTCACCCTGTGTTATCGCTCAGCTGCGAAACGCCATGGTAAACAGGAGGACGGGGACTTTCTCCATGGAGGTGAAGAGGACCGTGGACCGAGGGGTGAGGCTGCAGATACGACTGTTCGGCGTAAATCAGAAGACGGTCGTCATCTTTAATCTCGTAGGAATAAACAAACAAGTTTGTCTTTTATTTTCAGAGGCGTGTTCTCAAGATGCACAACGACTATTACTACACCGACATCAAAGGAACTCCGTTCAGGTGATTTAAAACCTTCAAATCACTTTAAAGATCAAACATCAGGGTTTAACTGGTCAATACTGATTCACAGCTTTTATTTCAGCTCGGACCTAACTAACCCATTTAAATTTAGGAACATAACACATAATGTAGGAGAGGAAAAGAAGTGCTGTATGATTAAAATGTCTGTTTTCTCATTGAAGCATCTTTGCGTTAATAACTAACCATTTACATGCCTTTGGATGATGCATTTATAAATAATAGTTTATAGGAATTCGTTCTTTTGATTAATTTAATAAATTAGAAATAAAAGCTTTTAGCTTCTAGATTAGGATCTTTGACCAATTGATGTTACATCTTGTTAGGTATATTCAGAAATGAATTGACTTTTGTTGCATAGAAAGACACAAGTCATTTTTTCTCACCTTTCTGACAAAAACTCTGATTAAACATTTTCTGTTTTAGGTCCATTGGGATTAAAAAATTATTTGTATTAGCTAAATGTCAGAAAAAATGGAGAAATTTGTTATTTTAGACGACTGTCTTTTGTAAAATGCATGAAGTGGCTCCAATATTTTGGGAGGCCTTCCACATCCTTGTAAATTGTGATAATTACGGGAATCCCAAATGACCTACAACAGGAAAAGTTACTTTGATTTAATTCCAGAAGCTGAGGAAAAAAATATTTCTGTACCTTTATACACTCTGACTACTTTCAAGTAAAGCCTGCAGTCCATTAAAGGAATAACTTCACTTTTTACACTCCTTTGCGTTTGTGATTCCAGTGTCGGCGTTGTTCTTTCAAGAGGTCACGGAAAGTATTTCTTCAGAGGAAATGTATCGATGGATGCAGGTACTTTAATCAATATGACGTCAACAAAGACAGACGAGCGATATGCTTACATGGCGCAGAACTCAGATTTCTGTGTCACCAGAAAACCTTTTGCTCATGTAAACTCAGTCAGTGCCGGAGCGGCGCTGCTGGAGCGTTACTGACTGTCGTTTTTCAGGGCTCCGTGATCTGGAACAGCCAGATGTCGCCCTGGCAGATGAATGGTGAGGCAAGGCTTGTAAAGGTGGTCGTTCATGCGTTATTTAGGTTACATCATTTGGCATTGTGTGGACTGGGGTTCTGATTTGTTTGGGCTGGACACAGGACCTACTGCAACACGGAGGAGAAGCACGAGCACCGCCACCTGACCCAGATTCAGGCCATAAAGCTCTTCATGACTGGCCGCAGATCACACCTCAAATGTAAGAGAGTTGCACCTAAACTGGTTGCTGTGGTTTGTAAGGTAACTTGTGCTGCATCGTTCAGGTGACAGAGAGTTGATACAGGAGGTGTTGTTCGACGCTGTGGTCACAGCTCCACTGAAGAGCTACTGGAACAGTCTGGCTCTCAACAAATCAGAGTAAGAACATTAGAAAACACTTCCTATACTTCTCCCCCAAGTCAGAATGCATCAAGTCTTGATTCTTATTGTGTTTCCCATTTCATTAACGGCTCATTTATCATGATCAGATTTCAAATTGTTTCTGACTCTTTGTGTTCGTCTTAATTTTATCCCCTTCATGCGTGAATTATGATCCTTTATGTCAGGATTGTTTTCCAAAATGTTTTTGATTTTCTTAAGGCATAAAAAGCAGGTAGAGGAAAAAAAAAACTTTTACAAGCCACTTTGTGTGTTGCATAGCTGAAACAAAGAGACGTTTATTTGGTTACCGTCTGCTTTGCATCCCTCCTGCAGGAACCCAGACAAAGGAGTGGAGATCGCATTCCTGGGCACACGGACTGGCCTGTCCAGAACAAACCTGTTTGTACCGACTGTTCAGTGAGTGCTGCAGCTCAGCGTCTCTCTAATCATTACTTACAGCATGAAGCGAGGTGGTGAATCTAATCATCGTCTTCTCACCTCTGCTTCTTTCTCCGTGTGTCTCTGTGGCTGCACAGAAATTTCCTGACAGCGGAGGACGAGGAGGGTGTGTTTAATGCTGATCACTTCCCCCTGTGGTACCGGAGAGCGGCGGAGCAGGTCCCAGGCACATTTGTCTACTCCATCCCCTTCAGCACAGGTACTCTGCACCGCCGCTGTGATTACACAAGTCACTGTGGGAAAAGTCAACTGTCAGCTCTCTGAGCCCCTGGAAAACTACACCTACTTGGAGCTTTAATTTTTATATTATTTGTATTTTGCTGCTGAATTTTCAGGTGTAGCTAAGCAGATTGGAATGCCACCATTTTTTTTAATTTGACCGTAAATTTTCAAACAGTTTGAAAATGAAGGCCCCAGTATCTGCTGCTTGTCTTCCAGTGAGAAGTCTCCAAAGTCAGTACTGAGATGTGTCTGTTGGAAAACTTTATTGAGAATCCGATTTCATTTTTTACCAGAACTTGGCACCAGGTGACACCGACAAGGTTTAAAGCAATCTCAGCAGAGCCACAGGCTGATCTCCTCAGTCCTGCGCTAAATTGATTTATTATTATTATTATTATTATTATTATTATTATTATTATTATTATTATTATTATTATTATTATTATTATTATTATTATTATTATAACATAGCTTCATTTGATAAATTTAGTGTTTCATCAGCCTGGATATTGTCTTCATTTGCAATTTTACTCGACTATCGTCTCTCTTCACTGGTCTGTTTGGGATTTCTCCCATTGAGCTTGATTGTTCAAGATTAATTTCATCCTGACCAGTCAGTGAACAGAAGGAGAAGTTGTGAACAGTAACTTTGACTTTCTGTGCTGCTTTTGAAATCATCATTCAGTCCATGTTGGTTACAAGAGGAATGCTTCAGACATTTTAATGCTGGTAGATATTCAGTTTGTCACTTCTCTCTTCGCTGTGGGGGATTGTAGTTTACAGCAAACACAATTTCTGGTAATTCTCATAGCAGAGCTTTGTTCACAATTCAGCTGGCGCATTACAAACGTCACGACCAAACGATGGCGATTGGGTAAACCTCAACAGAGTCCACGCCTCCAGCAAGCAGCTGTTTCTCAGCAGCCATGTGTCCAGTTCTCTGTATGAAGCAAAGCATAAAACAAAAGGCTGGTTTTTATCAGCTAAGTGTTTTATCAACTGCAATCTACAATCACGATTGTTTGCAATAAATCTGAATCCATTGATCCAGATACCTGTGCATTCATGCAGAGTTGCTGAGGGTGAGTGGTCTGGGTTTCATCAACAACATTCATTGGGAGAAGCAGGGTGTACCCTGGACATGTTGACTGTTCAGTCCACTTTGGACAAAGATTGATGACGTGTAAGCACTACCCCCTAATTTAGAGAGGCTATAACAGAAAAGTCTTATTTTTGAGCTGTGAGAGGAGGAGAAATCAGCAGAGAAACTCACACATGCATGTGGAAAACACACCAACTCCATGCAGAAAGAGCCCAGACTGGGTCTGAATTATGCATCAGTTTTACTCTTTGAATTACCGAATAAAACAACTTTTCACTTTTGTTCTCACTCACTGAGATGCAAAAACTAAATCAGTCTTTTAATAGATGATGCTTATTTAGACTGTAAATTTTACTAGCAAGACGTGCAGCTCATCTTATCTGCCTCATAAGCTGTGAGTCATTTTAATGGACCTGGTTCCGTCCACGGTTCGGGGGACACAAAGGACTCAGACTTCCTGTGCAGAACTTTTACATCCTCCATTCTGTTTTAAATGGCTGAATGCATAACCTGAAATCTTCAGTCACGACACTCAGGAACAGTAAAGTTGGATCCGAGGAAGATCCAACTGGACTCCACCGTCACCCAGCAGCTGCCGGGCAAAGGGCGCCACCTAGTGAGCATAAAAGGTAACATGAATGAATTTCACTGCTCTTTTCTAGCGTCTGAGAGTGTGGTGTTGGCCAGCACAGCAATTCAGCTCCTCGACGACAGAAAGTCTCCGATTGTTGCTGGTAATAGTCGTCCACATCACATTTATCTGCAGCTCTGTTTATCAAGTCAGAGCTTATTATCTGATGCCGTTTTCAGCTGTGGGGATCCAAATGAAGCTCGAGTATTTTCAGAGGAAGTTCTGGACTGCCTGCAGACAGGTAATCTGAAACCTCTGTGACGTAATATTTTAGAAATGATTACATTTCTAATCATGAATGAAAAAATAAACTCTGATTGTGTTTTACTCAGTGCACAGCTCTGGATGGAAAATGCATCATTAGCTGTGACAGTGAGGTAAGAAATCTTCCACATCACTGGTTTTACTCCTGTTTGAGGGTTTATTTTTAATTTAACCTTCTTGTTTCTGTCCTTGCAGGACATTAACTGCTACCTCATTGACAACAATGGCTTCATTCTTGTTACAGAGAAACAATCTCAGGTAGAGTCCATATTTCTGCATTAACAGTCAAGTTACTGAACAATTTAGATGACAAAATCCTAACCAGAGTTTATCTAGATACATTGAACTTTTCTGGAGATTTCTGGCAGATAATCAGAAATCTCCAGAAATTATCTATCAGAAAGAGATTTCTGATAGATCTATCTGATTTCTGTTTTATAGGATCAGATAAAAGTAAGAAGACATGCAGCTGTATGAGTCCCAAGATCTAAAAAATATGTATATATCTGTAATTAAATCCCGAGAAATAAATCCAAATTTGAATGTTTAGCTGCAAGGTTACTCTGTTCCTCAGGGATTAAATGTTTTATCTATTTAACAATTCAATTGAATTATCACCAGTTCACAACAAATGTAATCTCAAGGCAGTTTACAAAAACATTTCAATTCAATCATAAAGCATTCCAAATTATCCTGTTATAAACAGTACAGTATCCTCAATTAGTTATACAAAGTAGTTTTAACAAAATGTTAAATTTTACATTTTGAAAAATCTCTCACTGGAATATTTTCAAACGTTGCCACATTACAACCCTAAGCATCAATCTGTTTCTTTGGGATTTAATATAAGACAAGGCAATGTGTTAAACAACTCTGAAGAAGAGGAATTATTTATTTAAAGTAAAAATCTGAGAATTTGCACCATTTTTATTTGACGTCCCCAAATAAAATCAGCTAATTGGAAGATGGAGTCCAGCTGTGTGTCATTTAATCTCAGTGTAAACCCAGATGGTGTGTGAAGGCCTCAGAGGTTTGTTAGACAGGATTAGTGAACAAACATCATGAAGACCAAAGAATGCTGCAGAGATAACAGAGATGATCATCTTTTATATCAATATCCAGAGTTCAGAAAACTGTCAAAAACTAAACCAGAATATTACATCTGCAAACCTAAAACCTTACCTCCCACCCAAACTTCAGGTAGGAAAAATGAGCATGAATCAAAGAATCACCTTTGCAGCTTACAGTAACTCTGGATGAGCTGCAAGGATCCACAGCTCAGGTGGGAGAATTTGTTGAAAACTTTTAGTCCAAAAATCTGGACTTCATCTAAGGGTAGCAAGTAAAAAGCCATTGTTGAAAGAAAGTTATCAGAAGCCAAGTGGGACCAACATTCAATCACAGATCTATTTAAGGGCTTAAAAATGGCAACTTTCACATTTCCCAGCCAAGTTAACTGAGCCTGAGCTGAAGAATCAGCAAACGATTTTAGTGAACATGCTAAGTTAGTAGAAAGATAAATATTACTCAGGAACTATTCATGATATTATTATTTTTGATGCTATTTCTGTAATATTTCCAGTAGTGTAAGTAACCGTCCTCCTCTCTCAGACAGGGCTTTTCTTTGGAGAGGTGGAGGGCGCTGTCATGAGCAAACTTCTCCAAATGGGCTCCTTTAAGAGGTCTCACACACTAATTGATTTCTGTCTCTGTTTGCACTGCAGAGCTTCATTATGCGCATTACAACCTGTGCTGTTGTGTTGCAGAATCAACCTGTATGATTACCAGGCCCTTTGCAGAGAGTACGCTGGGAGCAGCGACAGCGCACGCACTTTATCAGATGTGAGTGTTTGAAAAACACCAATATGTAAATAGAAGAAGACCAGAACTCTGCAGACTGTTCCAGTAATATTCACTATGGTTAACATATTCAGAAGTACCAGACTTGTTTGCGTGTTAGTGGTTATTACTGTTTGTGCACCGTTGCAGTGCAGTGGTTAGAGGTGAGAACTGCGACAAGTATGAAATATTCTCTTCCTCCTTTTCTTTTCTTTCAGCCTTTCTCAATGGTTAAGTGGCTCCTGACAGAACTTGTCATGTAATAACTTTTAAATATATAATATTTTACTTCTTACAATTGTCACAAAGGATGCATGTTTACATTTTCTGCTGTTTTCTTAGTTTCCTGCTAGAATTCAACCTGTACAGCTGGTGGAACGTCGACCTCTCAGTCAAAGGTGATCAATCGTCTTAACGTTGTTTGTTAAGATGAGCCACAGCGTGAGAAAGAAAAACCTGCTTTCTTTTTGTGCAAACTTTGTGGTAGACCTAAATATGTGTTTTCCTGTACAGCTCAGAGACCTCATGGTAAAACCATGATGGTGCCCTGCGACACAGAATACCCGGCCTTCGTCTCCGAACGCACCATTAAGGAGACGACAGGCAGCATTGACTGCGGTGGTTGTGTCAGGTACCGACTGAGGCTCACAACAAGAAGCTCGTCACTGAATCGTCAAATAATTTCAACTTTTCACTGTAACAATTTTAATTCTAGTTTGTGTGTTGGATGCAGTTCTTTTGTCATACAGCAGATTCCCAGCAGCAACCTGTTCATGGTTGTAGTTGACAACAAGTGCGACTGCAGCAACATTGATCCTGTAACAATGGACCCCATTGAGATCAAGTATATCCTTTATAGATCTGCTGCTTGAAGCATTGTTAGATGCTGGTTGTAGGATTTGTTTAAGAGTTAGGATAATAAATTTGAAGCTTTAAATGTGAGCTTTAATGAACTGTTCAGTCATTTCTATCCTTGACTCCTTTGAACACAACGAGTCACTAAAATGTGACAGACTAAAGCTGCAGAAGGACAGGAAAAAACCAGAGTCATGTCATCCGTTCCACCCTGAGGTAGGAGAAACGTTCCTGTTCACACAAAGCAAAGTGCTTATTTGATTCTTATTCAAAGTAATTTATCAGCAAACTACCATTAAATTACCATCATAGTAAATTCAGAAAAAAAGAAACAAAAAAACAATTATACATATATATATATATATATATATATATATATATATATATATATATATATATATATTCACACATTTTTTTCCATCAAATCTGATTGAGGATTACCTTTTAAGCAAAGATAGATTTCAGCTTTGAGAAAGTAAGACAAATACTCCCAAAAGACCTGCGGCTGTAATTGCAGCAATAAGGGTGGGATTCTCCCAATTTTATTTTATTTTATTTTTTAAATTAGGCAACCACATATGATTTCTTTCTTCCATTTCAAAAATTACAAATAAATCCAATAAAATGTTTTCATGTTGTTCCGACTGTTTGCATCATTGAAGCCTCTGAAGCTACATAAAACACATCAAACTGTTCAACATTATGTTAACATACTGAGGTGTAACAGCAGTGTGTGTCTTCTGCAGGAAAATGCCATGGAGTGCGGCTCAGCCAGTCGCCTCTCCGGCTGCCTGGCGGTAAATCTGCTGCCTCTGATCGCAGCGACCGTCAGCAGGTGACCATGAGCTGCACGTCTGCAGCCACATCCACCAGAAGACGCTTAGAAACACTTAGAGAACGTGACTGATCAGAACCGACTTCGCTCTCCTCTGCAGCAGACATTACTCTACTAAGACTCTATTAGGTCTTTATCAGTAGCTCTGAGGCTCACATCCATTTCTGCAGAAAACACAACATAATGTGAACCATAAGAGTGTGTGCTTGGTGAGTTTGCTCTGCTCACTGCAAATCACTACACTGAAAGTTTGTCTTGCTCTGAATGTGTGCTGAATTAATGGGAGGGAAGAAAATGTCAAAGTCTGAACAAGTCCACTGTGCAAAAGAAGATATTATGTGTGTTTCATTGTCATGAGGAAAAAATAAAGGAATGTAAAATGCACTTTTGTGAGCTATGGAAAGAATAAGGAAACGACACTTTTTGGCTATAAATCAATGAAAATAATTTAATGTGCAATTGTTTTATTTCCCTGAATATTTTAGTTGCTTTTCTAACAAAATATCTATTGTTAAAAAATATCATTTATAAAAGATAGTAAATAAAAATGTTATTTGAACGGTTCTGCCAGTTTCTCTTCAATTAAAGTGAGAGAAGTTAAAAATGCATGATGAAGATGCCGTGTGTTGAAGAATGTTACATTTATATATTCAGCCATAATTTGTTGAAACGTCCATGTAATCTTAACCATGTGTCTAAGAAAAGAGATTAATAAACCTAAAGAAATATTTTCCTTCTTTACGCATTGTGCTGCTTCCTCTTTGTGCCTTTGTGTGTCAAGTTTACATATAAATGTTAAAAAGACAAAAACAAGCCAAATCATAACAGAGAAAGGGAAACAAACATGGTTGTCTTGAACAGGGAACTGGTTTAAAATGTATTGGCGAAACACAAACGGTTGTGTCTCAGAAGACATAACAGCATCACATGGGAGAGTCAACGTTCGATTGCAAAGATATTGGGCTGATCACCTGTGGACTGGAAGACAATGGTAGTCTGCAGCAAGGCCATTTGCTGGGGTGTGAAAGCAGGAGGACCTGTGTGAGTACAACAAAACAACATTTTTATAATACTCCAATAACAACTACAAACTCAGATTTAAAATAAAAAGTATATAAGAAGCAGGACATCAACTTATACATTGTTCATAGAGGAACTCCAACTTCCTATCAGAAAATATAAGCAGCTCACCTGTAGCAGAGTCAGCTACAAGAATGTAGGCCACTGTTTGGTAGACATCTTCATCCCCAACTGGTAACTTTTTCTGGGTGATTGAGAAGAAGTGATGTAGAGTTCAAATAAATACACAAATTAAATGTGGTGGTCTTTTAATTTTTGCCTGTATGCTCTGGAAAAAATGAAGAGCCCACTGCACTGAACCCCATTGAAAACCTCATGATTATTCCCCCAAATATTGATTTCTGAACATCAGTATTGTTGTTTCTAAATGAATATGAACTTGTTTTCTTTGCATTATTTAAGCTCTGCTCTGCATCATTTTTGTTATTTTGACTATTTCTCATTTTCTGTAAATAAATACAAAATTTTTGCTTGGAATTTGAGAGACATGTTGTCAGCAGTTCATAGAATAGAAAAACAACGTTCATTTTACTCAAACATATGCTTACAAAAAGTAAAATCAGAGAAACTGATCATCTTAAGTGTTTTTGTTTTTTATGGATAAACTCAAAAGTATACATATTTTTACCACTTCTCTGGGTTTTCCTGAGTCCTCTTCATCTAGAAAGTGTGAAAGAAGAACACAAATATAACAACTTACTCATTATCTGCACATGTAAATGAGTAATCATGTCCATTATCTGCAAATGATTGATTCAATGACATAAAATGCTTGCTTTTTTTTTTTTTTTTTTTAAAAAGACATTGTAATCTAATTGTTCTTAGATTTTTGCAAATGCATAGAACTTGGTGCAGAAACTTTTTCAACAAGCAGAGGGATGAGGCCTTTTCTGTAGTTGGTCACCAGATTTACAGGTTTCACAGAAAATCTCTAAACCCACATTGATAGAGAGGATCCAGAGGAGGAAGCTAATTCAGTGGAAAGGTGTGCTTTGTTTACATAAAAAGTTAAGGTCAAAAGTATCTGTAATTATTTCACTGATTTGTTAATTATGGGGACACAGTCCGTCTGCGGGATGCAAAATTCTGGCAAAGAGGTAAGTGACGATGTACTTTTTCCATTAGTGGCATCCAAATCTTGTTTTGCTTTTTATTTATTTTTTTTATTTCTGGACTTTTGGTTGATATTGTGTCTCTACATAAAAGTGAGCAGTGCATTGCTTTGAAAATACATCATTTTCAAAGCTGAAAATGGTGTATCACTTTGCATCGAGCAAAGAAATGCACCACTAGCAAACCTATAAATATGAAATAAGGTAAAATAAATATGTTCTCACCAGTTATTTGGCAAATCACGACTGTGAAAAGCAGAAAAATGATGCCGAGGACTGATCCAAAACCAGTAAAAGCCACAAGTAATATTTTCAGAATCCACAAATCTGTTGAAAAGATACATACTCAAAATAAGTCAAACTAGACAAAAAGCAGCTGTATGGCATGTTTATGCTATAATGTTTATGTTTTTACATAAACATTTTAATAATTAGGCAAAAACATAACATAAGTAAAAAATTTAATAAAATGACTGCCATTAAAATTTAATTCAAACTGAATTTAAAAAAATGTTAAAGTTTCAGTTTATGTTCTGAAGTTTATGTGAACACATGTTTACCTGGCAATCGTGCGGATGAGACTTTATCTACAGTAAAGCCATCAGTCGGATTATTGTTTGATTCTAAAAGGAGATAAAAAAATATTCACATGAATGAGGATAATATTTACTTTTATTATATTTCTAGCTTTAATGCAATACAGCAATTAAAAAAATAAAATCAATCATTGTTCATAAAAGTGTGAAAGGAGAGGAGAAGTCAAAGTGGAACTAGAACGACACCTGTTCTGCTTGTGGGTCCAGTTGAAGTTCTGCTTGTGGGTCCAGTTGAAGTTCTGCTTGTGGGTCCAGTTGAAGTTCTGCTTGTGGGTCCAGTTGAAGTTCTGCTTGTGGGTCTAGTTGAAGTTCTGCTTGTGGGTCTAGTTGAAGTTCTGCTTGTGGGTCTAGTTGAAGTTCTGCTTGTGGGTCCAGTTGAAGTTCTGTTTGTGGGTCTAGTTGAAGTTCTGCTTGTGGGTCTAGTTGAAGTTCTGCTTGTGGGTCCAGTTGAAGTTCTGTTTGTGGGTCCAGTTGAAGTTCTGCTTGTGGGTCCAGTTGAAGTTCTGCTTGTGGGTCCAGTTGAAGTCTGGCTGGGAATGAAGGTTGTTAAATTTGTTTTCTTCTCTGCTTCATCTGAAACAAATAATTGCAGCAGAATGTATTTTTGTAGTATCATCATGTTGGGATTCAATAATCCACAGATGGTCACTTACCTTGAATGAGGATGGATGATAGATTCCCATATTCAGAAACCACCTGTCCGGGTTCAGCTCTGTACCGACAGTTCACTTTAAGATTAGCAGGAAGCCTTCGACTTTCCATGTTTACCATTTGTAGCAGTTCAGCTCCTCTTAGCGTCTGATGACAGGAAATGTTTCTCTCAAGTCCTCTTGATTCAAACAGAATGAATAAATAACACATAGAGACAGAAACAGGTGAAGGAGCCGCGCAGGTCAGTGTGACTGTGTCCGTTTCTGTGATCACTGCTGGATTCACGGTAAATTCAGGTGCAGGAATGATGGTAACCATTAAATTACCATCATTAAGTTACCATAATAGTATCAATCAATCAATCAATCAATCAATCAATCAATCAATCAATCAATCAATCAATCAATCAATCAATCAATCAATCAATCAATCAATCAAATTTTATTTGTATATCACATTTCAACAGCAAGGCATTTCAAGGTGCTTTACATAATTAAAGAAGAAATTGTTAGATATTTTTTGGTATTATCATTATTACTTTAGTTCATATTCAGTCTAATGTTAATCAGTATTATTGTGATTTTTAGTTTAAAGTGTTCTCTTGCTTATGTGTGTATAAACTGACCTGGAGGTTACGACTGTCTGTTTATCTTTATGTGAGACACTTAACTCTGAGTTTCCCAGATCTTAATTCTTATCAACCAGAATACCTCCTAACTGCTTGTGAGCAGTCGTATTTTGTCTCTTGTTTATCCTCCCTCTTTGTTGACAGTTTGACCTAGAGCTGAACTGGGCTCAGACCGTAGATCAGATATCACACCTGGAACTGAGTTGCTGGTTTGTTTTGGTTGGGTGTTTTACGACCTCTGTTGTTTTCCTGACTGCCCCCTGTGACTGTTTTTCTTTGACAATAAAAGAAGGAGCTCACGTGAAAGCAGATCAGAATTCTCTGGAACGGCCTGGAGAGGCCGTGACGGAAAGTTCTCCTTTTGCAAAAGCTTTGTCTATAAAATTCATATACGTTGTCTGTGGTCTTTTTATATAGGTTCAAGAAAAATACCTATCATTTGGTGCCGAAATCCGGGATCTCTCAACCCCCCCCGCTGACAGGCAGAGGAAGACGCGCTGAATCCGTGCACGGCCAGAGTCAACTGGACCTGGAAAGAAAGACCCAGGAAGCAAAATTCTTTGCTGGGCCAGCGACACATGTCCGACTTTGTCTGCCAACGGCGGAGTGACGAGATCCGACTGGACAACCCGAAAAATACAGAAACGTAGGTGAATTTTATAATGACTATTTTAGAGGTTTGAGTATCCTTGTTAAACAGCGTTTTAACTAAAACTCTGAGGTTTGAGTATCCTTGTATGATGTCGCTCTGCTAAAACTCTGAGGTTTGAGTATCCTTGTATGATGTCGCTCTGCTAAAACTCTGAGGTTTGAGTATCCTTGTATGATGTCGCTCTGCTAAAACTCTGAGGTTTGAGTATCCTTGTATGATGTCGCTCTGCTAAAACTCTGAGGTTTGAGTATCCTTGTATGATGTCGCTCTGCTAAAACTCTGAGGTTTGAGTATCCTTGTATGATGTCGCTCTGCTAAAACTCTGAGGTTTGAGTCCTTGTCAGATACCAGCTTGACTAAAGAAGTTATAAGGGTCCCAGTTGACAGAGTTTCAACTAAAGGCACAAGGTAAGGCTCTTGGAGCCTCCTTACTTAGAGGACACCTCTTAAGGGTAAGTCCTCACGTAGATAGGAAGCTTATTATTACTGTTCTGTTATTACTGTGCTGATATTGCTGTTTGCTTGCTGCTTTGATGTGTGTGTGCGTGAAAGAGTGATTGGAGGTTTAAATACTGCTCAGTATTTTACCTCATATAACACAGTGGGATTAAGCAGCAAACCTCTTGTGGATGCAAAGGCGAGATTCTCCCACTCGAAAGAGTTGAAGTGGAGAATACCACAACAAGGTATTTTTAATTGCTGGCCTACTGAAAAGATCTCCAGTTCATAGGACTCCCTAGGAGTCAACGAACCTGGACTAAATTTAAATAAATAAAAATTTTCGAAGCTAAAAATTGATCAATGGCAAACAATTGTGGGAATTTTGGAGAGTAGTGTAACAAGAAAAAAGGGAATAAAGAAGGCTAAAAAGGAGGATGAGCTGAGGTGTGCTAAAAAGGTTAAAGACAAAAATTTTAAGAAGCAAAAAACCTATTTGTTAGACCAAAAGATAATAAAGTCATTCTAAGCACACGGAATGATGTAGTGGTGCGGTGAGCACAAGCTCCTGCAACCAACCCTTCCCCCGTTGCTGCAGCAGCTCCGTCTGCCCCAGTCTCAGCCGCTGCAGTCCCAGCAGCACGACTGTACCCCTCATTAGAGGAAGGTGCACAAAACTTATATGTTTTTGCACCCTGGACCTTGATAGAGGCCAGAAAGGGGTAGAAGGAATAACGCCTGTAACAGAAGACCCCGATAAGTGGATAGAGGACATGACTGGATTAATCCATTCATATAGATTAAATGGGGTAGAAGCAGGAGAAGCAGCCATGTCCTCATTAGGAAAAGATTGGGCAAAAGTGAGGGGACCACAAACAGGAGAAATACACAGCATGATCAGACTCTACCACACCCCAAAAAGACAAACCACCAGACAAAATTGATGAAATGGTGGACACATGTGCAGTTTGTTACACGTTAATTAAAAAAAAATATATATATAAATAAATAAATAAAGAAATTGAATTTCGGTATGAAACCAGTGCATGCAAAATAATTTTTAATGTTACTAAAAATTAGGTTTAAGCCTCACAAGTCAGAAATAATTACTTTTAGGAAACACTGGTGTTTGTTTGTTTGGTTTGTTTTTTAGTGTACCTACACTTTCAAAGAAAAATTAGTTGAGAGACGTCTCACTGAAATAAAAACATGGGAACAACTTCCTTGTATGCTAAAAGTGGAATTATGACTTTCCTGAAGGAGGAGAAGCTGAAAAATAAAATTAAATAATAAAATTCTCCCCAGAGAACAATGTGTAATATATTGTGTCGTAATCAGATTATAACACCAACTTGGTGAAATGATCCTTTGGCTGTATAACTGGAGGGGTCAGAGGTCAGAGTAAGGTACCGACCTGGACATTATCCAGCCTCATGACTCTCTTAGGCCTTTTTGAGAGGAGGGCTGCCCGCTGACCTCACAGTCTGCAGCACTAAGATCGACAAATTTAGAGAAATCCATTGTTCTCTGGTGAGATGTGACTCAGGTGAAGTTAACATAAACTTACATTCTACATTTTAAAGGTTAATATTGTACAGGTTAAAAGAGACTACAGCTTTTAACATGTTTCATGTTTATATGTGTTTGAATAAAAAAAAGGATTTATGAGTTCTTAAAAAGTTGGGTAATAAGTGGCTAAGCACTATACGATCACAAGAGAAAAGTTATATGGAAATGTTTGTAAAAAGAAAAAAGACACAGAAAGCCGAACAAACCCTAATGGACTCTTATTTGCTTCTTTCCTTTTCCTCTGTCTGAGCCTTGCTGCGGTGAGTCTGACCTCCGACCTCAACTCGAACCTGTCCTGCCAGATCAGATGATGTCCCTCCTTCATCACCAGCCAATGACAATTGATAAAGAAGCGAAAAAGAACACAATGATTTCTGCCACCTAAAGGCACTAAGATGTCCGCTGATCCTGATTCTTGGACATCTGGGAACTGCCATACAGCAAACTACTGTATGGAGTCCTGCTGGACGTTTGGACTGGAACTAAATTCATTGGTGGACAACCTGGACATTCACTAAGGGACGGTCTGGACAACTTATCCAACACCAGAGCCGTTGGACTGACAGGGAGCTGGAGGAGAGGCGGGGGGAGGACCAGCTGCAGCGACGCCAACAGCAGGAGGGGGAGGCGAGAAGTGAGACAGTGGAGAAATGCGAGATAAGTTATACACACACCACTGTGATATAAGAATGTGCTCACTAATCCTGTTTGCATATAGGAATAATCTACCCAGAAAAGAACATTTTAGAGGTTTTTAGGTACAATGTTAGATAAAATCGTTCATTTTGTACCCGTTAACTCAGTCCTTAACAGAAGGACCAGTGATCCTCTTAGGGCCCACGGGCCATAGGTTGGGAAACCATGAAGAAGAAAAATTATAATCATTAAAAGTTAAACAAAAAATTGATAGAGCTATGCAACTAAATTACACCAATTAAAAAAAATGTATTAGAGATTCTTAGCTAATAATGATTTTCAAATGTTTTATTTACTAGTTTGGAACTAAATTAAACATCTTTACGTGTTGAAAAAATTGATATTGCAGTGTTGAAATATTATGAAATATTTCATTGAATTTAACTGAAAATTTTAATTTAGAGTTTAACAAAGAAAAACCAAAATATAATCCTGCAATTGAAATACGTGTCTGCTAAAATATCTTCTATAAACCTATGAGTTCACCTGCATTAACTACTAATCCTCCCAAAGACTTTATAAAAGCTTAAGTGATTGTGACACATGGGCAATGCCATGTGTAAAAAGGGGGGAAAAGGAAAATGGTGAGGTAACTACATACTATATAACTACTAAATTCTCACATAAAAATTTTTTTGTTATGTACTTTTGAGTTAACAAATACTGTTAGATGATGATTGATGCTTTTTCTAAATGGGTTGAAATAGTTCCATCAAAGCATGCAGATGCTTTGATGGTAGCTAAGGCTATCTGCAAAACTATACCCCAACACACGGTATTCCACAGAATGTTTAGATTTAGTGAAGCTTTATATGAGAATCACCCCGACAGCTGATGGTCTAAACACCTTCTGAAATAATTCATTGGAGAGCTTACAGATTGCCTCTGTTTGCTCCAGAATACAAAAAGCTGATGAAGATCAGACATTAGCAGATTATATGATCAGGACTCTTAAACTGAAGGAAGTGTCCAGAGCAAAGTTACTGCCTTATGATTCTCTTCCTGCACAGGAGACCGCTCCAATCGAGCAAGGTGACTGGGTCTACATAAAGGTCATCAAACGAAAGAACTGGGCGAGTCCACGGTGGGAAGGACCGTTCCAGGTGCTGATGACCACACCAACAGCTGTAAAGATTGCTGAAAGACCCAGCTGGATACATCTCAGTCACTGCAAGCTGCAGAGAGTGTTGGATCCCTAATCCGGAGTGGCGAGGAAGGCTGGTTACACAGGGATTCCTGACCAATAGGGCGGTTTGTCTCAACGCCAGTGAAGAAACTCGACAGATTCTCACTCCTTTAGTTTGGGGGTTCTGACATCTCTGCACGCCCAGCAGCAATGGGGACGCCATATGCCAGATGGATCTTCTACTGCGCTGTGACTGCTGTATGCTTGATGTTTGGAGGAGGAAGCGAGCCTGAGTTCCACCCACACGACTACAGTACCAATCTTTGGTGGAAACTGATGAACAGAACCGCTTATGAGGGACATGCTGTGAACTGCTACGTGTGTGCGCAGCTGCCGGTTTCCATACACAACTCAGGTCTCCGACCAGGTAACATTACTGACGACAAACAGATGTGTCTCTATGGCCTGAGCACACAACCACGACTCAGCGTCCCCATGAAAAGAAGAAAATGCAAATGGTGCAAAAAGGATTTTTCTGTTCTACTTCGGACAGGAGATGCCACAAAAGGACTTTTTGGATCTATGAACTGTTCATTTGAGGATGACGTACTTCCGTTTCCACCGTTTCCACAAGCCACAAGGAAAATACCAGAGACCATTTCTTTAGCAGGAGCTAAACCAGGATCTCTGAGGAGCTATGTTTACAACAACAGACACGTTTCTTTTGGGACGGTGCCCTGGAACTTGTGTAACAGAGTTTACACCTACTGCGAACCGACACAGGATTTCATCGACTGCACAGCTTGCAGGGGTCAAAGGGCAACTCCACACTGCAAAGTCTGGAAGGACAACCCAGACTGTGACAACTTGCTTCAGGAGAGGAGTTTCAACATCACGCATAAGACAAAGAGGAGACAAGTGACAACACTGTGCAGCGCCATAGTGCCAGGAGATTATGGCTCACGGATGTTGGCGGACTGGTACTTCATATGCGGGAATGAAGCATACATGTTCTTGCCGAAAAATTGGGGAGGACTGTGTGCTGTGGTACCTCTAATCAACCCGATTGCGTTCATCAGGAAAGCACAGAATGATCTACACACCCGCTCCAAACGAACAGTTATGTCAGAGGTCAAAAGATGGGGAGGCCTAACAACACATACCGGAGTTCCATGGGAATTCAGGATTTGGAACGGCGGAGAAAAATTCATGCAAAGCCTGTTTCCATGGGTTGGTCTAGGAGAGATTCGGGACCACGTTGAGATAAACAGGTACGGATTACTGCGACTAATCAACATCACATACCAGCTGGCCAATGGCACCATGAAAGAACTGACTGAACTGAGAAACATGGTTATGCAAAACCGTGTTGTCCTGGACTTCCTCACAGCCTCTCAGGGAGGGGTCTGCAAAATTATTGGCCCGACGTGCTGTACTTTTGTGCCAGATGAAGCAGGAACTGGAGGAACTATTTCTGACGCTCTATACGAGCTGGAAGATTTAAAACAGTATGTGGAGAGTGGAACACGCGGCTCACCCTCTTTTGATTTGCTTTCATGGCTTACTTCTGGACCATGGTGGTCCTTGCTGTTAAAGCTCGTGACACCTGTTCTGATTGTTTTAGTTCTGTTCTGTCTTTTCACAAGTTGCATTATTCCTTGTCTACGACATATGATGTTTAAAACAGTTAACACAACTGTTATCAACTATCAGCTGGCAAAGGCATCTTATGAGACAACTGAAGATGTTTCAAGTTCTGATGGTTTTCTGAACAGTGATGAATTTCTGTAATCAATAAACAGATGAATTCATTTGCTGAATGATTCCTGCACCGAAAATGTGGAAACAAGTGGTGTAGTGATGAGAAAACTGCATTTGATTTTTGCTGTTTCTTTTATTTTCATTTATTTCATTATATTACATTTATTCATTGTGTATTTTCTGTGTTTAGCTTAGGAAAAAAAAAAAAAAACAAAAAAAAAAAACTTGCATTTATTGGTTCTTTTCTTTTCTTTTATTTTCTATGCTTGGCTTTTGCATAAAGTTTACACACATAGTAAAATGATAAAAAGGGGGGAATGTTAGATATTTTTTGGTATTATCATTATTACTTTAGTTCATATTCAGTCTAATGTTAATCAGTATTATTGTGATTTTTAGTTTAAAGTGTTCTCTTGCTTATGTGTGTATAAACTGACCTGGAGGTTACGACTGTCTGTTTATCTTTATGTGAGACACTTAACTCTGAGTTTCCCAGATCTTAATTCTTATCAACCAGAATACCTCCTAACTGCTTGTGAGCAGTCGTATTTTGTCTCTTGTTTATCCTCCCTCTTTGTTGACAGTTTGACCTAGAGCTGAACTGGGCTCAGACCGTAGATCAGATATCACACCTGGAACTGAGTTGCTGGTTTGTTTTGGTTGGGTGTTTTACGACCTCTGTTGTTTTCCTGACTGCCCCCTGTGACTGTTTTTCTTTGACAATAAAAGAAGGAGCTCACGTGAAAGCAGATCAGAATTCTCTGGAACGGCCTGGAGAGGCCGTGACGGAAAGTTCTCCTTTTGCAAAAGCTTTGTCTATAAAATTCATATACGTTGTCTGTGGTCTTTTTATATAGGTTCAAGAAAAATACCTATCAGAAATAAAAACAGTATGTGACATTAATAAATAGATGAAAAGTAAAGATAAAAACATCTAAGACATCAGAACCCACACTCTAACCCTAATTTAACCATAAGGTGGGTTTTAAGTTGAGATTTAAAGGCACTCAGTGTTTCAGCTGTTCTACAGTTTTCTGGAAGTTTGTTCCAGATTTGTGGTGCATAGAAGCTGAATGCTGCTTCAAAATTGTCTGTGACGAACAATTTAGTGCAACCTAAATTGAGCGGTTGCACTCCCAATCTTACCTTTTAAGCAATGACAGATTTCAACTTTGAGAAAGTAAGGCAAATACTCCCAAAACCTAAAGAAATATTTTCCTTCTTTACACATTGTGCTGCTTCCTCTTTGTGCATGTCATCAGGTTTATGTGCAATTATTAAAAAGACAAAAATAAACTGAATTATAACAGTTTCAGCAGAGAAAGGAAAACAAGCAGATATAAAAAGTAAACAAGAAATTACAGTTGGACAAGAAGTACAAGACAGAGGAAAATTTAACTTCAATTAATTTAGCATAAATGCATAAACTGTAATCTAACCTCAGAAAATAAAAATATGCAAGCTTGGAGGATGAAATATCAGCTCTAAATTATACACTTTAAAAATATGATCTTAGAGGGAAAAGTTTTTCAATTAGTTTGTTCTCTTATTTACAATAACAGATAGAAAAAAAATCAACTAATCATCGTAGAACATCTAGTTTGGACCAGCAGGCTAATCAGGGATGGTGGAGTAAGTGTGGTAAAGGTCGTCAGGCTGCAAGGAGAAAATAAAAGCATCAACCACAGTTTGAGGATGAACTGCATGGCAGATAATCTGCTGAGTCAGACTTACGCCATCAGTTTTGGTCTCTTGCATGATTTGCATTTCCAGATCTGTAACAAAAAGAAATATTTTTAAGGAAGTAGTTTTTTTTTTTAGATATTGACTATTTGCTAAAGAAAAACATTGCATTTGATTTAATTATTCTTTAGCAAAATCCAATAAAGTAAAAACGATAATCACCCTCCACATTGGCTCCCCTGGTTATGTAGGATGTTTAAAAAGGCTTAAAAACCTTTTTGCACAAATCATATTTGTAATGTGATTACAAATATTATAACTCAATAAAGCCATCTGTACACCCATGTGGGATTTTTTTTGTACTATTAAGATTTTAGACATATTTACCAGAAGTGCCAATAAGTATTGAGGGTGATGCATAAAAACATGCTTTAACATCCCACTTTAGTAAAAACAAAAGTAAAAAGCATCTTACCATCACAAGAGGAATCAGCTATGTTGGTAATCAGGTAAGGTTCAAGATCACATGAAGGTACCTTTTTATTAATTGAAAGTAAATAGAATCGTTAATAATAAATATATGAAGAGGAAACTGTACATAGATAAATGGAAATTATGGCATTCTAGCATACAGGTTAACTCAGCATTCAGCAGCTGCTGAATGCAGTTAGGTGAAATATTTTAAATTACAGATGAGAAAAATACTATAAAATACTATATACTGCTATAAACTGTAAGTTTTTCAACAATTTTAGCTCTCGTGGATGTTAAATAGAAATTTAAGCAATACTTAAAAAATAAATCTAAATTAAATCAAACAAAAAAAATGGAAATGTCGTTTTTTTTCATCAAAAGGTAGGAAAAAATACAGTTTCTGTTGGGTATCCATTAGGTGACTCCCACATTTATTCTGATTTAAATTGGCTAAAATCATGTTTAATAGGAGGTTTGATGAATTCATGATTACTCAGCATTTTAAGAAGTTTTTCCATGTTTACACCGAATATATTTAGTTTTTAGAGAGTTTTATTGAGTTGTCTGAGGAAACATTTAAAGCCTGGAAGTCCAGAACAAAATCCAGAAAAGTTTTAGACAGCTGAGTCAAAAACCGAATTATTTGGACACCAGAGGATATGTTTGGTGTGACCATTTTCTGACACTCTCAGGTATATACATATATTTTCCATTTGGATAATATAACATTCTTTAATTACCACTTTTCTGGGTTCTCTTGTGTCCTTTCGGTCACCTACAAAGTGTAAAGCAAAAACAAATATAAAATCTTATTATCTGCAACTGTAACATGTTGATTCAGAGATATAAAATGTTTATTTTTCCCTTTTTCCTATGAAAAGAGATTATAATTTACTTGTTCTTAAATTTTAGCAAGGACGTGGAACTTGGTGCAGAAACTTTTTTCAACAAGCAGAAGGATGAGACATTTTCTGTAGTTGGTCACCAGATTTACAGGTTTCACAGAAAATCTCTGAATTTGCTTGGTAACTCAATCTCAGCTCCAATCAAACATTTTCTCTAAGACTCAGGCTACTTTATATGATTCTTCATAAATGAATCTTTTGTAGTTGCAGCAGTATGTCTTGAGTTAAAGACGAGTCCATGACTCGCCTTCAGAAATCTGGATAATCATCCAAGATTCAATGAGACACATAGGAAGATAAATTCTTTACATAAAAAGTTAAGGTCAGAAGTATCTGTAATTAATTTCCTGATTTGTTAATTATCATCTGTAGGATGTAAAATTCTGGATAAGAAGCAGGGGACGACATACTTTTTGCATCAGCAGCACCCAAATATAGTTTTGCATTTTATTTAATACATAATTTCTGTATTTTTGGTTGATATTGTGTCTCTACATGAAAATTAGCTTAACATAAAAACTGAAAATGGTGTATTGCTTATATCCAAGCAAACCTATAGATACGATATAAAAGAAATATCTTCTCACCTGCTCTCTGGCGGATCACAAATGTTAAAAACAGAAAAATGATGCCGAGGACTGATCCAAGACCAGTCAAAGCCACAAACAATATTTTCAGAATCCGCAAATCTGTTGAAGATATACAAGGTCAAAATAAGTCAAACTAGACAAAATACGTGCAGCATGTACGTATTTCCTATGAGTTGTTGCTAAGCGCTAAGTGCTAGCAGCATAACATCCAATTGTAATGGGTTTTTTATCATTTTTGGGGACCAATAAGCATTCTTGAATTGACTGGCGTGATGCTTTGAGTACGACAGACTTTCTCCTCCCGGATCTGGTGGGCGGTTCAAAGAGAACCGATTAATCATAACAATAATCGATAGAGTACTCGATTACTAGAATATTCTTTTACAGCAGCCTTAGTTATGATGTTTATGCAAAAGATAACATATAAATAAAAAGGGAAGAATTTTGCTGCCATAAAACTGAATCCAAAGTCAGTTTACTGAAATGGAAAATGAACTAAACTTAAGTTTCACTTTATGTTCTGAAGTTTATGTGAACACATACTTACCTGACAAAGGTGCGGATGAGACTTTATCTACATTAAAGCCATCAGTCGGATTATTGTTTGATTCTAAAAGGTGATTAAAAAAAATCACATGAATGAGGATATTATTTACTTTTATTATATTTCTAGTTTTAATGCAATACAGCAATTAAAAAAATTTAATCTATC